>NW_022145614.1:210000-476886 GCF_000002235.5 Strongylocentrotus purpuratus | reverse complement strand
AAACCAACTAAGTGGGCGCCTGGAAATCTACCAGGGAAACAGCTGGGAATCCATCTGCAGCGTTGGCTTCGGCGTGACTGAAGCAACCGTAGCATGTCGTCAACTTGGTCTTCTCAATTCATCTGATGTATTGGTCCACCCTGATGCTTACTTTGGCCAGGGAGTTACGGAGGCGATGGACCTTATATTGCCAACTGCAATGGTGATGAGGAGCGGATTGAGTCGTGTCCTACTTTCTATCGGTCTCTCGATTCTGACAACTATGATGAGCTCTTTTGTGGCCACACACAGGACGTAGGGATCTGTTTGTCCATCCGAAACAGGTAATTATTATATATTCACAAATCACAATTTTTAATTTTGTGATTAGATGTATACTTGTTTCAAATATCTGGACAAAAATAACGGTATTGAGAGTTGTGGAAAAAGAAATATGTAATTGCGTTATTCACTTGGAAATTAAATTCTAGGGCTTTATGTACCAGAAGAGGCTCCATGATAAAACGTTCAGTTTTATCTTCAAATCAAGTCAATATTTATGTTTATTAGTGATGATTAAAAAAACAACACTAATTATAACTGAGCACGACTTTTCCCCGCACATTGCCTTAGCTTTATATGATTCATGTCTTTGTTTATGCTGTAGGGCTTCCTTGGTCAGCAGACCATCAACATTTATATTGTTGGGTCGATTGGAATTATCCTACGCATAGAAAACCGAATAAATAAATTAGTAAATTAATTGATCAATGTATAAATAAATTTATAAATAAATAAATGTAGTGCTATTCACTGATTAATACTGAATAAGTAAATAGGAGTATATATATTAACATATTGAAAATGTATACTATATTATTATTTCTTTTTTCTATTAACATTTGCAAACATATCTTTACCTGTGTAATACAAATTATAAGCAATACTAGTAGTACATGTAAATTTGATTTTGTGGCTTTCATAGGTCATAGGAGGACGAACCAGTGAAAGTTGTGTTATTTGAAAATATCGAGGGAAAACTCGACTGAAACTCTTGTAATACTCATTATGTATGCTGCTTATTTATTAAGTTGATATATCAAATGAAATTTCAATATTTAGCTCCTCTTATTTCATCTATAGCTAGAAATATCCATAACTCCTCAGTCTTCACTATGTTGTAAAATAGTTAATTTTGTTTTTGTTTTGTTGATGTTCTTCAACATTATGCACTGTATGTACTTTTAATGCCCTACATTTTCCAGTAAAATGGAATTGTCCTGGGTTATTGTATCTTCTCCTTTGTTGTGCAAGTTTGAACAATAAAATTTAAAAAAATTCCTTCAACTCACAATGACAGAATGATATCAATCGAATATCAAATTCTATCTTTTTGAAGTTATGTACAATTATTTACATTTACATGTAGTTTCCATGTACTTTCAAATATTTTTTTCCATATTTGTAATAAGTATTATGCCTATGTATTTTAAAACAAAATATTCATGTACCATGTGATTGAAGTTTCTAACGAATACAAATACAAATTCAATGAGTAAACCCATTTAGCTGTGTGCTTTTTAAAAATATACCTTTAAAGAAAAGACAGTGTAGTGTTGATTCTAGTAATAGCTCAACCATGTGCAAATCACACAGTTTGTCAAAATGCGTGACATGAAGACTTAATCTGACTTATTTCAATATTTATTACAGATGGATGTGCAGTTGTGAGTGAAGGATCCGTTGTTGGAGCCGTAGTAAGTTGTCTTGTCGTAGTCGGTATTATAGTTCTGCTTATTAGCTGTTGTTGTTACTGCTGCAAAAAGAAGAAAGCAAAGAAACAATATACAGCAGTGGTACAGAATCCAGCTCCTCAGCCGGTTGGTGGAGGTCAGCAAGGTATCAATGACACCAGGCGGGAATACAGCACCACCAGTATACTACCATGGATCTACTCCAGGGTATCCAGCTGGGACTGTCGCTCCACCCAGTACTCAGTACCCTCCCACTGGTCAAGCCATGCCTCCACCTGCACCTGTAGGTGGTAGTACCCCATACCCTCCACAGCCCTATCCGTACCCCTCTGGGCAAGTTCCTCCACCTGCTGCAGCTGGTAGTGCCCCCATACCCTTCACAGCCCTATCCATACCCTGTTGGACAGGCTCCTCAACAAGCAGGTGCTTATCCTCCACCCAATCAATACCCCCCGCAACCAGCTGCACCTTATCCCCCGCAACCAGCTGCACCTTACCCCCCACAGGAACAGCCGTATCCAACCAAAGGAGACCCTGGTCACCCCTTACCTCCTCATACAGGAGGCGGCATGCCGAGCGCACCCCCGATGGATACGAGCAGTGGACACGAGGTAGCTCCGAGTGCACCACCACCTGCCTATGAACATCTCATTGGATGACATGGATGATGACTTGTTTCTAATATACCAGACAGCATCTATAGCACTGCAACGAAACGTAGTTTTAGTGACTTAATTTGTTCTCATTCGTATCATTGTTAAAAGAGTCAAAAGATGAAGTGTATAATGTTATGCATTGCCATGACGCTTGTAAAGTTCATTATGTGGTGTACAAATGTGAAAGGGATAAGATGAGAATTCAAGACAAAAATGAGAGGAAAGTCGATAAAATTTGATTATCACGAATTCATGTGCATCAGTACTTTGTGAATGTATTATAAAATGTAATTTTTTCTTTTGTGAACTATATTACAGAAGGGCGTGTGTGAGGGTAAGAGTTACAAGGTAAAGAATAAGTTAAAATATTGTACACGGTAAAGCAATTCGACGGATGTATTTTTCTCAGGATGGTCTTGAATCTTTTCTACCAGGTCATTCAAAATGTTCCTTTATTTAATGTTATTTATGTTTATGGTAAGCTAATTCAAGCAGACAAAACAAGAATATAACGTTCTTGAAAGATTGCACAGCGTTTGATAGCCACTGAGTTGTCCCCGCCCCCATATTATGAAAAATTTCATACTGGCTAAAGTAACTTCTGTCATGAAGGACATAACACACCAGTCATATTGTCTTTTTTTTCACATTTAACCGGTCTGGAATATGTTTGTGGCGTACCAAGAACTCGAAGAACAAAATGAGAACTTGATTAATTCACATTCACATATACAATGCACAAACAACAAGGAGCTCTCATTTGTAAACAATACATAATTTTTTTAATTTTGTTGAACCAATCTGGTTACACCTTTTTCTGGTAGTGTAACGTCTTTTGTTCTACTTTACTGTTGAAATTCGACCGTATTTTGCTATGTATTTCGCCATTTTTTCTTAAATGAAATTCTTTGAGTTCTGCCCTTTCCCTCTCTCTTTTCCTCTTTCTTTCTCTCACTCTCTAGCTATTTCTCCCTTTTTTCGATCAGAGGAACTTGCGATATTGGTTTTGTAATTTATATCAGGTTGCTTGTTATGTATGAATGCATTCATAATGTGACTCTGAATAATATACTGTATGATGAGAGCTTGCTCAGTATACATTATTATGTTATGCCTATGTTTTATTATATTTGACATTAACACCAATGGGAAACATATTTCTGTATTATTATAAATGGACAATGAAACTTGAATCTTGAATCGACACGGATGCATATACACAAGTGAATTGATGTTTTTATTATACAATATACAATAAAAGAATTTGACGATTCGTGTAAGATCCACAATCATGCGGTCGTTCAGCCTTGAAACATACCGCACTTTCAGTTTATACAATTATGATATTTTACACGTGAACATTTTTATTATGCAAAGCACTTTTTAGTATCACAGCCAATTTATTTACACAAACTTGTAAAAAATAATGCTCTATGGAACTAATATTTTATCATTGCCCGAAGTGAGATGATCAAGGTACTCAAATATGATGATGCCTATAAGAAAGAAAACATGATAAGAGACTCTTAGAACACGTAACCCACCTTTTACAGTTTTTCCTTTTTTACTTTGCGATACTTTTAACGAAAGTATGAAGTATTGAACATTTAAAAAAATATTTTAGTAATATTTAAATTATGCTTTATATTCATATATGAATACATGTATTGTGCTTCACTTCTCCCTCGCCCCCCCTCTCTCTCTCTATATCTGTGTTTCGCTCATTCGCTGTACATATCTTTCTCTTCCTTGATAGGCCTACTATTTCTTATGTCGACATTTATTTACCTATTCCTATCTCAAGATGCCTCTTATCAAGGCTTTACATAATAATTTGGATAAGTTTGGGTTATGAATATTATGTGTACATTATCATATATGCAACTGTATATTTTTGTGTTTTTTATCAATTAAAATGTTATTCTGAAATTTAAAATTTTACGCGATTTAAAAAATAAAATGATTAAGAGAATGATTGAGAGACTGCCGGAGAGCAGAAGAGATAGAGATAGAACTGATCTATCTGTATTTAATGAAAATATAAATCTTACTTCATCGAGGTAGCTCACAGTAATAGTAAAAACTTGATAATTGCAGTAATTTATAGACCTCCTTCTCAGAGCTGTGTTGACTTTATATCAGATCTTAACAATATTCTAGAGAAAGTTGGTCGCGAAAATAATAACATGCTACTTTTTAGGTGATTTCAATCTAAACTTACTGGATCTACACTCTGACCAACATGTCAACTCTTTTTTGGAAATGGTTTTTTCTCACTCTTATGCCCCTCTCATAACAAAGGCAACAAGAATAGTTCAGTCAAGTTCAACTCTTATTGACAATATTTTTGTCAATGACACAAGTCTAGTGTTTAAAAAGCGGTATTTTACTGGCAGGACATTTCAGGACCACCTTCCAATTTTTGTTTTCAATCGGTCAAAACGTAGTGATTGGCTTAAGCGCGATCAATGCAATAAAACTTATACAAGAGACATGTCTCGCTCAAACTTTGAAAAAATTTAGGGTTGCCCTGACTGAACACTCTTGGGAATATGTGATGCATGAAGAATCATGTGACAGAGCTTATGAAGTATTTCTCAGTGAATTTAATATCATACAGAATTCTTGTTTTCCTTTGAAAGAAAGGCGTTGCCGAAAAAGGAATCTAAACCATGGATTACAATAGCAATATTGAAATCATGTAAGAAAAAGATAGAGCTATACAAAAGTATTTGAAGAACCTTCTGCATACAGGAAAAAAGTAACCGACAGTATCGAAATACTTTAACTTCAATTATTCGAAGGTCAAAAGAATCTTACTATGCAAAGCAGTTTGAAGAAAGTAATTGTAGTAAACGAACTTGGAATATATTAACAATATGTTGAATAGGGGAATCAAAAGAAAGAACCAAGACTGTTTTCGTGATGAAAATAATAAGAAACTTACAGATCTGTTGATATTGCAAACAAATTCAATGAATATTTCATAGGCATTGGGACAATGTTCACAGATACAAGTAATATTGACATGCTGAAGTGTAGATCTTACATGAATGGTCAATATCAACAGTCAATGTTTCTGAAACCAATAGAAGGTCATGAAATTATAGATATAGTGAAGGCATTGAAAATAGGTAAAAGTCCTGGTCATGATAATATAACTGTTTCTGTCATTAAAGAATCAATCTATTTCATTCTTGCTCCACTGGTACATATTTTAACCTTTCCCTCTCCACTGGTAAATTCCCTCACAGTATGAAGCTGGCGAGGGTGACTCCGATCTATAAGAAAGGCTCCCTCGAGCAGTTTTGTAATTATAGACCGGTGTCACTCTTGCCCGTTTTCTGCAAAATCTTGGAAAAATTATTTTACTCTCGATTATTGTCTTACATGGAGAAACGAGAGATTTTGTCGAATTTTCAATATGGCTTCAGATCTGGTCATTCAACTATATTGGCCTTGACTTATTTTTTGGACCAACTTACTTCCCTTGATAATAGCAAACATTCACTCTGTTTGTCATTGGATATCTCAAAAGCTTTTGATTCCATTAATCATCAAGCCTTATTATCCAAATTGGAGTACTATGGTGTGAGAGGTTTGCCATTACAGTGGATAAAGGATTATTTGAAGGAAAGAAAACAATATGTTGTTTATGATAATGCAACTTCATTTGAAAAAGAAGTTATATGCGGAGTGCCCCAAGGGTCAATAATTGGGCCACTGTTGTTTATTCTATATATAAATGATTTGCCGAATGTTTCCTCAACTTTGTCATACATTATTTTTGCAGACGACACCAATGTCTCTTTAAGCGAGAAGAAACTAGATACTCTTGTCCATAATATGAATAAAGAAATACAAAAGGTTAATATTTGGTACAAAGTGAATGGGTTAAGGATAAACATTGAGAATTTTTTTTTATGCATTTTGCACCATTGAATAAACAATATGATAAGAACTTACTTACTCTTAAGTTTGTTGATTCAGTGGAGCCCTTAAAGCAAGTACATAGTGCCCGCTTTTTGGGAGTTAATATTGATGACAAGTTATCATGGTCTTTACATATTAATGATATTGCATTAAAGATCTCGAGAATTACTGGAGTTATGTCAAAACTGAAATTTGTATTACCGTCAAAGGTACTGCTTTTGCTATACAATTCATTAATTCTCCCTCATTTACAATATGGTAATATGCTATGGATAAATGCATCAAATAAATTGTTAAATCGTTTACATTTGTTGCAAAAAACGTGTAATACGCATAGTTGCCAAGTCTCATTATTTGGCCCACACCAACAATTAAGGGTTTTGACTGTATATGAATTAGGTAGGTTACAACTGGGAGAATTTATGTACAAGTCTGAAAAGGGACTATTACCAAACTCACTTCAAAACTGGTTTAGATGCAACAGTGATGTACATTGTTATAACACTCGAAACTCCAAGAATTTGCATAGCATTTATTACAGAACTGCTACTGGCCAAAGAAGTGTTAAGTATCAGGGTTACCTTACATGGTCTACTTTAGATAACAGTCTCAAACAATCTGCATCATTACGACAATTTAAGTATAAATATAAACAATATCTCTGCAATTCTAAATAGTCAAATCAATTAAAAACAATTATTATTATGTTTCAAATCGCAATTATGTTATCATCGGGTCAATTTAATCTAATTATAAAACCAGACATTTGAAGGGAGAGTCCACCCTGAGGATGGGTTTACTCCGCCTTTACTTGGCCACACACATTCTCAGGGTGGACTTCCCTTCATTGCTACCGGGGCTAGACTCGACAAGCTTCGCTTTTTCTAGCCCCATCTACATTACTCACCTTTTTATGTTTTAATGTTGATGTTTTTGTTAACTGATGTAGATTTTCATTGTTCTTTTATGCTTATGTATCTGTTTTCTTTTGCTCTATGTGTCAAATGTGTATAATGTAATCTTTTACCTTGTATATTTTTCTGGTTTTTAATGTGGAAAATAAATGAAATGAAATGAAATGAAAAATAGAGAGAGAGAGAGAGAATCAAGAAAGATAGAGCCGGGTCATCCATTTCGAGTTCTGTATTCTCTCTTTTATGATTAATGTTTTAAATGTCCATATAATCAATCAATCGGAGGGGAGAAATATGAAGAGGTAGTTAAAAAGAAGAGATAGTGTAATTTAGATAAAGATTGAGCAGATTATACAGAAAGTATGAATGGAAAGGAGAGAGGGTGAGAGGGAGTTGCTGCGAGTGAATAAAAGGGGCAATCGGTTCACTGCCGAGCAAACCGAAACTTTGCATATTGCGTTTTGAACAATGTTGTAAAAGTTATTTATTCGAGGTTAAATAAAATCATATCAATTTTGGCCTTAACGTTTGTAGAATACACAGCCGAGTTGAAAGCCCAGAGTAAATGGGCAATTTTTTGTAAATTATTAGCTTCTTGATCACATTCTCTTCTATCTCTATTTCTTTTTCTTTCTGTTATTTTCACGTCGCTTTTAACTTAATAATTCTACCCGTTATTTTAAACTTGTTAACATCCCTCTTTATATTTTCTTGTTGCCTCAAAATTGATAATATTCTTTGATCATCGTTTATTTGAAATTTTATTTTAACATTCATACTTTATTGTGATAACTATAGCAGTTTATTCCCACGATGATATAGCCTAATGCATGCTATAATCATTGCAAGAAGATTGGTAAAACATAATGCTGTCTTTGTTCGCGAAACCTTTGCAGAAATACAAACAGATAATAAGTGATCGAAAAAGAGAGAAAGATGGAGAGAAGGGCGTGGTGTGAGTCAAGGAAGAGAGAGATAGACGCAGAGAGAGAGACAGAGAAAGATAGAGAGACAGAGAAAGAGAAAGAGAAAAGAGAGAGAGGGAGAAGGGCTTGGTGTGAGTCAAGGAAGAGAGAGATAGATAGAGGAGAGAGAGAGAGTCTAATAAGCTGTGCACATACGTATATTACACATACACATTCGCAGGCCAGCAAGGCTTGTAAAAAATGTTGATAACTAATGCTGTTATCTATTTAAGATGTAAAACGAGTTTCAGCGTGCATGCTACTCATAGGCATGCTGTTAAAAGCAGCAAAGCCGTTTATCATAATACGGCGTTAAATAGGCAGATAGAGAGAGTGAGAGAAAAAGAGAGAGAGAGAGAGAGAGGAGGGGGGGGGGGGAGAGCGATCTTAAGAGTAATGGTAGATATACATTAGTTCAAGCAGTGGCGGATCCAGGGGGGGCCGAAACGGCCGCGGCCCCCCCTATTGGCGGTGCAAAAAAAAAAGAAAAAAAAAAGAAAGGAGAAGAGAAGAAAAAAAGGAGAAGAGAAAAGAAAGGAGAAGAGAAAAGAAAAGAGAAGAGAAAAGAAAGAAGAGAGAGAGAGAGAGAGAGAGAGAGAAAGAACAAAAGAAGAAGATACCCCCCCCCCCCACCTCACTCCCACTCCGGGGTCGGAGGGACCGATTTTGTGTTTCCAAAATTTCTGATGAAGGGTTACTTTTCACGCAACAAAGTCCGGCCCGTAATACACACAAATCCGGCCCGCACTGACTTTACACACCGAAGATAAAGGGGTGCTTTCAAACTAAGAGAGGGAACATACATGCGCGTACCTTAGATAACACTGAGTGGGGGGGGGGGGGGGGGGGGGGGGAGGGGAAGAGAAAAGTCGGGTGAGAAAGTGGGAAAGACAAGGAAATGGCGCTAAGTGACAGTAACGACGAATAAGGGAAAAAACTGTAATCGGGAGATTTGGGGTCATTCCAGAAGGCTTGGGAAACGTTATTGAATAGAGGGGGCCGGGCCGGCCGCATAAAATCTCGAGCCACGGATTCAAAGTTAAACGTTACAAACAGCCCCTGCTCTTTGAAGAAAAAAAATGAAAAGGGCACAATATTTTGGATGTCTTTCAAATAGAAGCTATATACTAAGCAGCCAAATTTTACGGTAGGGCCGCTTCACAACTCTTATTTTGCCCTTCATTTGGATTCAGCTCATACCAACTCGCTTGTGCTTATATTTGAACTCATGTTGGTAGTGATAATGGACAGCGGCGGCGATCCAGGGCCCGATAGAGGGACACGTCCCCCCGAAAATTTAGATATATAGCTAGAAAGAAATATACATGTAGCGGAAAGAACGTACATATTGGACTAAAGGATTTTCTAAAATGCATAATTTCAGCATTCTACATTGCAAAATCTCGCTTGGTCGCTACGCCCCGGCCCTCGCCCGATAACACAAAACTAAGATATGACGCTCCCGGTCGCGATTATTTCATGGTTGGTATATAAAAAGATTTTTTTCCCCTTTCATTTCTACTGACCTAAATGTATGCTATCACAATCATGATTGTTTCATTTTCACTTTAAAGCATGCGTAGCTAGGGGCGGTAGGGGCAGTAAGGGGACGAAAAAAGGAGCAGACAAAGAAACATTTTTGACAAGTCTAAAACGGTACAACAAATCATCTTCTTTCTCTATTAACTTAATGAAACGTTAAGCTTCTGCGCTTTGCGCTGGAGGGGGGAAACTGAATTCAGAGAAGGATTAAGAGTTGGGAATAGAACAACGAATTATATTCTTTCTCTAATAATTTCATTCATTAAACTATGAAAGGTCAAAGCTTCCGCGCTTCGCGCGAGAGGGGGAAAACTGAATTCAGACAATGATTAAGAACCGAGAACGGAACAACGAATCGTCTTCTTTCTCTAATAATTTAATGAAACGTCAAAGCTTCCGCGCTTCGCGCGGGAGAGGAAAGGGGGGGGGGGGGACTCAATTCAGACAAGGATTAAGAGTCGAGAACGGTACTCTTTCTCTAAAGATTTAATGAAACGTCAAAGCTTCCGCGCTTCGCGCAGGAGGGGGTATGAAAACTGAATTCAGACAATGATTAAGAATCGAGAACGGTACAACGAATCGTCTTCTTTCTCTAATAATTTAATGAAACGTTAAGCTTCTGCGCTTCGCGCGGAGGGGGGGGGGGAAACTGAATTCAGACAATGATTAAGAATCGAGAACGGTACAACGAATCGTCTTCTTTCTCTAATAATTTAATGAAACGTTAAGCTTCCGCGCCTCGCGCGGAAGGGGGAAAATGAATTCAAACAAGGATTAAGAATCGAGAATGGGACAACGAATCATCTTCTTTCTCTCATAATTTAATGAAGCGTCAGAAGCTTACGCGCTACGCGCGGGAGGAGGAAAACTGAATTCAGACAAGGATTTAGAGTCGAGAATGGAACAACGAATCATCTTCTTTCTCTAATAATTCAATGAAACGTCAAAGCTTCCGCGCTTCGCGCGGGAGGGGGTATAGAAACTGAATTCAGACAATGATTAAGAATCGAGAACGGTACAACGAATCGTCTTCTTTCTCTAATAATTTAATGAAACGTTAAGCTTCTGCGCTTTGCGCTGGAGGGGGTAATCTGAATTCAGAGAAGGATTGAGGGTCGAGAAAGGAACAACGAATTATCTTCTTTCTCTAATAATTTCAATAAACTATGAAAGGTCAAAACTTCCGCGCTTCGCGCGAGAGGGGGAAAACTGAATTCAGACAATGATTAAGAACCGAGAACGGAACAACGAATCGTCTTCTTTCTCTAATAATTTAATGAAACGTCAAAGCTTCCGCGCTTCGCGCCGGAGAGGGGGGGGGGGGGGAATCAATTCAGACAAGGATTAAGAAAATTACTTTTTCGGGCAAGAGGCTTCAGCCCCCCCCCCCCCCCGATGAAAATGTCAAAAAAATTACCGGTATGGTGCTTCTAATATGACCTCGTCAGTATTGGTATGTTGAGTTAAAAAAGGTCTGCGCAATTTTCAAATTTCCGGCCCCCCCCCCCCCCCCCCCCCCCCCCCCCTATTGGAAAATCCTGGATCCGCGCCTGGTTCAAGGCAGCGTTCGTTCATCTATAATTCACTCAACGTCTGTAGGCGTTCATCATGCATCAGCATCTAAGGCGTGGCTGATATTGGATAGCTGTGTGTAGTATGCTCGCCGCTGGTGCTTTATGGATGCCTGGGTTTCGATGGTATGATATGGTGCAGCGAATTATACCAAAATGACGGTGCTTCTAACAATGTTCATCTGATGTTGGATTGCAGATGGTAAGAAATCTATTCATTGATATGATTATCAGTTTCATAAAAGAGACATGTTTGTGTGTAATATCACATAACGAGAATTATGCAAGCGTAGGGTATACAGACGTATAGCCTCGCTTATACGTGTAGCGAATTTCATTAAATTTCACTTGATGCAGTAAATACATCATCATTCACGTCTTTCATCTTAAAGGAAACCTCACCCCCGAGAAATAAATGTTGTTATTCTGAGAGATTTATTGAATTCTTGCCCATTAATCTACAAGATTTCCTAACAAAGTGTATGAGACAGGTGAAAAGCAAAAATAATGTACAGTTTTTCAGCAAGACATGGGCATCGCATCAAGTAAATGTATTCAAAAGTTATGGATTCTCCCTTCCCATGTGTGTGTGTGGGGATGAAGCATTTCATTCAACTGCTATTATCTGTTCTACTAGTGTCAGAATGAAAATTGCATAAATATGTTGGTGCTGTTCTGCAGGCGCGTAGCCAGAGTTTGATGTTTGGGGGGCACATACATGTAATCGATCGAGGTAAAAAAAAGGGGTCTAAAAAAAATCCAATCGATCTTGGAAATTTAGGGGGGCACGTGCCCCCCCCCCCGTTGCCCCCCCCCCCCCCCCCCCCGTGGCTACGCGCCTGCTGTTCTGGGCTGAAGGTTTCGCATAAATGAAATAGAATATTTAAGTGCTATAATTATGTATTTTTAATCAAGTATAATTTTTACCTTCTCAACTATCATTTTTCTTCATTGAAAAATATATGTTTTTTTATTGAATTAAAAAGTCTTTCCAACTAAAGCCTGGTGCATGATGCATGTACAAGTTCGTCTGTTACGTCACATTTTCAAGAAAATGGCTGCGCCCCATGTCATGCTAAAAGGCATTTACATCATGCCAAGAATATCTTCATTTATATATCGCTTGTACACTTTCGTAAGGTATATTGTGCATCAAAGGGCAGACCAATATATCTCATTTGTCAGAATACCTACACTTATTCTTGGGGGGGGGGTATCTTGTAAGTTGTGATTTTATCCTGCCAGACAATAGATATCTCTTTTTCTAGTTATCTTCAAAGTAGTATTAATCCTAACACGAAGATGATAGAGTAGAGAGAGAGAGAGAGAGAGAAGGGAAGGGGGGGGGGGGGCGAGGGGTGAATGGAAGTAGGGTAAGAGAGGGTTGCCAATAAACTATCTCACTCATGTCAGTTAAAGTAAAAGACGAAATAAAAGAAGAAGAACAAGCAGGAGAAAAAAAAAAGAAAAAAAGGTTTTATCATTAAAATCCTGCGAATAGAATCATTACATCAGCACGGAAAACAAGATTTGTGTATCGTGTATGAATTTTTCGCTGTGTCGCCCCTTTGTTTTCTGCAGGAATTATTGATTAATGGTCTTTGGCTGTAATGGTTGATTTACTATTCACTCGTTCTTCATCTGTGATACGACTGGTTAAAGTGTGAAAATGCCATCTTTATATCGTCTCCCTCTTCTCATCGTCTGCCTCATCACCTTCTTGGGAAGCAGTTTCGCCCAGAGTAAGCATCATCATAATTATTTTAAATTAAAGGGCAATGAGTCAACTGCTCTCTAGATCAGACTAGCATGCACAAACCACGATGCCTACCATTAGACATCTAACCCGGTCAACTACCCACTGGAACAATTAAATACCCCTGGCAAAAAACAATTAGTTTTCCTCGCTAGCTGCCTTGGCAACTATAGTTGTCCTAGGCGGGAGCCGCCTGATGGTATAGTTATTCAGGGTAATTTAACGGATCTGTCTGCAGATAGCTATTCCGGAGCAACTTTCAGGGTTATTTGTCCGGGATACTTATTTGAGGTTGTGGTCAAGGGTTACTTGTCCCGATGTTCTTATAACCTCCGATGACAACAGCGTCAGTTATTGATACTGTTCAACAGACCTAAAATATTCATTAAAGAATGGGCCCTGTAAACTACATATATGATAACATATATGATAATATTAATAATAATATTTAGATAATTTCATATAGCACAGCTACTATATAATTATGTACTCTATACTGCGCTGTGATGAAGAAGAAAAGAAAGAACTCCAAACAGTGCTACTTTACGGACATATAATCATAAACTGTTATGGGTAAGGATATTACACGCCAAAACCCACACCATACACACTTTATGAAATGTCTTTAATATAGCGATGATTCTGCACTCATTCGAACATTATTTTCTCAACATTTATAGGTGAAGGTGATTTGCGGCTGTCTGACGGCACGACCTACTATGGACGTCTAGAGATTTACTACAACTCCACTTGGAGCACGATATCTAACAAAACTGTGGGAGACAGTGTTCCCCGAGTGGCATGTCGTGAGTTGGGTTTACCCTTCACTGAGGCTGAGTTTGTACGTGATAAAAGCATGATCTTCACACCGGCTGACTCGGAGTATGTTCTAGTGACAAGGATCTCCTGTTACGGGGACGAGGTCCGACTTACTGAATGCTATCAGTTCGATTGGATACTCGTGCAGTTTTACACGCATAAAGAAGACCTTGCCATCGTTTGCAAAGGAGGTGGGGCTTATTATAAATATACATTAATCTTTTGTTTAATCCGTCAAAGTTAATCCAGAGTCCCCCGAATAATAGGAAGTCTCCTTGACGAGCATGTCTTTTAATTTGGTAAAATTTTGATTGGCTCTTGGTCTGATTATGGCATATAACCTATGAGAATATTACTTATATCCACTTAAACTTATAATGTTATGGCACATGTTAGATTTTCCAGATATCGAGTGAATTGTCTTGTACACAGGTATAAGCCCTATATGGACTTGCTCCTATTCGAAGCTATGTCCCAACCATGATGTATCTGATAACCATAATTATAAAGGCGATTTCTGCATCAGTCATTTTTATCTCAGCCAGAATGATCGGATTCACGAAGTATAAAATACAATCTTCAAAATATCGTAAGTATATGCTGAGGAATCACATGTCTTACTCCTCTTCTTTCTCCTCCATCTCCTCCTCCATAGAGATTATCCCGACGGGTGAGCTCAGGTTAGACGGTGGTTCAGACCGACTTAGAGGGCGCCTTGAAATTTACTCTGGGACTTCTCGTGGTTGGTCTCCATTCTGTAGCATAGGATTCGGTGTGAACGAATCGGCCGTAGCTTGTCGTCAACTCGGCCTCAATACATCCCAACCATACGTCTATGGCTATGACTATTTCGGCTCAGCGCCGGATTACCTCAGTGGACAACATTACACTGCCAATTGTGCTGGTGACGAGGATCGTATTGACGGCTGTGATAACCTCTATCTCTCACATCTAAGCAATGATCCAGATGAAAGACAATGTAGAATTGATGATGTGCTTAGCATCTGCTGCTCCATACAACCAGGTAATCATCTTCTCACATTGTCGTGGAGAACGTTATCAATTAGTAATCAATGTAAAATAGTCTCTCTTTTCATTTTCAAAAAGTAATCCATATACAGCCAGGTCTCCAAAATGTGCATCAATAAGTGATTAGAGAGAATGACTGTAAAAACATACTGCTTGAGAACTCAGGTTACAATGTATTACTGGATATCTATGTATACTTTCTATTTCACAACTTTAAACCATGTCAAATGTATTATATTATTGAATGTTGAATTGTATATCTGATTTCTTGTCAAAATTACTGTTATGTTGGAAATGAAAAATAAAACTGAAAATGAAACTGAATTACAGTGACGAAAATGACTCTCCTGGGAGGCTGGGACTAACTCCGTTTTAGAACTATGAACAAGCAAGTATATATTGTATATTGACCATCCATACTGCTACTGAGATTTAAAAAAATATATATATTAGGAGTATGAACTATTTGATCATGTTGATTTAGTTGCATGATAGCGTCACTACTCAGAACTAATTCTATTTTTCACAATTGTAACTTCTCAGTGTTCGTCCGGCCTCCAATTGCGTATCATAACAACGTTACATTTATTGTTTTCATCTATTGTTGCTTTGTTGTCTTAGAAACCTGTGATCAGCCCGCATCACCAGTGAGCAATGCTGACGTTGCAGGCGGTCTTATAGCAGTTATACTCGTCGTGATAGCAATATGCGCTGGTTGTTACATCTCATGCAGGGGAATGTGTAAGAAGAGACCCAAACCTCCACAGCAATACACAGCAGTATCACAGGGTACTAAGGGTGCAGATCAAAACCAGTTTCCGATGACATCGTCTGGAGATTCTAAATTACCCGTCTACGTTCATGGCCATGCGACTGCCGAGACACCTGCTTCGTTCAGTTGTAACCCATCTGGCGTACCTCCACCTGCACCTGCTGGTAGTGCCCCATACCAAACACAACCCTATCCATATCCAACTGGACAGGTTTCTCCACCAACAGGTGCTTATCCTGCACCTTCTCAACCAGGTTACAATCCCACCGCTGCCACCAATCAATATCCCCCGCAACCAGCTAAACCTTATCCTCCACAAATATCATCCATGTCACCACCTTATGGCGCTCCTTACCAGCATCCAACTGGTGCCTCAGCTGTATAGAATGCTTACAACCTGACAATGGGTCATTGGGTCAAGTTCCATCGGAGAGTATCCACCAAGCTAAAGGGGGATACAATTTAAGAATCAAGTAACCACTAATGCTAGATGAACTTATTATGAGCACTTACTATCACTGATGATTACATACAGTCACCAAGGGCATCTCAGAGCTGGACATGCTAAAATGTGTTCATTTTTAAAAAAATTGGCACTTTTAATTCCCATCGGCGATCATGTCATTTTGTTAGGATACATTGATTAGGATCTATTAGACTTCCTCCCTTTCACAAGTGAGTATATGCACGCAGAGGCGGCGCTCCTGAAGGGGGGGGGGGGTGGTAGAGTGCCCAACCCCACTTTTCAAGTACCCCAAAAGTGCCCCTATTTACATAGGAAAGCACCCCTTCACCTCTGGTAATTGCCCTATTCAAATCTAAGAGGTTCCCCTTTTGCTTTGTAAAAAGTGCCCCTTCCCCTTTTAATAACTTCCCCTTTTTAACTCGGATAAGCGCACCTTATATTTTCACATGTGTCCCCTTTCCTTTTTAATAAGTGCCCCTTTCCCTTCTCATAAGTGGCTCTTTTCATCTATGAAAATAGTTCCTTTTCATTCTCATAAGTGCCCCTTTTCATCTCTTGTAAATGACCCTATTCAATTCTGAGAGATAATCGTTTTACTTTGACAAGTGCCCCTTCCCCTCCTGATAAGTGCTCTTTTCATCTCTTATAAATAATAATTTAATAATAATAATAATAATAGTTTAAACTTATAGAGCGCACACACCGTCCCTTTTATTCTGACACGTCCCCCTTTTCCTTCCCAATAAATGCCCTTTTTCCTTCTTATAAGATTTTAACATGTGCCTCTTTTTCTTTTCAATAAGAGCCACTTCCCCTTCTTATAAGAGCTCCCTTTCACCTCCGATAAATGTCCCTATTAAAATCTGATCGGTGCCCCTTTTCTTTCAATAAATACACTTTTCCTTTCATTTGTGCCTCTTTTTCATTCTCATTAGTGCCTCTTTTCATTGTTGGTGCCCCCCCCCCACTTTGGAAGTCGCTCCGCCGCCTCTGTATATACGTCAGAAAAGTACAAAGCCACTATGCCGATCATTATTGGTAGTTCGTGCATAATATAATCTATAAAATATGTCTGTTATTTCAAGTTTTTTCCCCCTTATGGATGTATAATGATTTTAAGATCCGATCCAACGCCAAAATATGAATGGAGGAGTAAATGAACTTATGAGAGATTAAGCCATTTCAAGTTATTGATAACTAAAATTGTGATTATAATTGAACGTCACAATTACTTTCCACCGCGGCACTAATGTCCTTTGGCAAGGCATTGATCTACATTTGCCACTCTCCACCCAGGTGTAAATGGGTACCCGGTAGGATGCGAAAGCTAATGTGGTTAGATTAGCACGTGTGCGCTTGTGAAAAAGACGCCTGGCTGGAATGCTCCCCAGGGAGTGGAGAATGTGCATACATTGTGTGCGGGTAAGCCTGAATCCTATGACCGGGGTAATAATATATATATCTGTAAAGCGCTTTGATAGGGCCTTCGGTCCTGAAAAGCGCTATATAAGAACTAGCTATTATTATTATTATATGCGTAATAATATTGTGATCACTCATTTAGAGTTTGCCTGTCTTATGCTGAAATGAAATAATCATATATCATTTCGATCGCCCTTATTATATACGCCACATTCTAATATATGCTTCAAGAAAGAACTAAATATGATAATTAAATTTAAATGTGCGGCTAAAGTTACCAGAATTGTGGATATGAAATGCATGCGTCAAAACACAACATGTGATAACAACAAAATAATCGTATATTTGTTTCTGAATATGATATACACGATATGATATGCACAGTTGATTAGAAAAGTCATTATATCTTGTGCACAATATGTGATGTAATCTTTAATTTTTTATACTTTTATACTTTTATATGTTCTGTTTTATAATATTTTGTCATTTTAAATGCATAAATGTGTTTAAGAACATGTGTATGCGTGTGTGGCAATGACAGTTCTCTGGGATTCAATAAACAATGATATACGAGTCGAAACGCCATGCAGAAAGTGACTACATGTAGTGATGGAGGATCTTAATTGACAAACAAAAATAGTCTTTTTATCTTTTTCATAACCCAGTGGCGGATCCAAGGGAGGGGGGGGGGGCCGAAACGGCCGCCCCCAATTGGCGGCGCCATAAAAAAAAAAGAGAAGGAAAATAAAAGGAAGAAAAGGAGAAGAAAAAAAGAAAGGGGAAGAGAAAAAAAAGAGAAAAGAAAGAAGAGAAAAGAGAGAGAGAGAGAGAGAGAGAGGGAGAGAGAAAAGAGAAAGGAGCCGGGTGAGAAAGGAAGAAAGACAAGAAAATGGCACTAAGTGACAGTAACGACGAAAACGGGAAAAACTTAGGGTGGGGGGGGGGGGGGGGGAGGATGTGCGTGTGAAATGCGCGCGCATGGAGGGGAGTGACTGACCATATTCTAAATTTTAGGTTGTGCAAAACTGAGTCGGATTTCAGCTTATTTAAAAAAAAAATTAAGCATGCTTGTTTATTTTATTAAAGGGATAGTTGAGTTCTGTTTTCAGACCGCAAATGCCTTCAAAGTGCATGGTTTTTGGTCTTATTCTTATCTATGACAATTCTAGTGCCCTTTTAGACCCCAAAATGTGTGAAAATTAGCCAATACGATACCAATGCAGCTCCACGTTAAAAAAAAATACGGTGACCGTTGATTCATTATTTAATTAAAAATAACAATACATGGGCCAGCTGGTTGTGCGTAAACCAACACGCTGCCAATCTTCGATCTATTACGTGCGATGTACATGAATGCAGTAGCGTACGCAGGATTTTTTTCTTCGAGGGAGGGGTTTTAAAATTTGAAAATCGCCCACAAGATTTCGCAACGACTCAGCCAGCCGCTGAATAAGCAGAGGGGGGGGGGGGGTAAGAGCACATCCCCCCAGTTTTTGAGGAAAAATTTCGTAACGACTTAGCCAGCCGCTGAATAAGCGTGGGGGGGGGGGGGTGTAAGAACACATATTTTTATTGGACAATTATGTCAGCCGATATTTCGTTCAGTAGGGGGGGGGGGGGTAAGGTCACCCTTTTTTGGTCACCCTTTAGTACCATACTTTGAGGGGGGGTTAACCCCCCCCCCCCCCGCGAACGCGCCTATAGTTGGGCAAAGCGTTGGACAAATATTGCCCAACTTTTTTTACAGTGTGGCTCACTCCGTACTAACCCCGTCACTTGTTTTGTTTTGTTCTTGGTGCATGATTGTGTTGAAGCTGGTTCGTTCTCTACATTGTGTTTTTGATATTGTAAAGTATGATGTTCATAGTTCTTCGTATTAAATGGAAGTTTGTTCTCTTCCTTGTGGCCTTGGTATTGAGCGTATGTTTAACATTGTATAAAGTGAGAGTTTCAGATAGAGTAGGGTCTCGCCCTGGTCAATGGTCTAGGACACAGACTACAGAGGACAGAAATGGTATGTACAAAGCAAAATTACAATGGTTAATACAGTAAGGAAGTTTGTTTCGTACTCCTGCTCCTGCTTATTAATTTTACATCTGAACTGGGACTATAATTTGTTTGGGGAATTTCGATATGCCTGGCTCAGTGGCGTATTATCGGGGAGAGGGGGCACACAATACTACGATAGGACCGAGGTCCATTTCAGATTTAGGAGTATCTAAAATAAAACTATAAAAAACATTGTTTTCTCGAAACTTACATTTTGTGGATGTTGTATTTATATAAAACTAATAAGCGAGTAGGTAGGACCATCGTTCGTCAAGCTATTTTTCCTGTTTTTTTGGTCCTGACTTACCAATGATTTATTTCACTCCAAACCGCCTTCATGAACAGACCTGTCCAATTTAGATCAATTCGTAAAATAGTCGTGATCAATATAAATTATTTTATAGAAGTTTGAATTTGAAGTTTATTTGTTCCACATTTACATAAAAAAACAGTTCAAATCTTTCTATTTTTATACAAGCGTATAAGCGTAAATTAAAAGATTTCAAATCAAGTATAATGTACGGAAAATAGGTACGACGTTTCGAAATATATAGATATGATAGGCAAGGTAATACAGTGTAAAATGTGGGGAGCCTAAATAAAGAGCATAGTGTGTATGTGAATAGGCTCCCGTACTGAGTAACACAATAGTATGTCTGAATTTAAAAGGTATTATAGGAGGCGAAAACAGAGTAGTGTAGTATGAGATTATACAGACGTACAAGGAGAGTGAATTTGAGAAGAAAAGAAACAAAATAAAGAGTAAAGAAAATAATATAATAATGATAAGTAGGAGAATGTGAAGAAGGGATGGTAGAAGAAGAAGAAGAGGAAGACGAAAAAGAAATGGAAGAAGAAGAGGCAGAAGTAGAAGAAGAAGAGATTTCAAATTGATGAAATCAATGGCATTGCAAAATAACAAATACAAAGTCTGTATAACCACTTGTACGATCCAGCACGACATCTACATTAATTTTGTACATATACTTACTCAAAAGGAAACACCTGAGCTTTCGTTTAAATGAATTAATGGAGGGGCTTTCAACTAGTTCGTTATTCAGGCTGTTCCAGAATCTGGGTCCAGTAAAAAATACTTGTTTTGTTAGCAAAAAACGGTGCGAGTTCGAGGGAGATGAAAATGGTTTGTCTGTCTAGTAGGATAAAGATGTAGAGTATAATTGCGTTTAAACAAGGGATGAAAGCATCTGGTAAATCATCTTTCGATAGTTATTCCAAGATTATATAACTATAAGTGCAAGTCAGATATTTTAAGAATATTACAATTATAGAAAAGCATAATTTGTATGGGCAAGAAAACCACTATGATTTATTATTCTATATAACAGCCCGTTTTTGTACAACATTAACTTTGTCCATGATGGTTATAGAGCTACCCCATGTGAGTATACAATAATTTTTTTTTTCTCTTTGCCTCTTAGAGGTGTTTATTCAATATTCAAACAATAACATAATTTTGCTTACAATTCAGCAAATCAATGGAACATCAATAATACACAAGTTATTTATTCAAATATAACTAAGCAAATTCGCAGGAAATTTCATATTTTGTACTTTCAAATGTTCGTTTATTTCTATTCTGTTAGTCATTTCTCTCTTAAATAAGTAAATCAAACTCAAATCTCTATTATCATACCCATACTTATTACGAAAAATAATCATTTTATAAATCGACCAAAAAGCAATAGTCATTATCAAATCGATTTCGGTTTGCGAATTCATTTTGAGTAATAAAACAATATCTATCTCTATTCTAAGATTGAAAGCACGTGAAAATAAGTCCTTTAAATATGCAAAGAAGGTTTCATTTGCCTTACATGAAATGAAAGCATGAAGCACATCTTCAGTCTTTTTGCATTTTAAACAAAGGTCATCGTATGAGAGACCCCACTTGAACAGATTGTTACGAACTGGTAACATATTATATAAAAGCTTGAAATTAAATTCACGTAAACGAAAATCTTTTATCCCAATCAAATTCCTATTAAAAACAGAGGACCATTTAACGTCCTTCTGCAAGACATCTTCCCAATACAAACAACATTTATTTATTTTAATTTGTTCAAAACTAATCATATTATACCACTGTTTACTACTCAAAAGACTAACAGGCTTAACTGATTTTCCAAATACAAAATGGGGGATAGAGAAATTATGGTCTTTGAAAACCAAAGGTACCCTATGCTTATCATTTATCCAAATTTTTGGAATTGATTTTTGTAACTTTGTATAGTCAAAAATCAAAAATTGTTTACTTCTCCTAGTTTTAAGGCGGATAAATAATTCATTTACTGAAACAAAAGTACCATTTTTAAAGATATCATTTAAATATATAATACCACTTTTATACCAATCTTCATAAAATAACATTTTCTTTTCAAAAAACAATATCTTGATTATACCATAAAATATTTTCGTCGACATGTTTCTGTGTCTGACATTCAGCTGATGTGTATTTGTTTATGAGGTACCATGCATGTAATATTTCTATATAAAAAGATGGGACATTTCTAAGTTTTAAGAGATTTAAAGTATAATCAGTATAATTGCAATTGAGCAGTAGATGCAGCCCTCCCAAACAGTCAAACCAATGTTTACACATGTCTTTCCAATTTCCTGTTGTATTATCTAAAAGCATCCCAAGCCACTTCAGCCTAAAACTAAACATCTGCTTTTTAACATCAATCATTCGTATTCCTCCTTCACAATAATCCTCAGTAACAATACATCGTTTTACCTTTTCAATTTTACTTTTCCAAAGAAATTTAAATATCAGGCTATTAAGTTTTATAAAAAAAGTAGACGGTATTGTATCAACAATCATTAAATGGATAACTTGACTAATTGCAAGTGATTTGATAATAGTCAGTCTTCCAAACAAAGTCAGGTTTCTTTTTCTCCAGTTATCTAACAGTTTTTGCATTTTTTCTAATTTATTTTCCCAATCTATCTTTAAAGCACACTGCAGATCAGGTGCGATATAATGTCCTAAGTATTTTACTGGCTCATCCATCTGTCCAATGTAAGCCAAAACAAGATAACGACCATCGTTGACAGGCTGTTCCAATCCAAATCAAGACAGTCTTTTCTCTATTTAACTTCGGTCCTGCAACTATGCCAAAAACCTCTAATTCGATTAAAATATTTTCAAAAGAATTTATATCAGATGCATAAAATAAGGTGTCATCTGCATATTGCAGCAATTTCAGATCAATACCTTTATCATCAATATCTAGACCTTTGATTTCCTTATTTTCTCTCACTTTATTTGCCATTAATTCTGCGGCCATTACAAACAATAAGGCCGAGAGGGGACACCCTTGGCGTATTCCTCTCAGAACACTAAAAGTTTCAGATAACCAACCATTTACAATTACAGAACTTGAAATATTTGTGTATAAAATTGTTACCCACTTCTGGAAAACAGGTCCAAAATTAAATTTACTCAGGCATTTTTTTTATAAAAGTTACATCAATTACATCAAAAGCTTTAGAAAAATCTACCATCATAAGAGCACCGTTTTTACCGTTCCTTGTCATGTATTCAATGATATCTTTAGTAAGTCTTACATTACAAGCCGCCAGACGACCTCTTATGTAACCCGACTGGTTTTCGTGAATAATTTTACCAATTACTTTTTGAAAACGTTTTGCAAGCACTGTTGCAATTATTTTATAATCACTATTCAGCAATGTGATCGGTCTCCAATTCTTCAGCTCTCGGTGATCCCCTTTCTTGTATATCAAAGTAATTATTCCTTTCCTTTGAGTATCCGACATTTTCTCATTAGCATAACACTCGTTAAGAGCGGCAACTAAAATATCACAGATCTCATTCCACAACACCTGATAGAATTCCGCGGTTATTCCGTCAGAGCCTGGAGTTTTGTTTTTCTTCATTGCGAATACAGCTTGTTTACATCCCCTGTGTGTTAATAAACCTTCACATATTTTATTTTCATCGTCAGAGAGAGATGAAATATTTTGAGAAAAAATATAATCTTCTGCATTTTTAACATCAATATCTTCTTTAGTATACAACTTACTATAAAAATCAACGGTTTCTTTCAATATTTCGTCTTGTTTTTCAATAATTCTTTTCCCATTTCCTGTCTTCAGCTGATTTATGTTTTTTCTGCTAGCATTTCTCTTTTTTAAGCTAAGAAAGTATTTAGTACTTCTTTCTCCCTCTTCCATCCATCTTGCCTTAGCTCTGATACCAGCTCCTTTAGATTCTACTTTATATATATTTTCCAGCTCTTCTTTTATGACCCTATATTCGTTTTCATTATCATTATTTCCACTTTGGTTATCAATACATTTTTGTAATACATTAAGCTTCATTTCTAAAAACCCTTTTCTATTCTTTTGATCTGCAACTTTATGTTTACAATATTTTTGTGTAAATTCACGTATCATTATTTTCAAAAGTTCCCATTTCTGTAGGGGACTCATATTTTGAGAATTCATTGAACTAATAACATCACAAATATTTTTATGATAACAGTCATCAGACAGAACACGACTGTTCAGCTTCCAGTAACCTGGACCCTTTTCAACAGTTTTTGTTTTGATTTTTAAAGAAATTGCGTTGTGATCAGCTCTTATTGATGGTCTGATATCTGTATTTACAACTCTCCCTAAAAAACTTTTATCGACCAGCCAATAATCTAATCTTGAAGCAAGTTTTAGATATTTATTTCTCCAGGTAAACTGAATAGTATTAATATTCATTTTCCTCCAGATATCACACAATTCGTATTTCTTTAACAATCTACTAAAATTTAGCGGTTTCTTGTAATAGGAACGGTTTGTTCCCTAAACACGTAAAGTGTCTTTCTTGACATTCAGTACACAATTCCAGTCTCCTGCCATTACTAATTTAGATTTTTCATACTTTTCACAAGAATTTGATACGAAAGTATTCAGATTTCTAAAAAACCGTTCTCTTTGCTTTTTCTTAGTTGGTGCATATATGTTTACCATTGTCAATAAAAAGGTTTCCATTTTAACTTTTAGTAACAACTTTCTTCCATCACCACTCTGCTCTATACTAGTGACATCTATGTCTAGGTGTTCATCAAATAATATAGCAACTCCTTTGGAGTGATTTGTGCCGTGTGAAAAATAACACGGCCCACGCCACTCACTTTTCACAATATTTTCAATGTCGGCTGTCCAATAAGTTTCTTGTACAAAGAATATGTGTCCCTTTTGATGTCTAAACCATTTTGACAAAAAAATTTGACTTCGTTTTTCCTTATTTCTAAGACCGCGAACGTTTAAACTTAAGAAATGACAATTCGACATTTACATGAAAAAGGAAGATTGTATAACAAAAATCAAATTGAAATAAGTTTGTTTGACATATCTATCATTTTTTCTTCGGTGGTTTTTTCGTCGACCTTTGCTTCCTCTTTTTACTCTTATCTGTATCATCTTTCACTCGGCGTATTGGCAACTCGGGTGATTCCAAAGATATTTCGGAGGCTTCTTCTTCGCTGCCGTCATCGACATCGCATCAAGAGACATTGCTTGAAGCATCTGTACGTGAGGGCGAAACATAGGAATCAGGATTGCTAGCGAGAGGAGCAAACTTGTTAGCGGA
Organism: Strongylocentrotus purpuratus; assembly: GCF_000002235.5. Classification (NCBI taxonomy): domain Eukaryota; kingdom Metazoa; phylum Echinodermata; class Echinoidea; order Camarodonta; family Strongylocentrotidae; genus Strongylocentrotus; species Strongylocentrotus purpuratus. The sequence continues at coordinate 451,633 of NW_022145614.1, read as the reverse complement.
AGAGGATGACACATTATCCGGTTTGTTTACTTCGACTCCCTCAGCGGCTCCATGGGGTGACTCTCTACTATCTCCGTGCAGAAATTGCGTAATCTTTGACTGAGCGCGCGTCTGGTAGTCATGGTGCGATGGGTAGTTGTGAGACGATTCTATTGTCGCTTGTTGTCTTCCAGATGCGACGAGTTTCTCGATGCTGGCTAGAACGTGTGGGGCAGTTGCGGCTACGGCTGCTGGTATAGCTGGGGTGTCGGGTTTACTAGTAGGATCTTGCGTATGTAACGGAGCTGTTGGGGTATCATCTCTGGTGCAGTCTTGCTGGATGTGTCCTGGTTGATTGCAACGGCGACACACTACAGGGCCACTGCACTGGGAGCGATGATGACCTTCGCTCAGACATCTCGAGCATACAACTTTAGGTCTCGTAGTTGACGGGAGTTGGCCATAGTGGAAGATCTTGCCTTTAAAAAGGCCAAAATTCATGATTCGGGGGAGGGGGGTAGATGGTTGCTGAATATACACAACTCTGTCTCCTGTTAGACAATCTGTCAAACGCCCATCCACGCGGAGGCGTTGGTAGCTAACAGTCCCCAAAACCTTGTACTTTAGTCTCTCGAGTTCATCGATGATCAGGGAGTCATGGGCAGATAGTGGTATGTCCCTAATCAGAAGGCGAAGACTATTTTCATTTTCGTCTCTAAGAAATGGGTTTTTGTCATACACGGCAATGTTTACATTCCGTACATTCAGTCCATTCGTAATGATCTTGATTCTCTTGTCCTGATTTTCTACATACAGCCTCCACAGACCTCCGATTTTCTGAATTCCTTTGATATCACAGCTAGGCACACTTTTACAGAGACATTTGAAAATCTCTTCATTTGTAATCACTTTGTCATCAATCGTTGGGATGTCTTTATGTTTAACAAACACTGGCTTACCTCCAAAGTGCGTAGCTGTTGGGAGTTCATGTCCAGCTTTCCCAGCGTATGACGTACTGTGTGCAATTGCCGCCATATTCAAAATCCAGAAATGGGCGGGGCAGTTGACAAATACAAAATCCAGTTAAATTCAAGTTCAGAGTTACCATCCGAGTCCAGGATATAGGTTGGTAGATCGTATAGATGTTCAAAGCGTCTTTCAATACAATATTTCAAGTAAAAAGGTTTCCAAATTTCGAAAAACAAGGGATTTTCAGCTCTCTGGAAAAGGTCGTAACCATTTCAAGTGAAGTTGAATAGCGCCCTTCTTGAATAGCGCCCTTCCAATACAATAATTATGATAAGGCAAGATCAAGGTAGAATAGAGTAAAAGCATGACATGAGGAGAAACAAAAGGTTACAACTTACTCATTGCACTTATTAATTGGAGTCTTCCGCGAAAAGAATAAATGATAAAAAAGACGTCAGATCCCATTTTGGCTTAAACAGGAACAGTTTGAGAAAGAAAAATGTTAAAATAATCTATTTTCAATTACTGGAAGAAAATGTTTATAGAAATGCTTTATCGGACAATATCGGACAATATTGACGACATACCGATTGATTTCTAATTTGTGCATTGATTCAAATAAGTTTTATATGTGGAATGGTGAACTCAGGTAAGAAACAGCCCTGTGGGGGGGGGGGGGGGGTGTTGTATCAACTTATAATTAATTTCGATTAAAAAAAAAAAAAAAAAAAAAAAAAAATCTATTTTAATTAGGCCATTACAGGTATAGACCAGTTTAAGATACGCCCCCTCTCAAAAAATGAAATAGAAGCTCTTTATAATATTACCAATCATGTAAAAGAATGTGTTTTGACTAATACGTGATGAATCAAATTTTGCGGGGAAACCGCCTACTAATTATCATATCGATCCGGCCTGAATAGATATCGCGCATACACTTCAACATTGAACATTTTGGGCATTATGTTTTTGCTCTCTTTGCGAATTTAGGTTGAAGTATTGCCATCTAAACCTCTGAAGGCAATATTTAAACAATATTGAATGGATATTTTGCACCCAAACCCCTTGAACCGCAATTTTACCACTACCGGTCTATACCTTTAAAATAGATTCCTTCGATTTTAAGATCGATTTGAAGGCTTGATGAAACACCCCATATCTTTTACACAGAGCAATAAAAAACCAGTTTGTTAGCAAACTCTCTTAGAATTGAGACTATTTCATGTTCAGTAATAATTCTTAATTTCCTTTACCTTTCTTCTTTTTACTAAAAGGGACAGTCGCTTCATATCATTGTGCATGGCCTGAGGGGATTCACCTTGCACAAGCTAACACCTTACCTAGCATAGCGCTTCTCAGTTACCCAGGCTCGGGAAACACCTGGGTACGTTACCTGATAGAGAGTGCTACTGGTATCTACACGGGCAGTATACATACTGACAATGATCTATTTCGTAGTGGTGAGTAGCTATAAAAACCAAAGTCTGAAATTTTTAAGCCCTCCCCCCTTTCCCTCAAAACAAAAATGATGAAAATAGAATAAATTAATAATTTCATATGAATAAAAACGAGCAGTTCTGATTTTGCATGTAGGCTACATTTACCTTTTAAGTGCTTCCAGACATGTTGCTGTTAATTATAACCCAATCCAGCACAGTGTTCATCTGTTAAAGTTAATGCAAAGCTATAGTAATAAGAAGATGCCACTGTGGATGTAGTATAAGCACTAGAAAATGTAGTCCCTAAAAAAACTTCCGCTTTCGAGCAAATTGAATAATCAAAATTTACCGGTACTCCCAGTAAATTTCAAATATTTCAAATAGCGCCTAAGGCCATTCCATGGTAGCTGCGACCATGAAAATTTCAGAATATGCAGTTCTGATATATAATTTTCAAACGGGAATAGCAGATCGGACGATTGTAGTTAAGAAACATTGTTTTAGAGCTGAAGTAATATCAGCCTTGAGAGGGAGCTATACAACATAAAGAGTTTATTATTTACAATTTCATCACTCTAGACTCGATTTCAACCGCGACAACGATCACTGAATATTGTAAAATCGCATATGCTTCCAAGATGTTCATTTGAACCAAATTCATGACCCAATATCAAAACTTTGTAATACCTTTAATCATAATCATATAATTTAAATTGATGTTTGACTATTTTTATCACCACGAAATTCATATTTTGTTTTGTTTGATGATAAAATGATGGGGTGACCAAAGTTCAAGAAGATCAGAAAATTATTAGGAATATGATATTTGATCCATGATTTCTCATAATTCTACACAAATTCACGAAGACACTACATCCTTCCAAAAAGGATTAGTTATCAAATCAATATGCTTTTCTAAATAACTATAACCGTAAAGTAAAAAATTACAATCTGAGAATGGAACAGAGCTCAGAAATGAGTTAAAACATATACCGTCAATGAATCCGTTTTACATTCTTCGTATCCAAGTTATTTTTTAGCGAAGTAAAGAAACATTCTGTTTTAACCATCTTCACACCTCCATCCATATATGAGTTACACATCTGACTTCTTTTGATACGATCAGGTTTCCTTCTCCACAAAAAAACCGAATAAGAGTTTGTCAAGCTCTTTAATGAACAATGGTGACGGGTTTGGCAAAGATAGAAATAAGTAATTAAATTGTGACAGAAAAAGTGTCTTAACAAGAGTTGCTTTACCTAATGGAGTTATGTTCCTATTTGACCAAACTCGGATTAGTCGTTTCACTTTATTCAAAGCTGGCATATAATTTAAAGATACCATGTCATCTAAATTTAAAGAAAAAATTATTCCTAAAGATGTGAAACAGCCATCCTCAAACCACAATAATTTCTTTCTTGTTTTTATTGGCCAAAATTTCTGCACACATCACAAATAAATATGGCGATAACGGAACTTCTTGTCTGCAACCTCTACTTATAGAAAAACGTTCAGATAAATAACCATTGATGTAAACTGAAGACTTGTTTTTATTATAGAAAGTCTGAATCCATTGACTAATAGAAGGCCCCAAATTGAATATTTCTAATGTTTTGTACAAAAATCTATGGGAGACGCACTTCAATTTGACATCTTGGTTAATAAATGATGAGTTAAAACTTGAAATTATATTGTGGTGTTATTTTGTCTTGTGTTTGTCTACAAATGTACTAGTTCTGTACGGGTTAAGTCAAAACGTGGTAAAAGGCGCTTTCGACAACACTTTTGTTTACAGCTTTCTAGGGACTTTCCATCTCAGTCACTCTTGAGATCATTACACTGGCTTCCTTTGAAACCAAGAATAATGTTTAAATTACTCTTGTTTGTATTAAAAATATTAAAAATATTCAATAATCAAGCTCCACAATATTTAGATACCTGTTTGAATGTATATACACTTGCCAGGGCATTGAGCTAGCATCTTCACACTATGGCGCTGACCCCAAAACTGTACAAACTGCAGCTGTTGCCCTCTGCATGTCATCCGCAGAATATGCTTGCCCAGTTTGGAGCAGATCAGCCCATAAGAAGCTTGCCACCACACTCAATAACGGTAACCCGACACATGCTCCGGTGACAAATGCTCCGCAAAAAGCGACAATTGCTCCGCGACATTTGCTCCGCGACATTTGCTCCGACGTCATTTGCTCCGCCGACAATTGCTCCGCCGACAATTGCTCCGCCGACATTTGCTCCGCCGACAGAGAAGGGGGATGCGTTTTAATTCCCCGATTAGAAGACACTGATGGAAAAAAAAAGTGATAAACCTTTGCGAAAGACGCAATCCTTTTTTTTTGGGGGGGGGGGGAGGGGGGGGGGGAGTGGGGGGGGGGGGGGGGTAGCAAGTGCAGAAGCTTTTAAGTAAATAGAAAAAGTTTTCGCAACCTTGAATCGACCTTTTTCCCACAATTAATGATTTATTTTTTTGTTTCTTGGGCACAATATTATTTAAGGTAATATTTATAATCGATTTACCGTCATTAATTATACCGACACCGTCCCGACACCAAGTTATAGGCCAATGCTAAAATATGGAAATTGAATCTTTATATATTGTATTTTGTGTCCCTTTTCCCTTGTCTTTAGCCTTTTCTTTTCTCTTTTCTTGACCTTTTCTTTTAAATGTTTTCTTCTCCTTTTCTTTTCTTTTCTTTTCCTTTCTTCCTATCTTGTTTTCGTTGCAAAAGGGAGCATTTGTCTTTTACGGGGCACTCCTGCTACGTTAGCGGAGCATTTGTCTTTAACGGGATACTTTGGGGTAGGAGCAATGTTGGAGCATTTGAATTTGACAAGACACTTTTGGCAGGAGCTTTTGGAGGAGCAATATTGTCGGCGGAGCAATTGTCGGCGGAGCAAATGTCGTCGGAGCAAATGTCGGCGGAGCACATGTCGTCGGAGCACATGTCGGCGGTGCAATTGTCGGCGGAGCAACTGTCGGCGGAGCATTTGACGTCGGAGCAATCGTCGGCGGAGCATGTGTCATGGATTCTCAATAACACATATCGAAAGATAACAGGCTGCCTGAAACCAACAAAAGTTGAGGAGATATATCACCTCGCTGGCATTGGATCTCCTAACCAAAGGCGAACTAACCACCTGCCTAAAGGAACGGATGAAGCAGGCGACAGATGACAGACACATGCCACGGATACTTACAACCCCACAAACGACTTATATCCCGACACTGCTTCCTAGATCCTGTCCCACCATCTGAACAGAATCCTCCACCATCAGCCAAGCCCGTACTCTTCAAAGGACTTAACCTGAAGTGGCCGGAGTGGCAATGCCTAAATCGAATGCGTACGAGAATGGGGCGGTGTAAGGTCAATATGGGGCTATGCCCATGAAGGAGATACTCTCTGCGACTGCGGAGAGACTCAGACGATGGACCACATCTTGCAGTGCGGCGGAACGGGTTGCACAGATGAAGACCTGGCCCTTGTTAATGAAACCGCCATTGCAGCAATAGGGCGATGGAAGAACTTAATTTAATGTAATACAATAATAAGGAACTTTACATAACTGATCTAAGGAGACACAAACGAACGAACGAGGGCATTGAGGTAAGCCAGTGATCCTCTCCGTCTCACATATGCCGCACATTAGCCGGTGATAGGACATTTATTGTATCTGCTTCAAAATGTTGGAATGATCTACCACTTAGAAGTAGGCAATCTCCATCAATTATTACCTTCAGAAAGGCCTTAAAAACACATCTTTTTTGCAGTTTGTAGTTGTAAGACTGTTCGTTCTTATTCTATGTATTTATGTAATTTTTATTTTCATTCACTGTAAGCGCTTTGGGCCAAAGCGCGGTATAAGTAATAATAAGATGCTTATTTATCCGTGGCAGAAATATTATGAAGAGGGTATCAGATAATTGGACAGAAATAAGTTACTCTTATTCAAGAAATCGATTTCAAAGTCACATTGGCTATGAATGTTAAATCAGGAGCTACATTTTTGGGGTGGATGAGCACTGTATAATAGCATCGTCGGTAAAAGTTTAACATTATGCTTAAATCATTCGTTTCTAGATACGCTATGGGTTACACGTTAAGACCTGCCTGTGGCCATCACGAATAAAGATACAAGACTTTTGTTTTTAAACCTTTAATTATTTCTGTTGTAGATACTTCATTTAATGATTATTTAAAAAATCATAATGATTTTACATTGTTTTTAAAACCTACTACAGTATTTGAAATAATTGAACTTAGTAAAACATTGAAACCATATAAAGCAAGTGGCCCGGATGGTATTTCTCCCAGAGTAGTAAAAGAATGTATACACTTTATTGTTGATCCACTATGTGATATATTTAATAAATCAATTTCTTCTGAAGTATTCCCCGACAGTTTGAAATTAGCTAAAATTATACCCATTTATAAGAAAAATGAAAAAGAAAATGTACAAAATTATAGACCAATTGCTCTTTTATCAATTTTTCAAAATTATTTGAAAAAATCCTGCAAAAAAGAATCTATGATTTTTTGGTTAAAAACAATTTATTGATTAATGAGCAATTTGGATTTAGGAAGACTTATTCTACATGTTTGGGAGCACTTCATTTAACAGATTATGTAATTAAGAATATGGATAAGGGTAATTATTCGTTGGGTGTGTTTATGGATTTGTCAAAAGCGTTCGACACCATTGACCACCACATACTGCTCAAAAATTAAATTATTATGGTATTCGCGGCCTTCCATTGAAATTAATTGAAAACTATTTGAGTGATAGAAAGCAGTATGTGGTGGTTGACGGTGTCTGTTCGACTAAAAGGGGTGCAATATGTGGTGTTCCTCAAGGATCAGTTCTAGGGCCCCTTTTGTTTTTAATTTATATAAATGATATTAAACAATCTTCAAATGTATTAAATTTTACACTCTTTGCAGATGATACTTCAGTTATTACATCACATAGTAGTGTATTTACTTTAGTTGATATTATGAATAATGAATTGATAAAATTGGATAATCGGTTCAAATGTAATAAATTATTTCTCAATTATGATAAAACAAATTATGTAATATTTCATTCTCGAAATCGGAAGATCCCTAGTGATTTATTGCCTATACAAATTGATGTAAATATTATAAAAAGGAAAGAATGTGTTCAGTTTCTTGGTATTATAATTGATGAATCACTTAATTGGAAACCTCATATTGATTGCATTTCGTTGAAATTATCTCGCAGTATTGGAGTTTTGTCAAAGCTAAAGCATGTTTTACCATAAAATATTTTGCTAATGTTGTACAATAGTATGATTTTTCCACATGTAAATTATTGTAATATTATTTGGGGAAATACTTATGCATCATATACAGATAAGATTCAGAAACGAGCCGTGCGTATTATGACTAAATCTGATTATTTAGCCCCATCACGGCCACTTTTTGTTAAAACACACGTAGTCCCAATTTTTGAATTGATTCAGTTTAATACTCGCATATTTATGTTTAAATTTCAAAATCGCCTATTGCCAGAAATTCCTAATATAAACTTTGTTATTAATAGTGATATTCACTCGAATCCTACTCGTCAGAAAAATGATTTACATTTATTTAAAGTTCGTACGAAAAATGCACAAAATTCTTTCTATTTAAATGGCATTAAGGAATGGAATAAGTTGAGTAATGATATTAAGGAAAGTACAACTCTATCTCGATTTAAAGTACGATGTACACGGTTATTATTTAATGATTTATGTAAACAAGTTTGAGCAGAGGAGGATATTTTGAATGTATGTGTGAATGTATATGTGTGAGCGTGCATGTGTGTTTGTATCATGTTATCTTAAAGTTTTTAAACTGTATAATTTATGTGTAGTTTTTTTTTTCTTTTTAAGGCCCCACCACAAGCAATTTGCTTCTAAGGGTGTCCTTTATCGTATTATGTTTACTATGTTACTCATTTGTATGCACATGTTTCATTTTATGGTTAAATAAACTTTACTTACTTACTATTATTTAAGCAGTATCTCTATCGGTTTATAATATTTGCCCATGAATCTGATGAGGGTGATTTTCGATTCCTCTCTATAGGTTTCAAAGGACAGTTAAAAATGCCCAATTGTGGATGTACAAGCGTTGTCAAGATGCATCAAATAGAAGATAATATTCGTCGTATCCCATGGCAACGGGCGATTCTATTGATGAGGAACCCATATGATGCAATGATCGCTGAGAAGAAAAGACGATTAGCACATAGTCATACAGGACAGACCAGTGAAAAATATTTCCACGTCACAGGTATAATTTTGTTTCTACATATTTTTTCAGTTGAAACAAGTTCTCAAGGATTTGTTTGATATGCCTATGAGAGAGAGAGAGAGAGAGAACGTTCGTAAAACCATTACTGCTTGATTTTTATGTCTTCTACAGACTTAGTAGAACCAGAACAAGAGCTCAATAAAGTTTTAAAAAGGAACAGATATTTTCTCTAAATGCAAAAGAATACAAACTTGGCAGAAAAATTTAAAGGTTCGTAAAAAGAAATAGGCCTTAAGTATTTTCTGCTCTCTTCAATTATGTCAGGGAAGTTGAATTCATAATCATCGAAATTTTTATATACGAATATTCTGCATTTACTGTTGTAGCTTGGAACCAATTTGTGAGGAGAGAGATTTCAAAATGGAGCGAGAAATTGGATGAAGCAGTTTCTTTCTTTAACATTACCCTAATCATCCATTACGAAGACCTGAAATCAGACCTGGCGACCCATCTCCGTACCATTCTGAACTTCATGACGGCTGATACAAACTTGACGGCACTAGACGCGTCAGAAGAGCGTTTTCGCTGTACGGTAGACCACTCTACAGGATCCTTTAAAAGAAACAAGACTTATATGACATTTGATCCCTTCACGAATGAATTGCGAGCCCTTATCGATGGAAAGATTCGATATGTTTTGAATAGGTTACGGGAAATGTGTTATCCGTTACCACCATATGCGATAAATTACCCCCCTCTTACAACTTCTCAAGCAACTTCTTCAAAATAATTGTGTTCAATATTTTTTAGGGGTGAGTACTGTGAGAATGATTAAGTTATTTGTGAAGAGCACTTACCTAAAATGACGTAGAAACCAACAAATTCTTTCCCCTTCCGGGCTGTATTCTGAGATTCATCGTTTAAACACTTTTTCATTCTAAGTTTTACCTTAAGATTTTGTTTTGCTTTTTTTTAGGCCGCCATCCTTGTCAAGCATCGCTTATGATTGCGTTATCCTGTACTTTTCCAACATAATAGTTCGGATAATTCTTTAAATCTATGATTATGTTATGAAAGTATTAAGTTTCGTTATTATATTTACATATATTATGTAAAAAAAAAAACATTTTTAAACATGTTGTGTTATACATTCAGTAGCGTACGCAGGATTTTTTTCGACGGGGGGTTTTAAAATGTGAAAATCGCGCCGAAAATTTCGCAACGACTCAGCCAGCCGCTGAATAAGCGGGGGGGGGGGGGGGGGGGGGGAGGGTGGAGGGTAAGAGCACGTTTTTTTTTGTTTTGTTCCGGAAATTGAAAAAATTTGCCGTTCAGTAGGGGGGATACTCTTTTTGTCACCCTTTTAGCACAATTTTTTTTTAATTGTGGGGGGTGGGGGTTTCCTCCAAAACACACACATAAACGAAATTGAGGGGGAGGGTTAAATCCCCCCCCCCCCTCTGCGTACGCTCATGCATGTATGTATGCCTATAGGGTGGGAAGAATTCATTTTGTATAACCTTCTGGTTTTTCGTCACGGAATGATCGAGATGTCATGTGCAAGCCCTGTGTCGAAGGTTTCAACCACCACCATCTCTGACCCCACCCCTAATCTCTTATGAAGAGTACAGTGGGGTTTTTGTTTACCATAAGTTTTCATTATAACGTTTATAGGTTGGGAACTTTTCTACACATTATAAACATCCCATTCCAGGGATGAGGACTTTTCCACCATGACCTGGCCTGTGTCTATAGAACATGACAAGGGGGGGGGGGGGGGGGGGGGGGGGGTAGGGCTTTGGGGCGTGCCCCCCAAATAAAATTCAAACGTGGTTTAATTTAAACGTGGCTTACTTCTAATTCGATACCAATGATTTACAAATTTTGCTGAAATGACATGATTTTCCGGGATATTTTCTTACTGTTTTGTAAATTATGCTTTTATATCTGTTTGCTGGAAAATGAAAAAATTCCAAGTTTATAGTCAGGCCAACATTTGCTAATTAAGAAGCCTACATGTCAGGGCCCGCGAAACGGCGGGGCTTGGGGGCTCGAGCCACCCCCTTACTTTTTGAAAAAGTATGTTTAAGATATTAAAATAGAAAGAAAGGAAAAAGAAAAATTGTGACCGGCCAGTGTCACAAATGAGGTATCAGAACCCGGGATCAAAATATGCTCATCTGACCGTAATTATATGCCTAAAACCCCTGAGCTTCCGAGGGGTCTTCCCCTTGACCCCCTGCTGGGGCTTTTCCCCACGCCAATTTACACTTCACTCGCTTCGCTCGCTACGCTCTACCTGATCGTAAATACTTTAGCCCCTCGCCCATCAACTTTGAAAAACGTTCCGCGGGGCCTGCATATTACAGTGGTGGTGATGCGGATTTGTTTTAAATATTTATATTGTATTCATAATGAATACGGAGTAATATGAGCACGTTGGTATTTTGTAAGCGAACGAGAGTGATAAAGTAATATAAATATGTAAAGATATAAAGAAAGTGTTCAATATATTATGACAGTTATGAAACACATAATACCACAAGAGTTGAATTGTTCTGGATTTCCAAATAAACGGAAGTTCACATTGCTATAATGGTTGTAGCGAATAACTCAGCACGTTGGTATTTTTAAGAGAACCGTTAGTGATAAAGTCATTCATGAATATAAATATGTAAAGATATAAAGAAAGTGTTAAATATATTTTGACAGTCATGAAATACTTATATAGCACCACAAGAGTTTAATTGTTCTGGATTTCCAAATAAATGGAATTTTTCCTTGTAATCATGGATGAGCTAGAGCTGTTTCTTTATTTACTCCACAAGGATTCAAATTTCATTTCTTAACACCTGCAGTTAATATGCGGGGTACAGCCTCTCTTTCCCCGCAAATTGAAAAATTACGAGCTGACCAAATATGCATTTTTTAAAAAAATGTCTTAACTCGAATATTTTGGTGATATTATCAAAATAACACTTTCACTACATACTCATGCTCAATTTTTCGCTCGCAGGCCAAATTGTGAACCCAGAAAATTGATATTTAGGCAAGTGGCTTCAGCCCCCCCCCCCTGATGAAAATGTCAAAAAAAATTGCGCGCAAGCATAACTTTAACGCGGGGAATGTTGATATCGGACAAGAGACGTGACTTGAGCCTGCCCCCTTTCCAAAATTGTGCTCGCTTGTATGTACCGGTACATGGTGCTTTTAATATGACCTTGTCAGTATATTGGTAAGTTGAGGTGAAATAACAGTCTGCGCGATTTTCAAATTTTCGCTCCCCCCCCCCCCTTATGTGAAAATCCTGGATCCGCGCCTGCATAACCTATTTGCTATTTGGTTGAATGTCATTTTCTAGTAAGGTCTAACATTTCGATCTCACACATCAGTTCATCAGTTCGTCCTTTATACATGTACTATTGGTATATATGAAAAGAGACAAGAGTTAGGACAAATGAAATAATATGATAACAACTTGAAAACAGAAAAATGGGAAAGTGGACAAAACGACGGTAAAAGATCAAGTGATGTTTTCGACCAAAAATCAAGCAAGTAGGCCAAATAATTACAGAAAATGGCATGTAGAAGGAGAGACAGGCACTCAAATACAAACGAGGAGGAATAGGAGGAGGAAGAGGAGGAGGATCGGGGGGGGGGAGAGAAAGATAGTGTGTGAGGGAGAGAGAGAGAGAGAGAGAGAGAGAGAGACAGAGAGAGGGAGGGAGAGGAGGGGGGGGGGGGGGTGGGAGGGGTGAATTAAACGTATAGGATATAGGGATAATGCATAAGTAAAGAAAGCCCAGAGAGAATTGTTTAAGTATAGTCGTTGATTGAAGGAGCGGAATGTCAAAGAAAACAGAATGATAAGTTAGATTATTCTCATTGTTATGTAAAAACATAACAATGAGAACTATAGTTTTTCTTCTTACATAACATTGGAAAGATAGGATGGAATTTTGTTTATAACATAGGCGTTGATTGATGAGAGGGAATTTTTTACAGTCTTATAATATCTGAGATGTTAACCGTTTAAACTTATATATATATATATATATATATATATATATATATATATATATATATATATATATATATATATATATATTACGTATTCCTACAATGACTGTGACCAAAACAAATTTCCATATATTTTTGTGAATTTGGATGAATAAAAGAATTGAATTGAACTAATTCTGATCTTTGCTAATCAGTTTTCATTCTGGTCGGTGTCACGGTCATCTGTCAATGCTTTGCCACAAGCTCCTCTTTTGGTTTGAAGCAAATTGTGAAAAAGCTAGGGGTAGGCCTAAAAAGTAAAAGTGTGAAATAAAACTGAAATGCAGCTAGTGAATAAAATGGGAGACGGTGAGAAAGAGTGAAATAGAGAGAGGGAGGGAGAGAGAGAGAGAGAGAGAGAGAGAGAGAGAGAGAGAGAGCAAGAGAGGGAGAAAGAGAGAGCGAGAGAGAGATAGAATGATGAGGTTGTTATAGTAAACTAACATATTCTAGGATCATAATATCTGTCTTTCTACCGTCTTTCACTAATTCTCTTTCTCATTTACCCCTCTAGCTTCCTCTCCTCTTTCTGTGTTATTATTATATTATGGACAATCAAACTCAATGATTTAATCTCTCTCCCTCCCCCTCTCTCTCTCTCCCCCATTCTTTTTGAATGTGTGTGATTTTTTTTATGACCCCCCCTCATTTTTTTGGTTAAATATAAAAAATAAAAATAAAAATTGATAGAAATGGACATTTTGGAATTTATTTATTTTTGTCTCATCATTCATCACCTCTCTCATTACTCCACCACTTCTCACATCATTCTATCACTCGTCCGATCAAATGAAAACCTATCCCTATAACTCTACTCCAGCATCATTCAAGAAGACTGGCACATTGAATGCAGTTGTCTGATTGTTCTTTTATTTACAACAAAATCAGCAGTTTACTCCTGTTAATATTCACACAATATGTGACAGTTCTCCAATTCCCCCCACATCGAAGCATGCATTTTGTTTTCTACATACATATTTGATTATTGGTTTTGAGAAGTTTCAAAACTAAACCATCAGTCTTTTATAAAGATCAAGCATGGACTGATGACATTGCTTCCAACAGATCAAAAGAAGTCATGGAAGGAAGCTGTTGCTTGATCATTGTAGAACAAAATGATATATATATCACAAACAACACGAGGCCTTCTACAGCAAGCCAACCAGAGCAAAATACCTGCTGCAACTTGTTCAATTGTATTTGATTTGTATATAGCCATGCTATTAGCCTCAAGGCTATCTTGTTTATCTACATGTATGATGTGCCATGATTATGCTACCAGTTATTCTTCCAGTTCTACCATTCCATCCATCTTCAGTAGCAAATATGCAACTATCAATGGTTTACCAACTCATCCTGAAATCTGAAAGTCTTAGAATGACAACATTTTGAAACCTGCTCTCTAACTGACCCAGATACAATAATCCCAAAGACTGATCGATTCACATGCTCACATACGGTACATGTTATGTCAACAAGAGATTTTATATATATTATGGCAGTGTTCTGGTGAGAAACCACCAGTGGACCATAACAGAGAAAAGTCATGATGGGTCCCTTTAATAAGGAAGTAGGGAAGCATTTATAACAATAGAATTAGCACTAAATCTTGGAAAACATAATTTAATGTACCACATGTTGGTAATAGGTAAAGTACATATACCTCTGGACTTTCACAATTTTAATGCAATATCTTGTCCGACATGTTTGAAGCCATATTGGTTCTCTTCATCTTAAGTAGGTCTCAGCAAATTCAAATGTTGTGCTCCAAAATTGCTAAAATAAAAAAACCACCAAGACATCATTAGGATTCTTTGTCACTATGGGATTTACAATCTGAATAACTGCACAACGATTTCTTAAGAAGTGCACTTTCATTATCAAAATTCAAGATACACTTCTAAATTCCAATGCGACAAGGCATAAAACAGCAATACAAATATGTTATTAAAAATATATGACAGATTTATACATTTTTGTTAAACATATTTACATAATTTCAGTATGGACAAAACTAATGAAGCCGCATGAGTGACATATCGTCGCTGTTTTCACGAAGTGACGGTAGTGAAAAAAAAATGCATTCACTTTGCGTTACGATTTTCCTCACTACCGTCACTTCGTGAAAACAAGGACGATATGATGAATAATCATTGTCTTACATAGATTATGTAACCCACCATGCTCTCGCATGAAGCATGTTTAGATTGTCTTTTCTTAATACTCAACTTTCTTCATTCTTATCAATATGAGCAAATAATTTACATTTATATTTCAAATTTATTTTACATGAGTAATATACATGTATTCTTGTACAAGCTGAATGTGTGACATTCATGACCATATCATGCACAAGATATACACTAGTACCCATTAATTGGGAATAATCCCCCCCCCCCCTCTCCCCCTCCCCTCCTCTTTTCTTGAAGTGATTGTGACAATGTGGGGTATTCTTGAGAAAAAAAGTTCTGAGATGATATAAACTGTATATATCAAGAATAAACCATATTGTCACAATCAATCACTTCATGAAATGAGGTCAGAAATAATTATTCCAACTTTATGTGCAACAGTGTAGATGGTAATTACTCAAGACATGCCATCGACAGGTTCAGATGATATATACATTGTTCCGTTGACACACTACTAGAGCATTAAACACACCAACACTTAAAAAAAATATGAGAGAACAAAAATGAAAATAATAATAATACAGAACATAAGTGCAGCAACAAAATATATCTGAATAACATTGGCAAGGTATAGTCTGATTATTTTGATAACGTGGCAACTCAATACTTTACGCAATGAAGTCAATTTCATTTTTATTCAGTCAATATGTTTTTTCTTGTACTTCTAATGGATGCCAATAGTAATTTTTTCCCCCGATCTGTATTGGCACAAAAGACATTTACAAACTCCTTTTCTTTTTCATTGAATATAATATCTAATCTAATATCATCGTTTGTTTTTTTCCTTCAATTTTAATCATACATACTTAGCTCTGAAGCCAGTAACAGCTATCAATATCATATTCTGGAATAGATTTAAGTTTTCATGCTCGTTGTAAATAATTGAGCTAGATACTGTAAAGCTTACATACATGCCAACATTTGAAAATCAGAAATCTGTACAAATTATGCTATTTAAAAAAAAAAGAGGAACAATCCTAACTCTCCTATTCAATACTACAGACAAATTTGTACAGGAAGAGGAACACCTGCATTAAAATGATAATTATCTTCTCCCAAAAAGAGGAATGTTCCTCTTTAATCTGAACAGTTGGCATGTATGAGCTTATACAGCATTACTCTCTACAAGGCTAGCACTGAACAACAGAACTGTCATCTTGTTTCAGGCTTCTTAATAGAACTCTGAATACGATTTATCTTTCTATTTAAGATGTTCTGATATTCTAGTTTACTTAATTTAGTGGTTTAAAAGAGGCTGGGTCTTTGAAACATTCCGCCCAGTTTAAGTAACATGCTTACCATTTTGATGACTATACCATGCTCTCAGCCTAACATTCATGTACATGCATAAACAATATGAATGTTAACATTAACAAAGATCAACATTCACTCCGAGGGCATCTTGCCCATCTTGCACAAATATAAAAAGGAAAGAAAAGAAGGGACACCCGTCCCCCTTGATATCACGGGAACATAATTCTCACCAATAGTTTGAGACTATCTGCACTATTAGATTGATAGATTGACAGTTAAATGTACTTCAATTGGTGCTTGCAAGCAGAAAAATGAATAACTTCTTGAATGTTTTGAAGAGATACCACTGAATATTCCATTGCTGGGATCACAGTTGGAAGCTTATGCCATCGTTCTCATTCTGTTCTCTGAGCGCTTGAGAATCATCGTCTAGAGATCGGAGTAACGAATCCTCATCGTCGGCCATGAATGATCCTAGAGATGCACTTGATGTTGAAGGCTTGTACGTCACCAACTCATTCCCTGAGAAGAAAGAACAGTATTGGTATTACTAATGTATTCAATATGGACATATCATTCATATGCATATACTACTGGGCAAGCCAAAGCTATTTGGTCCCATACCGATCACATCTATGAGTACATCTGATCATTGTATCAAGTAAATACATGTAGCTCTATTGGAGGTTAGATTGGACCAAATATGAAGTAAAATGACACATTTGATGATTATGTATGTTCAAAACTCCACAATACTCAGTAATAACGAATGGGACACCAATTTTAATATCATAGGTCAAAGATCCATGATAGATCCCTTATCGATAATTAGCAAACATGAAAAACATACAACATATATGGTGTGCCATAAAGAAAGGCAAAACAATATCCACTTCATACTAGTTAAGAAAATTGGCTGCAGTAAAACTCTATTCATAAGACTGAAGAATAGTTTGAGTTATGGTTGTGTGCTTCCTCAATCTATTCATGTCAGTGTGGAAGCATATCATAGCAGAGATGTCCACAGAAAAGGTTTGCTCTTCAAATGCCCTCATATTCAAAGAGATGAAAAATAGCTGAAAAGGTTGGACTTGACTTTCATTTCACATATTTCTTCAGTCCCATATACCCATTTTTTGCGTGCAGTGCTTGTGATTTTTCAGCGAGATTTGAGTAATTTTCTTCCAATTTTGATCATTCTAGATTAATCTAGAACCCCAAAGTATATATCGCTTCTAATGTAGTACAAAATCAGACCTTCCCAATTGCTTCAAAACAATAACTGCATGATCAATACTCAATTTCATCTTTTAACATGTTTAGGAAAATAATATAATCCATTTAGTCATATCTAAGTCATGTATGGAAACATTCACAAACCTGTTGATATCACATCAGAGGATAAACCATCATTCTCCCCATTATCTTCACTCTGCAGACCAACCTAAAAGAAGAAAATACAGATTATATTTAAGATTTTTAGCTGCTCACTGAGAAATTATGTAGGATAATTCCAAGATTAAAATCTAATATCATATGATTGCAAGGCCCTATGGGAGAAAAAATACATATTCTGAAGAGGCTAACCTGGATAAAGAAGAAATATTCTAATCATTATAACTCTAAACAACTGCTTATTTGTCTTCTCCTCCAGTAAGATTTAAGAAAGTTTCTATGAAGGAAATAAAACCATTTGCATAATCCAACAGATTAAAATAAAAATTGATCTATAGTTTGGCTTTTATAACAAACAGGTTCCCATCCAAAGCCTTCACAAGATCAACTCCCTGGAGGGAGGAAAGTCTGTCTTCATCCTCGTCAAACTGAATACGTCTACTTTCTAATCTCTGGTAGGCCACGTCCCAAGTCATCCCAAATGAAAGGATAACCAGTTTGATTCTATATTTTGAAGATTTATATACAGGTACACAAAATGAGTAAAATGAGTAAATTGGGATGCATCCAGACCTGCCATTCTCTGGAGTTCAAAAACTGTATTCTTTAATCCCAAAAGTTGTATTTTACTGACAGAAGTTGTATTCTTCAAAATAAACATGGACTGTTGCGCGGATCGATTTTTTTATGGATCATTTGTTGAATATGCATGATTTCGTCACGACTGTTGTGCTCGATGAACCAATGAACATCCCCAAATTGCTGATGTGAGATGCTTGTAGGATACTTTATAGCACAGAATGGGCATTTTGCCATTGAAAGTGGCTAACACACACACAAAATACCAACAAAAAAAATCAACAAAAAAAAAAAAATTAAAAAAAATTTAACAAAAAAAAAAAAAGAAAAAAAAGAAAAAATTGTTTTGAAAATTGTATTTTATTCAGAAAAATTGTACTGTTGTATTTGCTTCTAAAAATTGTACTAAATACGACTAAATCGTACTGGTTGGCAGGTCTGTGCATCCACCATGGGGACTCACTCCTGGAGCTCCTGAGGCAAATGAATAAATAAATAGTTTACATCATCTGTCAGCAATGTAAATGAGGTTGGTTTCTTTACCTTTGCAACTCAAGTCACAATTTGATAAAGATGATTTCATAAAATTAGTGGGTCTTGTAGATATGAAAATGATAATAGGTTTGGGGGATGTACTTTTGCATATTCATGACTGTTTAAGATCTAAATACAATGTGTTTAGATCACGCTGAACCAAATAGGACCTAAACCAAGGCATATAGCTTAATCCCTTGAACTTACAAAATTTGTGAGAGCATCTGGCATTGTCATGGAGCTTGGTTCATCAAAGAAAATGGGTAATTCCTGCAGCAAAACAAAAAACAAACAAAGAAGAAGAAAGATATGAGAATATTGATGATTTAACGGGAAGAAATATCCTATAACAATAATCCTTTGTACGTGAAGAAATATTAAATATTTGATAGTATGAACCAGAACTGACACTTTGTCTCCTCTGATTGATGGTTGTCAATATTCTTTGATGTACTACTTCTTCTGAGAGATACTGACACAAACCACAACAAATAGGGTCAATATTGTGGAGGTGTCATGGTCTAGTGGATATCACATGGTTGGCTGTTCGAGTCCTGCCATGGCACTAATGTCCCTTTGACCCATGTGATGTAAATGGGTACCTTGCAGGAATTAATAACTTAAAATGCTAGAGCTTCATAATGGGAGCCATAGTAAAGCCAGAGTAATAATTGCAGAGGAGGGGGTCTTTCATAAAGCTGTTCGTAAAGTTACGCATGACTTTACGAATGACTTTCATATGAAAAGCCAAACAGGATGCTCAATCATTATTAACTGCATCAACTAAAGTTGAACTGTGCAGATGTAGATTAACATTCTTATTATAACAAACATTTTTAATGCAAAGTTTTTTTGTTGCCATAACTTGATTGCAGTTATTGGAAATATAGTCACACTTTGTTAAAACATCAGGAAAAAATTTGGGCATCCTATCTGGCACTTCATATACAAGCTGTTCGTAGTCATGCGTAACTTGACAGGCAGGAGCGCTATACAAGAATTTACTACTATTATAATAATAATAATAATAATAATAATAATAGTGGCTACATGTATAGCGCACAGGTCCACCTTTCGGTGCTCATGGCGCTTGTATTATCATTATCATCACCATCCCCATCAGCACCATTATCATCATCATCGTCGTCATCATCATTAATATTATAATTATTATCATTATCATCACCATCCCCATCATCATCATCACCATTATCATCAACATCGTCATCATCATTAAGTCTTATTTATACAGGGTAGCCCCATCAGTCACATACACTGTTCTCCCTGAGGGCCCTGTTATACTTACATTTAGAAGTTCACCCAGCTCGTAGTGAAGGGTTGGATTGCTTGTAATCATTTGCTTGAATTCATTCAGATTTGACTGCACTGTGCTGAGTTGATCACCTAGGTCTTGCCTCGAACAGAAATATGAAAGAAACAGAAACCACATATTGATCTTGCTAATAAGCGACAGATGTGGTTTGTGTAATATAGCTCAGAGAATAGCTAAATACATCCACACTTGTAAGAATTAGATATATTGACTTCCCCCATCCATCTATTAATCCTTCTTCAAGCCTTGTTAAATGCCACTTAAACACGGATATGTCTTCTTCTTTTTTTTAAATCCACCAAGGCAGTCAATAGATTATATAACAAAAAAAGCAAGTTGCACAACGCCAGTAAATCCAGTGCTAACACATGAAGAGGATATATCACACAAATGTATTGCTTCGCATTTTTCTGTTCTTTTCACAGGCTTGATATAGAAGAATCTGTTTATTTTTATAGACCATTTACGTCCAAATACAGATAAAAAGTATGAGTTGAGAACAAAGATGGTATGGTACACTTACTTCTGCTCCTCATGGGACAACATACGCTGTAGCAAGAATTTGTTAGGGCTATTCTGTGACTGCTTGTTCTCATTGGTGGGTGAATCGCTTGTGAGGACAAGTTGCCCTTCCCCTGGTCCAAACAACCCTTCATGCCCAACAGCCGGTAGGACTTCATCTGTAGTTGGGGCCACAAGTTCTGCTACTCCCGCATCCTCCAGACCGATGCCGTCAGCTGAGCAATCCTCGGCCATATCTAGCCATCCAATGTCATCACTTCCAGGGGTCTGAGGATACGTCACATCTGGACTTAAAGCTGCCAGCACCGGGATGTTGGTAGACTCAACGCTTTCAGTCTGAATGTTACTTGTCACATTGTCAAGGCTTGAAACGACAGTAGGAATCACGAAGGTGTCCTGGTTCATAGCGTACCCTTGACCTAAGAGTTGTGTGGCGTTAGCTTGATTGTCCTGTGATCCTTGGTTAATGATGGCTTGACCTTGTGTGCTAGGGATTCTATCCGTGCTTGATTGGATGTCCGATGGAATGAGATCATCCTCCTGTTCCTCTAATAGTTCAGTGACCTTTGACTCATATGGGGCATTGTCTATTATGTCAGTGAGTGTAGGACTGTCTCCTCCACTTAAAAACTCCAGGTTGCTGTCCTTCTGGGGAAAAAATACCAAAGTAAAAAAATGAATACATATGGACTGCTATAGCACTCAATCAAAATATGCTAGCAGGTGCTTTTATACTAATTAGATTCATTTAGTCATAGAATGGGTACATCACCCCCCCCCCCCCTCCACAGGGATTAGTCCTAGCAAATGGTCACAAGGTAATATGGCAAAAACACAATCTTCTTGTGTTGATCTGAAATGGGGCTTCATCTCGTTGATATCCACTTATCCTTTTCAAAACATTTTAGCAAAAGTGCCATAGTACAGGACTACATAGGACTAAACTCATAAAGGTTATGTTCCTTTATTTCATGCCTGCATAAAAACTAAAAGTAGCTACATGTCAAAGACAATGAAAGACAATTCTATGAAAAGCCAAAGATGTAGATTTCATGACAGGTTTTGGTTAAAAAAAAAATCATATCATATCCACAAGATAGTTTTGTGGATTTCTATACCACTAGCTTGCTCTAATCAAAAGCCGACTCAAATGCTGGTCAATGACGCAACAATACACAACTTTTTTGGATGCATATGCGATCCTACAATATTCAGTGATCGTTGTCGCGTTTGAAATCGAGTCTAAAGTTATGGAATTGTAAATAATAAACTCTTTATGTTGTATAGCTCCCTCTCAATGTCAAGATACTAATAAAGCTATTAAACAATGTTTCTTGAATAAAATCAACCGATTAGCTATTCCAGTTTGGAAATTATATATCTCAACTACATAGTCTGAGATTTTCATGGTCGCAGGCGCTAAAGTTGAAATTTATCAAAATTTACTGGGAGTACCGGTAAATTTTAATCTTCAATTTTTCTTGAAAGCAGAAGTGTTTTAGGGGCTAAATTTTCTAGTGCTTATAAAACATCCACAGGGGCATTCAAATATGTCAAAATTGTAAAGAATCATGATCCAACCAATTTTCTATTTCCCAAAACTTTGTATTACCTTTAATACAATAGATATACATGCAAAACTAATATTACATACCTCCTTCATATCTCTGAATTTAAGTTCTTCAAGGGCTGGACTTCCAGGGAGTGTCCGACTAAACTTTGCTTTACTGGGAGGAGAAGTATCAGCAAATCCCTCAATCATCAACTGGTTTAATCTGCAGTATAAAGAAATAACATCCAAATTTTATTCAAGGCAAGAAAAAAAAAACACCTCTCCTTGGGGAAAAAAGTAGCAAGACACAAATACACATGACATGCCTAGAAGAAAGATCATATGAGCCACAAATTCAAAGGAAAATCATGACGCAAAATCTGCCATTACCTCTGATATAACAATTTTACGATTCTTTGAACATTATGCGAAACATTGTATAAGCCATACAGCATTTAATCATCAGATTTGGATATCATGTCTCTTTGTAAGGAGAAAAAGATGATATTCATCTTTTGTTTGTGATATCCAAACTGGGTTCCAGAAACGTGATGCTGAATGTCATGAGATAATATTAGTAGCAAGAGAAACAATGGAAATAAACTGGTACTTGTCTATCATGGTCTATGTGATACATGTGTGTGGACTTGCGGAATTGCAAGGGTTAATGTGATCTTGTATTTTGACAATGGCTAGTTTGATGAAGCGTTCACGTTCCACTCACATAACCCTTCGACCATGGTTCCTGAGATATATCTCTTGCTCGGCTCTGTGGAAAATGTTAACTGTCTTTAAAATGAAACCACAATAAATCAAACATGTCCTAATCAGAAAAGTTATTAAAACCCCAAATAAATGTTTGTTATGCCTACTTACGGTCTCTTTCTTGTGTTTCCAACTTTAGGTTTAGGTTGGACAAGGGTGATCAGAAAATGGATGAGTCTGTTGACTATCTTCTGCTGTTTGTCATGCTTCTGACGTAGACCAACCACCTCTCGCCACAGCGCTGTGTTTTCTCTGAGGAAACATTTAAATGCACAGAGAGCTCTCAACTTCACATTCTTTTATCTACTGATTATAAATAAAGCAATTTCTTGGTTTGTGACTACAGTTGTCCATTAGTTCATTTATATTGCTATCGATTCAGCCTGCAGACTGAACTTTTGATTTTCAAGAAACAATGTTGCTGTAACTCCAAGTATTAAGATTGGCTGCTGATCATAAAGACTACCTGTATCTCATTATAGGGAGAAAGAGCAAAAGAAACCTTTCCCATGAAGATAACTAACATTTTCATATATCCTTATTACTAGGCCCAGAGTACTTGCACTGGTTTGACAAGTTTTTTTTTCCCCCATTCAGTTCTATTCTCCATGATCTTTGGGAGTCCTTTTCTAACTGATCTATCTAAGTCACTGCTCGACGACCTCTGGCATGTTTGCCGTAAGTTAAAAAAAGAGAATTCAATCTATTTGTAAGCATTCAGTCATATCACCTGTTTGGAGCCAGAGGGGCATTATTAAGTCATACACATTTATTCAGAGTCAACACCCTTCTGCCTCCGAACAGATGTTATAATCATTTAATCATTTTATAGAATAAACCTGTCAATCAATTCGGCATGTCCGAAGACAGAGTAAATACTTTAATTCATATTTCGCAGGTTACTTATTCATTCATTCCTTCTTTCTTCATTCAACCACTCGGTCGGTAAGTTATTCTGAGAAACAATCATTAATTCATTTTAGAATGTATTTGGTAATTCAATAATTAAAATAATAAATTTGCTAATGCGAAAAAATATGAATAGTTTCTTACTCTTTTATTGTTTCCAGTTTCGCTGTAATATCATTCTGCTTGCCCTTCACTTCTCTTACTTCATTCAGAATCTTGCCCACTTCATTGGTTTTAACTTTGGAGTCATCTTTACCAGACACCTTCCAAGAAGACAATGGAAAAATAGATGCAAAGGTTAAATGAATTTGTAGTTTAACTACTTCCAAATTATTCTCTCTCTCTCTCTCTCTCTTTTTTTCAAAGGTAATACAAACAATGTTGATGTTTTAAACCCTCATTTACATAATCCATGGTTTAAAATCAGCGCGAATCAAGCGTACCTTATCTTGCGTCTCATATTGGACCTTTGACTGTGTCGCGCTGAATTTGCGCTAATTTTAAACCATGGGTTACACGAGGGTTTAAACCATGGGTTGAATTTAAATGTCCTTTGTGGATTAGGGCCTATACGTTATACATGTACATGTATATGCTGTACCTGGTGTGTGGATCCTCAAAATGGTATTTTTCAAGAATACATATGGAATTTTGAAATATATTTATTTTGTCAAGGAATTTACAATTCTATGGGCAGTGCATGTTTCTCACTGAGCATATATAGGCTAATCGTTGTTAACTTCATGCGCATCTATTGTCTCATGTAGGTGCAAGTAGTGAGTTTTCATGCCTGCAGTTTTGACTAATTAATCAGAGGCTAAGAGTCTTGTTATGCAATACATCATTACATATTGACAGCATCATTATTCCATTCACTTTCTGTGTGTATTTTTGCATAATGTATACAAACAATGCAAATTTATATTACTATTCATGGATAATAAAATCTTGATGTCATATTGTCATATTCTATCATGCATACAACAATGGAATTGACTACCGTAGTTAAAATGCATGGAACATCAACAGTGTTTAAAAACTGTATTACCTTTCTCTTGATCTTTTCAAGATGCTTAATTTCTCCTTTCAAGAAATGAGGATGTTGGAATTCAATGTCAGTTCGTTCTGTTTTCAGCGCCCCATCATCCAAGTGTGCTTTCTTTCTGAAACCATCTGTATCAATAATAAGATGAAGACATAAAGGGGAGTAAAACAGGAACATAAAAGGGAAAAGGGAGTAAAACAGGAATATAAGCTTAATACATTTCAGGCCTTCAGGAGTTTTAGTGATGTTACTTTAGATGTGGGATGAGTCAAAACTAAAATAATTTTACTTTCATATTCAATATATACAATGGAGCTACATGTATGTATCTCAAGCTACATAGAGACAGGAGAATCAAGAGAAAGACCGGTTAGGGTTCTACGGAGGGTTGGAAGGATTGGGAAGGCCTTCTTTTACAATCCACCACTTCATGGTCTACTTACACATGTTGAGTTGACGTATGAAACTCGCCATGTTGTTGTGCTTGAAGTACTGAGGGAGCAGAAGCTGAGCAAAGGCAACCTGATCTTGGACAATGAAACTGTTTCCTTCCTGTCATTAAAAAGAGTCAAAAGAAAAGGAGGAAAGATTTGATGAGCTTTAAATGATCAGGAACAGACCTGTTGAATGGCCCTCTACAACCTATTCCTAAGTCTTTATTCTAACTAAGGCCAAATAAAAAAATAAACATGTTTAGCATCCTGCTTTTTTGAAAAATAGGAAGGAGGCGGCCCTTTTTTTCTTCAAGATGGCCACCGATATTTTTTATTTAAAAAAAAATAATCAGAAATAGATCCATTTTAGCAGTGTTTTCATGCTTTTTTTCTTTCAAAAAAAAAAAAATAGGAGGCGGCCCCCCAAAAGAAAGCGGGCGGGGACGCTAAACATGTATATTTGTTATTATTATTATTATTATTAGAGGGGGTGGATGGGTAAGGCGACTAAGCTGGAAAAGGAATGAGAGGTGTCGAATCAACTTTGTCTCATGCTTCCCCCCCATCTCCCTCCTCTCTTGTTTCTCTCTGACTCTGTCACGCATGCTCGATCTCTCTCTCTCTCTCCCTCTATCTTGTCTCTTTCTTTTTCCTTCTCTCTCTCTCACTTTCTCTTATCTTTCTCTTTCTCTCCATCTCTCTCACTTTCTCTCCTTCTCTCTCTCTCTCTCTCTCTCTCTCCCTTCCCCCCCTCTCTCACTGCCCCTTTACAATTTGTTTAAAAATATATGACTTTGGAGTTTACTGCTGGGCGTCATTTAGACCAAAAGCTTTAGTCTCGGATATTGACAGTTGTTCCACTTAGACTCAGTAGTGAGGGGAGATAATGCTGGGTCGGTTCAGTCGGACAGAGATGTATTTCTCGGATCTTAGATTGCTGTCCTCCAATAGATTCTGGATTTTGGAATTGGAATTTGTTAACCATTGGGATATATGAGATTTATGAGACACATTGTTTTTCACTCAAAACAGAAATGTTAGTTTTATTAAAAAATTCACCATAGATAGGCAAATTCATGCAAAAAAATATATTCCAAAAATGGACTTGAAAACACATCAGACAATTAGTCTGAACCGAGTCAGGAGCAGATTTGAAGAAATTATATTTTTAAATGTTGTAAAACCAAAGATATAAGAAGAAAACTGACCAAGTATCTGTACTAAAAATCGTACATGTAAAATTGGTCGTACACATTCGACAGCTCTAAATGACGCGCACGGTTGCGTTACGTGCGTTCTCGAATCCAAAATCATACCTCATACACACACTCTCACCAGACCGCGAATGGTCCGTCGTGGTGAGCTAGCCGGCTGAGAGTTTGCAGCGATACCAACGCAGCTTCGGAGCTCCGCAGCGCGCCATTTTAGCGGGACTCGGAAAGGTTCGCGGTGGGAAGGCAGCGGCCTAGCCTTTTGCCCAAACAACGCTAGATCGGCTGCTGGCAAAATGAAAATAACTACGATCGAGAACATCGTCGGTTTCTTAACTTTTCAGTGAGATAATTCTGAATTCTAATTGAGACTATATAATAAATTAAATCGACAAAGAAACCTCGGTAGAACTCTTATAACTATACAAAAGCTTGTTTATTTCTTCATTTGACATTTTGTTTTTGACCATTTTTTCGTGCGCGAGTCAATGCAAACTATGTATTACCAAACTTTCAACACACAAGGAACGGGGAACACTCGCGGACCTCGTATCAAATTCGTTGCAAAAAAAAAAATCAAGGGTGATTTTGAAGCAGTGAAGAATATTTGCGCTGCAATGCGCAGAAATATACTTGAAAGAAACTTAAAAAATCATACCTGAATTTTCAGAAAATCGTATTTGTATTAGTGTACCTAGATGTGAATTGTTTATAACTCAGATTTTATGAAGATTTGTTGGGAAAAAATGTCAATTTTTTCCGTTTGGTGGTCATTTCTAGGCTAATATTTCAAAAGTTACTTCAGTAATGGTCCCGATGTTTCTCTTATCATACTCGCATGTTATTCCTACATAGATTAAACATAGGATGGTTAAGGGTAAGACCAGATAACATTATAAAAAAGATATATCCTTCCAACCTCCCATATCCAAGTTTTGGGCTGATTATTGCCGACCCACCGCAGCAAGGCCATTCAGATTTTCGTACGCGACCGAAGCGCCCTCTAGTGCCCCATGAATGTGCCTAGAGTAAAGGAGCCGGTAATCGGCCAGCTCCAGTTTTCGGCCGATTGGTTGGATGCAAGGTAAAATCACTCTAAAATACATCGCATAATAGCATAACACATATCCCATTCATACCATACCATGCCAGTGTCACTGAAGAACCACATTTGTAATGAAAAATATATCCTAAAATATCACATTTTAGCGATGTAATCGCTACCCGAATCTGAAAAATCGAGTATCTTACGCGTGTATGTAAGAAATATGGGTACCATAAAATCAGCTTTATTTCAAGTATTTTTCAGATTTAGAGCCCGATTTTGTGTTGGTCGCAAGCTCAAAAGTATCTCATCGCATGTATTAAATCAATGTAGCCGGACCCTGCCACGCACACACGATATGTCTGTCTAATTCAGATTCCAACTTCAGATCACCGCTGTGCCTGTCTTCGGCCAGGCGAGCACCAGGGAGCTCCGGCGTGGGATACCTGCTCCGCCCGCTTGTGCTGTTCATCAGCGCGGAAATGCACGGCGCGCGCGAGCGCTTCCTATTGACTTTGTACATGCGGCCGTAAACTGAAACGCTCGGCCGATAACTGGCTCCAAAACAGTGAAAATTGAAATGAATATTGTCATGGCAATTCGTGATTTTTTCTGGGATTCTTTTTTTGTTTGAATAATAATAATATTTGCTTCATGATTTGAACAAAAAATGATAATAAATAGGAAGTAAAGGGTCCTAAAAATAGGATTTTGTCTTAAGTGGCCGAAAACGGGCTCCTTTACTAGAGGACGTCATTCGGCACTAGAGGGGGCCCTTGCGCACGTACATCGTTTTGTACATACGGTGTGCTCAAGCTTTGGCAGCTCGCCCGTTGCATATGCTTTCGACAAGGGGTGGATTGATATTATTCTTTCCTGAAGTGAACGGGTCCTGTAGAAATAAAATTAACATAAATTATATGAGAAGTAGTTACGGATTCTGATCATTGCGATGGTGTCTGCTACCTACCTCCATAACGCCGTTAGTTTGTAGACTTTTCACCTCGGTAAGTCGATGTTTTCGCTATTTTCGGAGTGAACTTTGTCAGTATGTATCCTAGATCCATATTGCGCAGAATTTGGCAGTCTCCAAAGTTTGTTTTTTTCAAAATTGAACTGTTTTCGGATTTTTTGGAAGAAAGTTTTACCGAGCCCAGGTACGCCCACATATCAGTATGAGTGCACCAAGTAGGGCAAATTTCAGCCAAAATGTGATCCCCGGCAGTTTCGCGCGAAAGATTTCTGCGGTTGCTGCCGCGGAGACGCTATTGAGTTTATGTGTTGTACGACCGGCATTGCAATTGCACAGTGCGTGTATATGGATACTAGTCTTTTCATACTCGTTGGTCTTCAATACTTAATTTTATTAATCTGGTGGGCGTTTGAATGTGACGAGGAACATTATTTTTTATTATTATCAGAGGTTTGTTGTTAATTTTTATATATGCATACTGATTAAGAAAATAATTAAAAAAGTCAATTTTGGCCTGGGCTGTGTGTGAGTGTGAGTCAGTGACTGAGAGAGACCTGAGTGAGTACAGTGAAATATATATCGGTGTGGGGGGGGGGGGTGTATCCACAATCACATCCTTTTCTCTTTATTACAGGAATTAGCTCAGGTTTCAGCCCATCTTTTATTCAAGTTTCATGATCATTTTTATTGACTCTCGGCTTCAGGTCACGCCTCTCTTGACACAAAGACAAAATTGGCGTACAACTTGTCTGGTGGGGGGTGGACAGCTGCCCCCCTAAAAAAAATTCAAATAAATAAATCTTACAAATTTCTGTAGATATAGCGCAGTCCCCCCAAAATATTGGCTCATTTATACGCCAGTCATGTCACCCCTAACAATATTTTTCTGTTAATATCTGCTTATCAAAATAAATTGTCCCTGCCTTTCCCCCCCCCCCTTTTTTTTAATCAACCTGATTAAATAAATTTCAATGCACACACATACGCTCGCGCAGAGCATATTCTAGTGCTAGCATAATAATGGAGTTGGTTGTAAACCTATTTCATTTCGTCATGAAAATAACAAATTCCATGCATGAGGAGATCTAACTTAAAGTTACGCCTAATAATGACTGAAAAAAAAAAGTGAATGGATGAAGGACAAGTATTAAACTCTTGAGATTTCAGGGTGTGTCCCCCCCCCCCCCCATGTATGAATGTTCTATTTGTTCTACGGTGTCAAACAACTGTACATGTATGGGTACTTGAATTATTCTGAAATAAATGTCTAAAGACTTATTTGATTTTCAAATCCCAGTGATTGCCGTAAAAGTTTTATTTTTTGTACACTTTTATTTTGACATGTAGGCGTATACATGTCTTTTATTTTTCTTTTCTCTTGTAATCAATTTTCATTTCCTTTTTAGAATACTTTTGTTTGTACCTATATTTTTCCCCCTTATGAATGTCAACCTGCAATAGGCCTACGTCCTGGGTAACCAGCTCAATTTTCTATAGGCCCTACTTTGTCTTCCTCGTTTTACAATGGGCCAAAATATGTTTGAAACTTAGAATTTTATTTCAGATCAGTAGGCCTATTTCAAAATTTAAATTTCAAAGTGTTGACTACCCCCCTAAAAAAATTTTTTTTTTAAATGGACTGGTAGACTCAGTTAATTAGTTTGAGAGATGTTTAACATGACATATCCCACAAATAAACTTTCATGACGTTTCTTTTATTTTCCTCCTAGGAACTTCAACACAATTTTTATGCCAAGACCTTTTGATGCACAACTAAGATCTGAACTACCTGCAGACGGTTTTACGACAAATGCTCTGGTGACAATTACTTTAGCTATTAGCTATGATCGATTCCCTATTCATAGCTCTTACAAAATTAAATACAGAGATAATTTCATCAGAGCATTTGTCGCATTACCCGGCAGACACATGGCTGTAGAACACCTCAGCTGCCTTTGTGGCCGTGTCATGGTGGTTTGTGCTCCTGTCTGCGCAGGAAAAAATTAATATTTATTTTTCAGGGGCTACTTTTCAAGCTTGCTTGCATAAAAATAACACTCTAAAATTTGTTTTGCATTGAACTCTATGCAAATTTACGGGGGCTCTTTCTGATTTTTGGGGGCTCTTTTGGGCATTTCGGGGGCAAATTCGCCCTGAGCCCCCGTGTATTTTTTTCACTGTGTCTGGGTGACTCTCAAGATCCTCAAGTCCAAGATAAAAACTCAAGACCAAGATAAAAACTCAAGAAAGATACAAAAGATATAACTCGTGGTTTGAGTGTTAAATGTTTGTAATCTGTACTTTGTTATGAGTTCTTGTCCTTGTGTGTTTATTTGTGATCAAATTTTATTTTTTATTTATCTTCCTTTTTTTTTTAAACTGGGTCTCTTGGTTTGAAATATGATTTCACTAACAATAATATGCAAATACACATAGGTTTGCATGAATAAAAAATGTATTTTTTATTTCACAGGAAATGGCTGCCAGTGGCTTTATAGCACGGGCAGGTCTGGCCCCAGACACAATTCTCGAGAACATCTCCATCGTCCATATCGTAAATGGGTTTATGCTCGAGATCTATACTAAGGAGCGTGGTCTAATTTCACCCATAGCAAGAATATGGGGTGCCAACGAGAGAACTCTGTTGCGTAAACTGGAACGTTTGTATGCGAAATACACAACTTTCAAGAAACATTTCAAAAGACCCGGTGCAAGAGAGAACCTTGAACAGTTCCTCGAAAACAAATTTTCCATCCCTGGCACGGCTGCAAGCAGTCCAAGTCAGCGCGAGTCTGGATGTGGAAACTGCAACCGCCTCCGTCAGGTAATTGACAATGAAGCAGTCAGCCATGATGCCAAGGTCAAGCAAATCAAGGAAAGACATGAAAGATCTATTGCAGATCTTCAGAACAAACTGACCGCTGCAAGACGGCGAGTTAAAGATCTCCATGCCATCATCAACACCAACAAAAGGACTAAAGACCTTAACAGGAAAGTTTTCAGGACCAGTGCAAGATGCGATCATTTCAAAAATGAATTCAAGATGGCAAGCTCTAAGGTAACAAAACTTTCAAAGGCCAATGACAGCGCTAAAAAGAAAGCTGAAAGGTACCGGAAAAAATACCTGAGATTGAGGAAGCAACGGTCAAGTGTTCCACGAAAGCCTCGTACTACTCGCCCGGATGAAGACTCCATCTATATGATAGATAAGATAGCTGTGCTAGAGAATGAAATCGCTGAATTGAAGGCTCCTGTATCAACCAAAGATGGAAAGCAATTTAATACCGCCATACGAGAGGCTTCATTTTACCTGCAGGTTTGTTTTGTGTCCAATTACTAAGTTGGCGCCAACCAGCATATTAAGAATTTGCTATCAATAGTAATTTGGGTTTGATAAGGTGATTGAATTCTTCGCAATTACAGCCTTTTTACTGAGCTTTATTAAGGATACATGCAAGTTCTTAATATGTAATTACAAGCAAATGGGAAAGGTAGATTAGTTACAAGAACAAGTGTATATATAGTGTAAATTGATTCGGCGTGAACTGAACTGAAAAGAATTTGGAAGCTTACAAATTTATTTTTCACCTCTCCCAGAACTTTAGTTTCTGTTTCACATTACAAATTATCAATTTATTTACATTATTAATTTAAGTTTGAAATAAAAAATGATGTTGCTGTAGCGGATATAGGGGGGTGGGAGGGGCGGGACGGGTCAGGTGTGCATCCCTCCCCCCTATCTTTTGAAAACCAAGTATGTTAATATTAGCAAATTTCTGGCTGTTTCAAATTTCAAATATAATACCTGCATTGCAACCCCCCCCCCCCCCCATACCATTTTTCAAATCCTGGATCCGCCTCTGTGTTGGCCTTTTTGTTGGGTAGGGACGAGGGAAGGCAAGATATATAACTGATAAAATTTATATAGCACTTGATACAATGTTCACCTGATGTTTCTAAGACTTACATTTAGGCTAATTGCTAGTTATTTTTGACCACTTAAGAAAGTTTTCTGTATATCTACTATCTCCATGATAGGACGTTGGTGTGCCAGAACACCAAACCAGTGAGGCTATAAGAACAGTGACTGAAACACTTCATGGGAGAAAGATTGGTCCCCTCCCCTCCGCAAGCACACAACATCGCATGGGGTCAGAGATGAAAGAATTATCGAGAAGTCAGCTACGGGAAGCATTAGAAAACGAGAAAGGACTTACCTTGAAATATGATGGAACCACTAAAGGTAGACTGGGCCACCTGGCAGAGGTAGAAGTCGCCACAAAAGACAATACATTCATGATAGGGTTCGCCCAACAGGTTGGAGGGACAGCAGCGGAATATGTTGAGTCAATCAAGGGAGTTTGTGATGCTGTGTCCCCTCATGTCCTAAATGAGGTAACTAATACCATGACGGATCGTTGCTCAACGAATGATGCCGTCGACAGACAACTGGAGGAGCAGAGAAATATCAAGGTGAACAAGTTTCGATGTAGCATGCATCCGCTAGATTCATTCGCACGCGATGCCAACAAGGCATTGAAACGACTAGATGTCAACAAAGAACGCACTTGCAAAATGCCTTTCAATAAAGGCGGCGAGTGTAATGCGCAAGCATTCATTCGAGTTGCGAGCAAGCTTTTCACGAGTGACAGCTGTGGAGATAGCACCGAGTTGCGTTCTTTTTTGAAAGAGAAAGGATTTCCTCAACAGATCCCCAGATGGGTGGGCAACAGATTCAACATTTTGTTTTATTCGGCTGGGAGGTTGCATCTAATTGGGGAGGCCATTGTAGATTATTTCAGATTGGTCAACAAGCCGACAAATGACTTGCACAGGGCATTTGTAAATGCATGGAACATTGACAACATCCGCCATCTTCGATGCCTTGGCCTTGTTGGTGCATTGGTAGCCAGACCCTGGATGGAGGTGGTCAGTGAAGGAGGCAACATCCTCGAGATGAATAATTTGTATGAGAGTGCTGCCAATATGCTCACCAAATGGTTGGAGGAGCCGCAGTCCATGCTTCGGGACAACTGCACCGTATTTGGTACTCCACCTGTTAAAGATGAGGTCCTAACTGCACTTTTGTCTCAACCATTTGAGGACGATATGGTCGGGCCACTCAAGGCTATTCTGACATCAATCTTAGATGTGATCAGACGTCAACTCGGGTCCCAGCTGCCGGGTGGACAGTTTTGGGAGTCTTCAGAGGTCTTGAAGGAACAAGCTGCATCATGCTGCAACAGTAATATAAGTGGAGAGCGTAACTTTGCGCAATTGGACTCGCACCTACATCATGCACCCAATATTGGCATAGGTAAAATAGAGTCAAAAGTAATGTTCAAGGCCAATGCCACACGGCACTGGCTCCAAAACAAGCCACAGGGAAGTAGGAAGGAGCTAATTCGCAATAACATTAAGGCAGGTGCAAAAGAACGCAAGAGAGAAATGGAGAATAAGGTGACATACAGAGAGAAGGTGAAAAGACGAGTCCGGGAAAAACAGCAGAAGCTAACTGAAAAAGCAGAGAAGGCCAGAAACAAAGTAGAAGAACTTATTGAGAGTATCTTGCAAGACGGGGTGATTGAACATCGGGATGAATGTGAAACCAAAGTCAATGGCATGTCCAAGACCAGAGCTACAGGGATGCTGAAGGCACAGATTCAATTTAGGACCAAAATACTTGGACAAGATATTGGGAAACATGCCCTAAGTAAGTGCTCTGTTGATGAGTTGAAGAACATTCTCCTGAGTATTCCGGAACCTACAGACAAGAACTTTCTGACAGATGTGAAAGACCCAGGACAGATTATTAATAGAGAATTCGCGCAGAAGTGGGAGAAAGATGAAAAGGAGCAATGGTACAATGCAACAGTAATCAACTTGAAGGATGGGGAGTTTGAGGTCTCCTATCAAGGCAACAATGAATTGTTCTACATGACGATTGCAGAATTCTTTACTGACATTCATCTCGGTGATATCTGCTATGTGTAACTTGAAAGGCCCAAAAGTAAAAACGATTATAACGGTAAAACTATGTAAAGACCTGTAATTGCTAGTGTTATATTCTTAGAAATTTGCATTATTCGCAAATTGGTTATGACAAGCATTGTGGAAAGAGTCTGGAAAAAAAAGTTATTCTTGAAAACAATTCAAAGAATTTGTATGCAACATTGTGAAGTTGTGAGCAGCCTATCATTGCCCAGGCATCTAGATGTGTGGAGTCCAGCAGACTTTAAAGCAGTTGACAGCCAACAATATCTATATTGGTGAGTCTCAGTTTGCAGTTAGTTCTTGCAGGTAGCTTCTACCTGCAATGTGAAAACCCTTGGTGTACAGGCCTAAACAAGAAGAAAAAGACTGTAAATATAGTTAATTATCATTAAACTGGTGAGATATTACAATGCTTCCAAATATGAAATTCTTTAAGAATTAATCATACACATTAAACCTGCAACTTTATGCATGCATACATTTGGGTCGGGTAGCTATGATTGAAATTCAATGCCATAATTACACTGCTGTCCACCAAAAATATTTTTGGCAAATGGAGCACTATGGGGTTTTGTGTCTGCAGGCAGCTTCTACCTGCAAGGTCAAAGCCTTTGGTTTCTTGCATGCAGATATGCTCCACCAGGGGGCGAGATAGTTGGGATGATTGTCTTTACTTGTATATAGGCCTATAGAACTAGTGTTCAGGGAAAAAATTACTTTAAAAATTTCGGGGGCTACTTTTCAAGCTTGCTTGCATGAAAATAACACTCTTTAATTTGTTTTGCATTGAACTCTATGCAAAATTTGGGGGCTCTTTCAAGACTTTCGGGGGCTCTTTTGGGCATTTCGGGGGCTAATTCGCCCCGAGCCCCCGTGTATTTTTTCCCTGCTAGTGTTCATCAGTGAGATTACAGTGTTTTCAAAAGTAAAAGTCATTCAGAATTGATCATATGTATAGTTCATTTATAGTTAGGCATGACTTTACAAACAACTTGCATTATGGGATGCTTAATTATTTTTTGACACCGTACCTCTGACACCTGAGGATAGAAAAAAGAAGAAGGTAAAAGAAGGAAAAGTGAGAGATATAAAGAAAAATGTTAAAATATTTAAATTACAGGCAATTAAATGACAATGTAGAATGAAAAAATACTTCTGGGCAAAGGCAAGTTTTTTGTCTTCCAATTTGTTTAGTCTAGACCCCATTTAAATCTCGATCTAGATTCCAAAAATTCTTTTATTTTATTTTTATTTTCAAATAGACCCACAGCACTAAACCAGTAGGTATAACAGTTGGGGCCTAATATCAATCCACCCCACCGACCTCTAACGTTACACCGGACATTTCATTGGCTAACAGAAGTGACGCTGTGCGGCCGCCATGTTGCACTTCTGAATGAGCGCACGGCGTATAGAAGTACTCTCGCGGCCATGTTTCACTTCTAAAAGTGATACGGCACTCCAATGGCCACCGCGAGTGCGCACCCGCTTCAGTTTTTTAACACGGGCGCGGGAATGGGCGATGGTACGGTACGTCCACATAATAGAGGTCAGTGATCCACCCTGCCTTGTCCGTGCGTCCGTGCGCGTACATTTAGCAAGTGTCTGTAGCGAAGGCTAAGTCTTCACGCACGTACCGCGTACGTGTGTGCGGACTGCCGCCCGCTGGGCTTGCACCAGCGCAGCGCGTAATAAGTAAAGGCATATTTGCGACGGTTCAGCGCGCCACTGAGGAATGGGAAAACCTTGGGACGCAAAATGTAAGTAATATGTCATTTTTGGTGTATAAAACGGCAAATTCAGCCGATTTGACCACTCTTTGTGTCTTCATTATGTACTAACCTACACATTTCTTGTTGTATTTCATTAACTCTTCTAAATTTTATTTTTGTGTGATTTACACTAGATCTACCTTTACTCTACCATAGAAATTTAGAATA
Source organism: Strongylocentrotus purpuratus (assembly GCF_000002235.5). Classification (NCBI taxonomy): domain Eukaryota; kingdom Metazoa; phylum Echinodermata; class Echinoidea; order Camarodonta; family Strongylocentrotidae; genus Strongylocentrotus; species Strongylocentrotus purpuratus. Next base: position 415,235 of record NW_022145614.1, on the reverse strand, counting down.
CCAGAGTCCAGACCATCATTTCTGTCTAGGCATCATCATGACCAGATTACATGTGGCTTAACTAGATTGAACTAGTCTAGATGTGATATCAATATCATATTTCATTGTTTTTTCACCTAGCCCCCTCCTCTCATACCATCATCCCGCCCGTTCCCGGGCCGATACCACTACTGGTACAAGTACTAGCTAGCCCGGTGTAATTGGTTTGTTGTTCACTCACATCGCTCCAATGGATCAATTCGTCAGTGCCTTCGTCATCCACTAACAGCCATAACTTCGAAAGAAAAGCCGGACATGATGGTTGAGGCATGCTGCCTTGAGCCAACCCTGTGAGGCCAGTTTCATCAGAAGACATGATTACAGATGAATCCTTCTAAATTTGCGCTGACGAAAAGTGTGTTTAATTGAGACAACAACTTCGATTAGAAATGCATGCTCATTTAAGATTGTCAGCCATCTTCACAGTGCAGTCAATTAACGTACACGTACGCGCACACGTGCGTAGTGCCTAGGTTTTTGGTTTGACACATGCATGGCCATGGCATAAAAATACGTGTAGGGACAATACAGCCAGCCTCGCACGCGCGGAATTGCGCAATGGAGAAAGGGAATTTCCAAATTTCGTAAGGTGAGGGCCGACCTCTTGGCTAGGACTGGAAACAATAACAGTGACCGTGAGGTGAGACACAATCTCATAGAAGAATCTCCGATAAAATAAGAGAAGAAGACGAGAAGGCGCTAGAGGGCTTAGAAGACCAATAAAAGATGAAGAAGAAAACTGATGAAGATAGGAAGAACAAGAACAAGAACAAGAACAACACAACAAGTCAACATCAATCACAAGAAGAAAATGCAAGAAGTAGAAGGAGAAGTAGATCAGAAGATCGAAGAAGAAGAAGAAGAAGAAGAAGAAGAAGAAGAAGAAGAAGAAGAAGAAGAAAAAGAAGAAGAGGAAGCAGAATGGTTTGGAGTCCAAAAAAAAAATCGCAACGACTCAGCCAGCCGAAAAGTCGCTCAGGGGGTGGAGGGGGGGGGGGGGGGTATATGCGGACACTTTTTTGTTAGTTTTTTGGAGTCCAAAAAAAAATCGCAAGGACTCAGCCAACCGCTGAATAAGCAGGGGGGGGGGGGGGGGGGGGGTGAGAGGACACTTTTTTGGGGGGGGGGGGGGGGGGGGGGGTCTCGAAATTTGAAAATTTGACATTTTGTTCCGTTGGGGGGGGGGGGGTAAGGTCACCTTTTTGAGGTCAGCCATTGGTATAATTAAATTTTTTTTTTTTAAAACTCAAAAAGGGGGGGGGGGGGAGTTTTCACACAAAAATTAAAGAAAACATACACATAAAAAAGACTCAAGGGTTAACCCCAACCCCCCCCCCCCCCCCCTTGCGTACGCGTCTGACAAGAGGCAAGTGATATGATTGCGCCTGACGTGTGGAATAACTATGAACTCGGTTATTTTTCTTAAATATTCTAGCCAAGGCTACTGGCAGTAGACCTGTATTCAATTCATACATTAGAGCTCCTAGTTGTAAATGATAAATATCTTCAACTTTCAAAACACTACTATTATAAAAAAAAGAACATCTGTATGCGCAAGATAGTGAGTATTACAAACAATTCGTATTACTCTTTTCTGTACCAGTAGTAATTTATCCATTTGAGATTTGAACGAGTTGCCCCAAGCTAGCACACCATAGTGCAAATATGGCAAAACTAAAGCTGCGTACAACATACGTAAAATATTTAGTGGGAACACAGATTTCAATTGATATATTACACCAGTATTTCTTGACAATAATTTACAAAGTTTACTAACATGGTACTTCCAATTTAAATGTTCATCAATATGCAAGCCAAGAAATTTAAATGTAGATACTCTTTCAATCTCAAAACCATTGAACATTACATTTCCAGGCAATATAGTCAGGGAATTACTAAAGAGCATATAACTTGTTTGCATGAATCCACAAAGTCGCATTAGTCAACTCAGAGTTTACAGTCTGCAAAAAAGTTTGTGGATTTCTGTGAGAGAAAAATACACTCGAGTCATCTGTAAATAAAATGAATGATAACATTTTTGCGGAAAGTTGAAAATCGTTAATATAAACAATAAACAAAAGCGGGCCTAGAATTAAGGGATCCCTGTGAGACCCCACAAGTGACGTCCCGCAAATCTGAATCAATTCCATTTAAAGAAACAAACTGTTTCCTATTTGCTAAGTAGCTTCTAAACCAATCTAATGCTATCTCCCTTACACCATAATCATGGCACAGTTTATCTATAATGATTTACAGTACCAAACGCTTTAGAGTAGTCTAAGGCTGCGTTCATGCTTAAATTTTGAAGGCAGAATGAGCGATCTGAAACGCTCATCGTAAACGCTCATCGTGATCGCAGTTCCACGATGTAGTGTTCATGCTTACTTCTCTGGCTCCCCAGGCAATTCTCCGTGTGTGGCCTTAATTGGTCTTCCAGCTGGATTCGCAAACCTTCACTGTGCATGCTACGTAGACCCACTAGAGGTCAGTGCGTTGACCCCATTTAAACGCGTTTACAAATTGTAAACGCATCTTTTTGTGAGTTTACGATCGGCGATCGTGATCGCCGTTTTTCGGTGATTCTACAAAAGTGAGCTAAGACGCAACCGTGTTTTAAACTAAACGCGTAACAGATGCCTGATTCTGGCCGTCAAAATCAAGCATGAACGCGCCCTAAGAAGACATCAACTGTATGCATGCGTGCATCTAAGGCACTGGAAATCTTATCCACCAAATGTAGATAGCCTTCACAATTGTTCCCCCGTAGTTTCCTGCTGTTTTATGACTTTAAAAAAATGCAGTAAATCAACTTGGTACTAAGTTACTATAATACCGCGCTATAATCAACAATTCCCGATGTATAAGGTTGTTCTTTTCAAGAAGCTATATATATGCTTGCGGGTGGCGTCTCTGTAGATCATGATGTGGGCATATATCGGATCAAATAGGGCAAACAAGCAAGCACCCCCCAAGTAAATAAATAAATGGATAAATTAATGAATGAAGAAGAAAAAATGTGCTTATTATCGTTCGTTCATTCGTGTTTGCTAACTTCTGTTTTAAAAGAACAGTCATACAGGAAGGCTGGTTGAAAAAACAAATCCACTTATATACTATGTGAATCATAATTTATAATTGTGCTTATAGGCCTCTGAAATGCAAAGAAGAAGGTCCCACTCTGCAACTTAAATTAACCGCAAGTTAAGTGGAGAAGATGCTCCATGAAAATAATTTAATTTAACCCTTGATTTATATTTACATAAAATTAATTAATCTGCAGTCATTATTTCATTTCATTTGTTTGATGAATGGTGTTGTGTGATGTTCCTAGCAGACCTCCAAACCATTTCGAAATCCTCTGTCTCTGAAAATTGATGTATAGCGCCAGCTTTGGTAGATTTCTTCTTTAATGGACATGCCCTTGCTATTCATGACGTCATACGTATATCAAGCTTGTACAATCATACTCACGGTACTACAGCTAGCTTCATAGGGCGGCCTAGTACGTATTCGAGTCATAATATAGCGAATGCATATCTAACCAAGTCGGAAGCAGAAACGAAATAAAGCTCTCCAATTTGAACAACAGAGTATTATATAGAGACGCACGAGAGAATAACCTGTCATTTTGTTTTCTAGTAGTATTATCTCTACTACTAAGAGTAAGACTGGCCCTTCTTCTTGTAATTGTTGTCAACCCGGTATCGTCAGCGACGGAGGCCTTTTCCCTTGACTTGTCTTCATAATCAGCTCTGCTTGCCGCGACGTTCGATTCCAACATTTTTTTTCCTCCAAGTTCCCAAAATGAGTGGGTTCCTATTTGGAAAGAAGAAGAAGGAGGTAACTGTTTCGCCAGCAGAAGCTATCCAGAAACTTAGATCAACCGAAGAAATGCTCGTGAAAAAACAAGAGTTTTTAGAAGGAAAGGTGTCAAAGGAACTTGTCATAGCAAAGCAGAATGGAACGAAAAATAAGAGAGGTAGGGTCTAAATAGATGTCAATGACTTGTCATTTGAATGAAAGGTGATTGATGTCAATCCTGGTATACTATTGCCTTATATGGATTAGAAAGTCTAATGTCAAATGGGCCTTCTCATGAAATAAGCCTGGTCATCGAGTGTAAACAGACTTGCATGAAAAGTCTTGTTGGACCGAAATTTCTGTCTCTTTCGTTCGTTAGCCTCTGATTTGGGTAGGGTCGGCTCCTCTCTAATCTAAAGAGAAGAGCGGACCCGACCCAAATCAGAGGCTAAAGAATGAAAGAGACAGAAATTTCGGTCTTGAAAAGTCTATGCCTGACCTGGGTATGGGGAGGCGGAATCCCCCATAGGATTACACAAAGTGAACAATATTTGGCACAATACAGAGAAATGTTAGTGAAAAATGTTCATGTCAGTGATGAAAATGGGGTAGATTTAGTGATAATTATTGTGATTCTATTCATAGCAGTCGGATTCATATCTATCAAACTGAGTTGTCTGCTAATTGTTTCTGATGTTTCTGTCTCGTACCGTACAGTTGCAATCCAAGCGCTGAAAAGGAAGAAGAAGTATGAGAAGCAGCTGGCCCAAGTTGATGGAACCTTGACTACGATAGAAGCACAGAGGGAGGCGCTGGAGAATGCTAATACCAATGCAGAGGTCCTCAAAAATATGAAATTTGCAAGCACAGCCTTAAAAACAGCACATAAAGAAATGTAAGTTTGAATATAAATAGAGTAGTCCTATTAAGAGAAATATATCTGAACTGATCAAAAAGCATTATCAAGATCTGCCAGCTCTTTCAATCTTTCAATGAATATTTTTTAGGCTGCAATTGATACATGAAATCCTAACTCTTAAATCTGTTTGAAGCTTCGAGCTTAAAGATAACACATCAGTATTACAAAAGGACAAAGTGTGTAAATGTTTTCCTACACAATATCCACGTCAAATATACAATACTACTACTACTTCTACACATACTACTTCTACTACTAATATTAATCATCATCATCATTATAATTTTAAGAGTTTCTAAATGAAAGAAATTACCGGTAATTAATTTTTTCCTTCCTCCTCTCCACATTTGTTTTATTACACTGTATCTAGGGGTGTTGAAGATGTGGATGATTTGATGGCAGATGTGCATGAACAAATGGAACTAGCCACAGAAATTTCTGATGCCATCTCAAATCCAATAGGCTTTGGAGCAGATGATATTGATGAGGTAAGCACAGAGTTTGATGTAATACAGGGCTCTAATTGGGTTGTACATGTAAGTAATAGTTGAAAGCCAGTCCACATAGACAATGGACCGATATCCAATAAGCAACAAGTGTTACTAGTGATGGCCCTTAAACGGATTCTAACCAACATGACAATGTAAGAAATGGTTCTGTCTGCATCCTTACTTTTGAAATACAATAATTGTCGCCAGTTTTACAACAGTTTTTTTTTACAAGACTCTTTGGGAAATAAGTGTTTATTCTTTTACGAATTTCTTAAATGTCAGTTTGCCAAACTGTATAGAAACAAGTGTTCAGTGGATTGCATGAAATGTCTGAATCCCAAAGCAGATATCAGTAGTGCAGATGTCAGAACATCATCATAAAATTAAAAATAAATATAATAAAAACTGCTCTTTCAGCAAGGAAATTCAGACTGCTTTGTACTTTTTTTTACGTTATTAAAGTCATGCATCCTTAATAGTCATTTTCCTTCCTTAGAAATAGAGTAGACTATTATATTTGTTTCTTTGTGGGTTTTTGTTTTTTTGTTACTTTTACTCTTCTAATTATCTGCAAAGTCATGTTTTGTTCAGTAATCAGGAAATGATGGATATGAATACTAGTGACCTTGCAGATTCATTTCAGATAATCTGTATGCATGACTTACATGCACATGTCAATACACTGCACACATGTACATGTACAGAATGATTGTATGGTGATATACCTTGGAAGTAAGCATTTAAAGTTAAAAACTTATTTGCCTCTCGTTGACATTCGGATGAAGAATGATGGTGATGATGGGGATGATGATGATGATGATGAAGTTTTAAGATGAACGTGTTTCTGTTCTTTGCCGTTATTGTTTAGATAGTTATTGATCCGTGTATGCTTTTAAATCTTAGTAGATGTTGGTTATTTTGCAGTGTATTTCCAAAAGAAAAGAACAAATCTTCACATTATTTTAATGTTCTTTGGCAGAAACTGAGTTTGGAATAGTAATTTTCATTTGGACCAAAATGATATTGCACTTTAATATCTGTGATTAAAAAGCACAAACATATGTATACATGCTTGATGTACTCATATACATGTACTGTAGGATTATATATTCTAAAAACATTTACGGAATAATTTATTTCTAGTCTTAAAACATGAAATAGAAACTAATAATGAGTGATTCACAGACAATTATGTAAATTATAAATATTATTAAATAAATAAATTAAATTATTAAAATATATTATTATTTATTTTTCATTGATGTTCTCAAAAGACTACCTCTTGACTTATGACAAATATATTTAATGATTTTATTGAAAGATATTTCCTTTTAATTGGCAAGATTTTCTAATGTGTTAAGACTTGTGTAGATCTTTACCCATATATTTTTATCAGTATGATTTACCATTCTAACACTTCAGTTCAGTTCAGTTCAGTTCAGTTCAGTATTTATTTAATTCCATAGTAAAAAAACAAAAACGGTGACATCAAAATATTACTTTTACATAAATATGATTAACATAGTACAATATTGACGGTAAAAACAAACAAATAGGAATTAGGTTGCTGTATAAAAACCCTAGAGGGTTTGTCTGGACAGCCACCTGAAAAAAAAAAAACAGTATAGGAATCATACAAATGATATATGGTATTTGAATAAACAATAACAAAAAATAAGTTTCTTTGGTACCAGTAATCTTTATTTATGTGAATGGTTGAAATAATGCCTAAAACTAACAAGTTTATATTTTCTCAATGTTTAATCTTAGGATGAGTTGAATGCAGAACTTGAAGAATTAGAACAGGAAGAATTTGATGAGAAGATGCTCGATGTTGATATTGAATTACCACAAGTACCAAGTGCATCATTACCAGCCACGAAAAGTAAGTTCATAAATCATAATCATGAAATCTTGGGTAATTTTAGGCCTGAATGGTTTTTGGTTTGTAGACCGGGGCCTGACTGTGATCATCAGAGCCTGAATTTGATATCTCTCACCTGTTGCACCCATCTTTACATGTAGTTCAGCAATATAGACTTTGCACTCACTTTGTACATACTGTACCTAAACTTAGCTTTTGCCGATTAGAAATATGGCTTCAATTTTTTCCTTTTTCATAAGTTACTTTTACACCAAGTGAAATTCCATTCCAACGTTTATTCTTGTATGAGAGATATTAGTATTCTTTCATTTAGCGCTATCTATTGTCGGAGTCCTCTTTTTTCAAAAATAGTGAATTTCTCCAAGTGTTTGTACATATATACTGTAGGTGTTCAAGGAGGAAAACACTCAGAGAAATTCACTATTTTGGCCCGATACTGTAGATAGATAGATAGTCTGAAATGAAAGAATACTAATATCTACTAATATTGGAGAATAAAATGTGGCATGACATTTGACCTGGTGTAAAAAAAAAGAATTTTAAAGCCAATTTTAAGTTGTGTACTAATTAAACTTTACCCCCCCCCCCAGGCCCCCACCTCCTCTCTATATACCCTATGCTAATGTCCACTGTTTTAACCAAGCCATGTGTGCTCCTTCTGGCTCAACATTCCCAAGTCCCTATGCATTTTATTCATTCACCTGTCCCTATAGAGTGGTCTAATTAACGTCATCAAAAAACTATAGTTTCCAAATTTGAACTTCGTTTTCCAAAAAGGGATACAAAAAAAAAAAAATGTCCAAATATTGAAAACCAATTGAATATGTTAAGTATTGGTTGAGATATGACCATCCAAATAAATAGGTTACAATGGGAAATCACTGTTATTCTGCTCAGGTTCGTATGAACTTATAAACCAGAGCAAAATAACAGTGATTTCCTATTGAACTCTATTTATTTGGATGGTCATATCTCACCAATACTTCAAATATTCTATTGGTTTTCGACATTTGGACAATATTTTTTATGCTCTTTTCAGAAAATAAAGTTCAAATTCAGAAATTCTAAAAATAATTTGTTTTATGATGTCACAGCTTCGGTACTCTTTTCTAGTTCTATACATTCTCCTGTCCCTACCGGTATGTTGCCTGGACTCATTGTTCCCCTCCTAAATTTCTTACATTCTTTTGTTCTCCTCTTCCTGTGTCTCCCTTAGTGATCCGATACATGCTCCTAAGATATTTGTTCTGGACCTTATTTCGTCAAAGTTAATGAGTGACGGTTAGGGTTTGGAATAGGTATATGCTAGATCCAAGATTAAAGTTAAGAATTTGGTTAGTGTTATAAAGTGGCCATGGAACACTCTTCATCAGAGAACTAAAACCGTTCCTCCTCTCCTTCCCCAATCCATAGACGTGTGTTGAATGTCTCCTATCCCAACCTGATACAAACATATCTTGTGTTTTCTTATAAATCTAAGTTTTTCATTTTTGTTTTTGTAAACCTAGTGGGGTTAGGTATCTGAATTCATAAGCAGGTTTTGTCATTTAGACTGCATATAGAAGTGTAAACCTGTTTTATTTCAATCCTAACATCAATCTTTATCTTTATTTAATTGCAGAGAAAGTTGCGCAGGATGAGGATGATGACATGAGAGAACTTGAACAGTGGGCCATGTAGAACCAACCATCCAGCACTTCTCTCTCTCTTACCAACTCCATCTAAGCTAAAGGCCCATTCTGCTTTCTCTAGAGGGGATCAATCAACATTCAAAGAATATTTTGTATATCATGTATGGAGGTGTTGTGGTATTTCATCTCGAGGCCTGCACTTCTTAGTGTGCATATTCATATGGATAGGTTCATGGTCTAGTCCAAGTAACATAATTTCTCTTTACAGAAGTTACATGTGACGCTAATACTTTGGACTATAGACTGTAGTATACAGGCAACGATCCCCACACACACACAGCAAAATATTTGTTGTTGGTTGGTCCCCTTTATATTTTTTATTCTATCGATGGTCACTGTGATTTCTGATGTTAAAAGATCAATTCCATACAGCAGAGAGGAACATAGTAAACATTGCACCTAAGTACAGATTACTTGCTGGGGGATATGAAGTGTTTGCAATGAGAAGCTGCAATGCTATTGCGTAGTTGTGTAGTGAATAGGCCAAGGTTTTCCTAAGGTGTATCTTTCTAATATTATGTACAGATGTCCCGCCCCCCTACTGTTATTTAGGGTACGCATATGCATGTTCCCTCCTTTTGAAAACACCCCCTAAGTCCGGTGTGTAAAGTCAATATGGGCCTGATTTTTGTGTACTATGAGACGGACTTTGGTGCATGAAAAGTACCCCTTTACCGGACATTTTGGTAACACGCATGGTATCCCTCCATTCACGGAGTGGGGGGGGGGGGGGGCGGGACAGATGTATTTTATCACACATGAATCTTTACTAATAGATTATACATTCTACCACGTAATTTATGAAAAATAATATTTATTAGATAAGGGAGATGTATTTCTTGCTACCATTGTTTCATTAAAGCATTGTGGAAGCATGCCTCTGGAGTTGTGCTACTCCTGATAAACTTTCAATTTCTTCATAGGCCACATTAAAAAGTGAAGTTTCTTTTACTCTCACTATCTCTCTCTTTTTAAGAGTATAACAAATCCAATATGTATTGACTGGATTTGTAACACAATGTTTACAAACAAGGATTTCTTCTGTAGATTTTAAAAGTCATGAGGAAAAAGTGGCTTGGGGTACATTGATATTTATTTCCCCCTCCCCTACAAACTCACCTTCCTGTGTGATATGTGTTACATATCAACCGACAAATTAAGAATTTTGCTACTGATATTATATTCACTGAGGCTGCGGGCCGAGGTTGAAATTTAATGGCATGATGGAATAGAATGTACAGAAATGTAAGCCCCCTAAAATCATTTTAAAAAAGGGTTTAGAAACTATTTTTAAAAGAAAACTAATTATATATCAAACTTCTTGGACATCCCATGAAACATGTGTTATAGAGTTATTAAACGCATGTTTCTATGGCATTTCTGCGAACTTTGACCTATGATGTTTTCGATTAACTGGCCCCTGATCTTAAAAATTGGTGTTAGAATGTCTGTACAATTTTTCAAGAACTACTAAAGGAAGAAAAGTTCAGTAGATTTTTTATTTATTAACAAGCCTTTTCAAAAGTAGATATTTAACAACAACAGAAACTGCTGACAGATATTGTTTTATTGTATTGGTGTTTACACAGACACACTCTGTCCTTGCAACCTCTCTCCATGGGAGCTTAGAATCAGAATTATTTTCCACTGAACTTTTGGTGCCCCTAAGCTAACCCTAACCTTATGGATTTTTACATGAGAATTAGTAGTGTAATGAAGTGGTATGTTTTGGTTTAAGGCATAGCATAGGTTAGGTGCAAGTCTAGGTGCAAGTTTAGCTGTATGGAAATAATAGTATATACATGTTTATTGGTGGCACTTCACTGTGCACTTGGAGGAGGAAAGAATTATTGACCAGTAGATAGAGGGCAACGTTTAAGTTCTACACAGCCATGAAATAAGATTTGTGTTTTAGATTAAAAAAAACCCTGAAAAACTGATCAATACATATGTATTGATCAGTTTCAGGTTAGGTGTAAAAATGTGGAACATGTCATAATAAAAATGTGTGTATAATTATGTGTGAAGCTGTTAGTCAAATATTTTAAAAGACATTCACTTTTATAAAGTATCAACAGTTGTTTTATATATTTTCTTCTTTTTGTTTCTATTCTTCCAGATTACATTTTGTAAGTAACGTCTGATAACATTTGTCCAAAATACCAATGTATGTACATGTGAGGCATCATCATGTACTGGTATATGATTGTTAGGAAAATATATATTAGATTATAACATAGCAAGAAGCAAGAAGGCAGGTCATATGAAGTGCCATCTTTTAATATTTCCTTCAAATTCCTTCAACTCCTGCAGTGCTGGGTCTAAACTGAAGCCCTTGATGGATTCTGAATTCAATGATTTGTAGATCAGGATATTCAGTTAATGCAATCCACCTCCAAATCACTTTAATGATATTTATTACTACTTGTGAAACATAACTCCTTCATTCTAATGTACCTGAATTGAGATAGAGCATCCCTGGGCCAGGGTCCAGGGAGAGGGACATTCATTACCTCTTATTACTGACGGCTACAATTTATTCTCTTAGCACTGCAGTCTATTTATTTACTCAGCAGCTAGTGTTTTCAAAAACCCTTTAAAGCATTATTAATATATGTTTAGCATATATTAATAATGATAATAATATAGCCCATAATAATACATTGAATAATCTATGCGCTTTATATTTCTTTAAAACAAGGAGCTTCATGAATTCCTTGAAAACAAACAAGTTTTCAAGGCTCTCCCAAAACCCTCCATTCTCATGACCTCCCAAAGTCTGTCAGGAAGAGGGAAGAAAGCTGCAGAAGTTGATCATGACACAGACATTTAAAAAAAAAGCTAAATCACTTGACATAGTGTATTTTCATAATAGGTTTCCGTTATATCTATTTTTCATTTGAAAGATATTCAGTATCTTTCCCTCTCGACTGACATTTGTATTTGACCTGCGCTTATTCATATAATTTCATATTTGTATTATTTCATTTGCTTAAATTATGTATATGACTTACACTTCTATTACGTTATCTTTGGCACATGTACTATTTAATGATATAGAATAGGAACTTTCAGTTAGTACATGTCCAAATAGCACCATAATATCATATATCTTTCTATAAATTCTGAACTGTCACAACTTAATGTGTGATTAATTGTAAATAAAATGATCTTTATAATGTGAAAGGTTTTAATAGAGCTCATTTCTTTTTGATTGAATAGACACTCAACAGATTTCCACTATGCTTCTCTCTCTCTCTCTCTCTCTCTCTCTCCTCCCTGATGGGGCATTATACATCACACAGACGAATCAGACATCAGATCAACAATAGACCAAACAAAACTTTTTTTCCTTCTTCTTAATAACGCCAAAATTTACTTTTTACCAGCTATCAGGTGGTTTGGAGTTGGGTTGGGAGTATTACACTGATAGAATCTCTCTTTTTGATCTTGTCTGTCCCCCCACCCCTTCTCTGCTCTCTTCCTCTGTCTCTCCCCCCTCCTTTTTTGTGTTTCTTTCCCCATATCTCTACCCTTTATCTAAACCTCCCCTCTCTTTTTCCCTCTCCCTCTCTCCCCGTCTCTCTCTTTCTCCCTCGCCCTCTCTCCCTGTCTCTCTCTTTCTCCCTCGCCCTCTCTCTCTCTTTCTCCCTCGCCCTCTCTCACCCTCTCTCTCTCTTTCTCCCTCGCCCTCTCTCCCCATCTCTCTTTCTCCCTCGCCCTCTCTTCCTGTCTCTTTCTCCCTCGCCCTCTCTCTCTCTCTTTCTCCCTCGCCCTCTCTCCCCGTCTCTCTTTCTCCCTCGCCCTCTCTTCCTGTCTCTTTCTCCCTCGCCCTCTCTCTCTCTCTTTCTCCCTCGCCCTCTCTCCCCGTCTCTCTTTCTCCCTCGCCCTCTCTTCCTGTCTCTTTCTCCCTCGCCCTCTCTCTCTCTCTTTCTCCCTCGCCCTCTCTCCCCGTCTCTCTTTCTCCCTCGCCCTCTCTTCCTGTCTCTTTCTCCCTCGCCCTCTCTCTCTCTCTTTCTCCCTCGCCCTCTCTCCCCGTCTCTCTTTCTCCCTCGCCCTCTCTTCCTGTCTCTTTCTCCCTCGCCCTCTCTCTCTCTCTTTCTCCCTCGCCCTCTCTCCCCATCTCTCTTTCTCCCTCGCCCTCTCTTCCTGTCTCTTTCTCCCTCGCCCTCTCTCTCTCTTTCTCCCTCGCCCTCTCTCCCCGTCTCTCTTTCTCCCTCGCCCTCTCTTCCTGTCTCTTTCTCCCTCGCCCTCTCGCCCCATCTCTCTTTCTCCCTCGCCCTCTCTCTCTCTTTCTCCCCCTCTCTCCCCGTCTCTTTCTCCCTCGCCCTCTCTCTCTCTTTCTCCCTCGCCCTCTCTTCCCGTCTCTTTCTCCCTCGCCCTCTCTCTCTCTTTCTCCCTCCCATACATGTATGTAATTTACAGAGCAGATCACTTACATAAAAAAAGTGAACTGTAGTATTCTGATTTATTAATAAAGTATTTCTTTTAATAGACTGCTAAAAACAAGAATTCATGCATGAGATATGATTATATAGATTTACCAATCCCTTCTCATACACCCACCTATACAGTATGTATACTCAGGTCTCATTTTGAACTTATGATTATAATATGAAAGACTAGGAAGAAGTACCCAGTTTAGTACATTTGATTTGACTACAATGGCGATAGATGCATAAAGAAATGTGGAGGCAATTATTACCTTGTTGTAACAAAGATATCTTATACTGTCCATTCGCATAAAATTCATTGGAGGTTCTAGACTGAGTTAATGTTTTAAATAATGAAAATGTACAGGTAATTAAAAATGTGTAAATAAATCAATTCAAGTTGAATATATTCCCTTGTAATCCTTGATATCATGGCTGTCCAAGGTGATCTCCCAACACTAAGTGAGTGGGTGCTCGCATGCATCAGCTTTCATAGATGTAACCCACACATGACCTAAACTATATGGAATACATAACGTCTGTTTGGAGCCTGAAGGGAATTCATCAGCTCATATACTTATACCACAGAGTTAACGCCCTTCTGACTCTGAACAGACAATACATATTTTAATTTTTGAGAAAATTCAATAATATGAATCAGATTCTTTGTAAGTTACATATACGTATAAATAAATCTTCCTCACATTTAATCAGTAGTCAATAGTCAAAATAGAGATTTAAACCCCTTAAAACTTATATAAAATAATATGTTTAATTGATATCTCCAAGTTTACGTAACATTGCAGCCATCATGCAGTATATTTATGATGTCATGCACATCATGCAAATAATGTAACACATAAAGATGGTTGCATAAAATATCATCACATCCAAGTGTAAATGATCCCAAGTAACTATATTACTCTGCTTTGTTAATGCAAGTGTAAGACTATCATGCATGATTGTCCCCTACCTATTAAGAATGTCCAAGCATGCTAATGCTAGAGTAACTGTAGCTCATATCAATTTCTACTGTAAACTGTTACAGATGGGACAAAATTATGAGTAAGATTGACACTACATGTATCTAAATGTATTCAAGCTTTGGTAACCATTGGAAATATGTATGTTTGTTAGCTTGCGCTATGATGGATAGACATCTCATTCACTTTCAATATCAAAGGCACACCTCAAAAAGGTTAGAAACATTTATTATACAAATCAAACACTTAGATTTAGATTTATATGATTAATACCATTATAATCTAATACTCCTTGGAGTGAATAATAGCCATACTATCTACCCTGTCATTTCAAGAAGAGACGATGTCATGTATGACTTGAGTGCAGATGAGCGTAGTCCATATAAGTAACAGTTTAACATGATTGGCATTTCTAATTACTTCCAATTTACATTAACAGCAAAGTCTATAACATGTGGAATATATCACTCAAGAATTTGACACTTGAGAAATAATGAGAAATAATTATACTTATGAAGTCTTTTCTTTTGGCAGATTGAAAGGATAATACAAAACATGGTACAGAACATTAGAACAGTTATATTTTGAAAATGTACAACTCTACACCACAATTACCATCTTTTAGAGCCAAATTACATGCATGATCTACGTACTGATGAATTAATTGCAGCATAGTCTAATACATGCAAATAAATTACAACATAAAGTTCATTTGAAAATGAATAATAATCAAACAGTTCAGACTCTCCTCATCCTCATGGCAGTTTCAAAAATGAATCCAATACCAAATATGCAAAATGCACTTCCAAAAAGTTGGCTGATAAAACTATATCAATCATCATTTTCACTTCAAGAAAAAAAATACATAAAAGACAAGTCTCCATAAAGAGAAGATCAGATATATACATACATGTTAATAGTGTGAGTAGGTACGATATAAAAAGCAGATGCAATGACCAAACTATAGGCAAAAGGTCACTACTTAAATTTAAGATAAACCCATAGAAAACTTTAACTTGCACAAAGATCATCATTAGAAGTGTATTGTACATGTAACAGTGAAAATACTTCATATGCATATTGGTATATGTAAAACAGAGAAATTATCATTTAGTCATAAAATGGTTTCTTTCGCGATTTGGAGCAATAATACAAATTATCAAAGCTCTGGTAAATACCTTTGCACAAATAAATGTTGCCAGTAATAAAGTAACATTTTCTTGAACAATTTGAAAAAGTGGTTGCTTTTAAATCTAAATTAGTAGAATTTATCAATAATTGACCATCTTTAAAGTTTTCTAATTGATATCATTCATCCACAATTAATTTTCTTATACATGTATATCTTGCTATTCATAATACTTTGAATTGATTTTGCATCATGGCCTAAATCGAGTTG
This sequence comes from Strongylocentrotus purpuratus, assembly GCF_000002235.5. Lineage (NCBI taxonomy): Eukaryota > Metazoa > Echinodermata > Echinoidea > Camarodonta > Strongylocentrotidae > Strongylocentrotus > Strongylocentrotus purpuratus. The sequence continues at coordinate 399,594 of NW_022145614.1, read as the reverse complement.
AATAGTACCAATCACCGAAAAATGTTGTGCTCTTGGTGTAAGTGGTTTCATGTGGCTAAAATGTATTCAAAATGTGAGCTTCAAATATCAATTCTACAAAGAGATATTACATTTTAAATACATTCTCAGTGAACAGTGAAACATCTTCAGTAGACTATATACTGCACACGTACACACTCCCATAGAATAGGGCTCACATGGAACCCGAGTCCGACTTGGGTTCTGTGCAAGCACTATATTCAGGATTTAATGTTATCCTGTCGTTTCTCCATACTCCTTCACCGTTTCTCTATATAAATTCAGGTAAAGTTTTTTTAGGTTGATTTTATACATTCTAGCTATACACAAATTCATTTTTGAGGTGATTGATACATTGTACCTATAAACTACCAAGGCATCATTCACTTGCATGCTATGACTTTAGCTGCTAACTGCACTAGATGAAAATCAACAACCCATAAAACATGATCATTTGATAAGTAATTAAGTACTGCTACATCTAGCTGCTCTGCTACTTTCCAATGCTGAAAACTAACGACATGAACTGTTCATAATTGATCGTGATCCAACCATTCCTGTTTGTGTCAAATCCCTGGAATGAATTTGTCAAACTCTACAACAGAAAGAGAAAATAAGCACATAAATACATTATTTGATGATGTAAAGGTATAGAGCCCAAACTTAGAACATTTACGGTGGACCAGTATAAAAACCTCTAGCTATGGGAAACCTATCTGCAACTGGGGCAGCATTTCACAAAGCTGTCATAAGTACAACATCCATTGAAATATGTGTATTCAATTTCACACATGATTTAATGGGATGTCAATGAAAGTGTATTTATGACAGTTTTGTGGAACAATGCCCTGGTCAAGTGACTGTGGTGCAACTGTCCCTTTTCCCATCATTTATCAAAAGTGGGTAAAGTAAAACCTTTTTTCACAAATGCACAAATAACAGTTACATTTTTGTATTGGATGTGTGCGCAAAGACTTTCAATACTGGTAAATATATTCCTAGTCTTTAACCCTATTTTAACTGGGCTATTTCAGACCAGGTTTTTACTGGGGGGGGGGTCAATTTGACCCCCCCCTAAGATCTCGGCCGTTTCACCGCCGATCGCCGCGAAAATTTGCATGCATGTCAAGTGAAGTGTATAGAATACTATGGTAATTTCAAATTTTTGAAAAATTCACTCATTTGCTTATTTATGGTAATTTATGCAAATAAGGTCATAAAATTCACATTTCGGCCCATAAATCATAGATTATTCATATTTAAGTATTCTTTTTCACTACATATATTTATTAGACCATTTGGAATAATAATACAACACAAAAAATTGGAAGAGCCAGGTTATTCCTTATGTTATCTCTTGTTTTTATAATTTCTTATGTATTTCATTGTTTTTTTAACTTATGTATTTTATTGTTTTTGTTGTTTTATTTCATTTATAACTACAATTCAACTATTTTGACCCCAAAACAAACATCTAAACTTTAAACAAGACTGAATAACCAATGTTTTATCTATTTTTAGGAAAAATGACTTTTACATATGTTTTGTACACAAATCACGAAAATGAGCGATTTTCGGGCTGACATGCAAAGACAAAAGGTCACGCGACCTTGTAACCGTAGGTCCGATTTTCAAAAAAATTGTTTTAAAAGATGCGTAACACTCGAAAGTAAAAAGTCATGAGAGGAAAATTTTATATCTGTCGCGGTTTCGGAGTAGTCGCGAAATTTCTACAGGGGGGGGTCAAATTGACCCCCCCCCCCAGTTAACGTAGGGTTAATGCTAGACACAACTTTCAGCTACTCTAACAGACTAGGAGGTATGAACTTTCTTTAAATTGCATAAAATCTGATCTTTCTGGCCAATATATTGTTTGGCAGGGAATAATTTTCAGCAAAAAAATTGCATAGCAAAACTGCTATACAAAATAATTTTTGCATAGCAGTTGGATAAATTTGTATCGCAATTTTTTTCTCATATAGCAAAGCGTACATTTTCAGCCCACTACAATAAGATGAATGTACATGTAAACATGGTGGGTGTACTCACATTTCTAGTCCTCAAATGGATATGGCCACTTGCTGCAGTGACAGTAAACAAACAACTCCCAGGTACGATCATCGCGCACATGCGATGCATGTAATTAGATCCCACGTGCATTGTCATTGCATTGTGCAATGATCGCGCGAACCATGCCTCAAAACAACAATCGCGGTTAGAAGGTGATCGTAGCATGCCATGTGCTTGCGCGACAATGGGTGTATGTGTATAAGCTTCACGGTTAGAGAGTGACTGCAGTATACTTCACGCACAGTAGTTACGCTGTAAATGCAAACATACAAGTGCGAGTGAGTAGCCAATTTCGCGATCGCCGGCGATGGCGAAACGGGCTACTTACTCGCACTTGTACTGAGGTGTGATGAGCTAGCCTAGTAATTCAGATTATTCAGATCGCGAAACGGGCTTCTCACTCGCACTTGTACTTGTACAGAGGTGTGATGAGCCCGCCCTTAAACATGTATGTTTGCATTTGCATCGCAGCAATTGCGATTCATAAAAAAAGATGTGTAGCAAATGGCTGAAAATGCGTCGCAAATTGCGATGCGATACCGGGAAAATTATTCCCTGTTTGGGGTCTTAAACTTACCTGTATTACACAGCAACACTGAATGAAATCATCAAAAGCTATTGATCCTTTCCCACTCCTGTCAAACTTGCGAATCAGTAAGTCGTATATCCTGTCTGATAACCGATAGCCTAAAAAACACAATAATAATGATAATAAAAATAATTATAATTATAATAATAACAAAAAATAATAAAAAATAGTAACACTTACACTAATTATAACAATATAGCATTCATAATGCGCCATCAATCTATGAATCTAGTCCACTCTGATCAGGCAAAGAGGGATATTGAGAATGATTTCCAACACTTTAAGATGATATGTTGCTGAACTGAACATAACACTGATATCACTGAAATGCATCTACTGAACTTGATTCCATTCAATATGGAAACATTTTCCAAGAAACGTATTATCTTGAAGGTGTTATATACTTGTATTTTCTTTATGATATAACAGTAAAAAACAGTACCATGCCATGTCTATCAATTTTGACACTCTTGGCCTACATATTAACTGAAAGGCACAAGGATAATTGTACTTTAATATCTTAAACACACTGTATATATATCCTTATACATTACATTTTTTCTAAACAAACCCAAATTTACATCTGTCAATCTTCAACTCTACACAAATGAAAAAATAATTAAACATCTAAATTTCAGCTGTAACAATTTGTAAACTTTTATAAGATTATGAAGGATTTATGGAAGATTCACTATCGCCACAATTCTCTCTCAGTTAAATGATACTAATTTTATTCATAAATAACCAATTCCATTGCATAAGCTACTCAAAGTGCAAGAAAGCTTCCTACCGAATGTGGTGAGAGCTTGTTTAAGTTCATTCTTGTCTATGGTTCCTGAGTTGTCCCTGTCATACCCTCTGAAGGTGTTCTGCCAGTCGGTGACATACTTCCACAAAGCACCAAACTCTTGGAAGGTTATTGTACCTGAATGGTCTTTATCAAACATGGTGATCATGAGACGAACGGTCTCAGGGTTAAAGGGATTCCATGATCCTGTCAGGAGAACGAAAGGGAGGGGGTGAGTAGGATAGCAACTTAGAGTAAGTGATAAACTTTAACACTTTGATATATCTGTCTGATCACTACCTACTACCTAGAGTGTGTTAACCTTCTGTTACTTATAGGTTTTTAAGCAGATGAGTATTGTTAAAACTTTGTTTCAAACTCTTTGTTTTTTAAATATTTTTAGCAGCAGTGTGGTCCATCTCAATGATAGTAAGACTAAAACTAAGTTTGAAAAACCACTACTTTACAGTTCATGCAATAAACGATTAAATAGCTTGTTCAAGATAATAGGACATATATGAAGCCATTTCCACTGTTTTATCTTTATGTCTGTCAATTGCTAATAAGCTATACACATAATCACACTGATTTTATTAGAAAGGAAAAAGAATATATGATTAAAAGAAAATAAAGCTATAATAATTCCAGCTCTACTAAAAAGGAATTGCTAAAATTGAAATGTTCAAAATTTGCCTTATTATCACTGTAATGCTCTACTACAGGTACTCATCATGTAAGCAGTGATAATCATACCATTTGATAATGCTTGCTGGAGTTCTTGAGATGATATATGGCCACTGTGATCCTTGTCAACCCTGGGTGAACGAAAGGAAATTCATGAAGTTTCTTTAGTTATTATAAATGTAATGATTAAGGCTTAGCAAATCAATACCAATTTTTTTGAAAGACACACTGGAAACTTGCTAAGGAGACTTACCTACAAATGTACAACCATGCAACCCACCTTGAGAGAACCTCTCATTAAACTCTGTCATCACCCTCTGATCACAAGCCAATTTGAGAGAACCTCTCATTCAACTATGTCATCGCCCTCTGATCACAAGCCAATTTTTGAGAAAGCAACCCTTGATCATGGGCATTCAGAACCTTGTACTGTTTAGTGCATCAAAACACCTTTCAGTTATCAATCACGCCATACAAAAACTGTCTTAGTATTTCATCTTCAATAATTTGTATGAATTATCAAAGACATTCTTTTTGGTTCTATTTATTATCGAAAGACATCGATACCACACATGTACAGGTGTTGTATGCTTATTACCCGTCTAGAAAATCTATAAAAATAGCATCATGGCCTAGTCAGTACGTGTTTGCCCATGTTGAAAGAATCTTTTCATGTAGAGTTGTAGACCCTATGTATATAGTTTATAGGACATCGCATCACATTTATGATGCACAGGTTTGTAGTATCTAGAACTCTAAGATCTTTTATAATCATGAAGCCAGAGGTTTGGGGATTCAAACATGATTTATAAAACCTGCTCTCTGAGTCCGAGACTGGTAGTGTGGGCTTCTTGCCTGTCAATCACTATTGCCAAGAGGGCAAAAGTGTAACGCTCTCAAATTACCAGGGAAAAAAATACTTTACACATTTCGGGGGCTACTTTTCAAGCTTGCTTGCATGAAAATAACACTCTTGATTTTGTTTTGCATTGAACTTTTTTTGGGCTCTTTTATGACTTTCAGGGGCTAATTCACCCGAGCCCCCGTGTATTTTTTTCCCTGCAAATTATGTCATGGGTTTAACAAACCAAAGAGCATCACCAAATTCACGTAAAGGGGCTTCTCTATTAATAATATCTATGGTATAGTCTACGAGTTTTCTGTTGTGAGACATTTCCAACTTGTGTGATCTGAACATGCTTTGTCACTTGTCACAATTAATGTCAAACACAAGTTTTAAAAGAAGAAGGAGGAGGAGGAGGAGGAGGAGGAGGAGGAGGAGGAGGAGGAGGAGGAGGAGAAGAAGAAGAAGAAGAAAAGGACTGAATTTGTGTATACGATTTTATATGTAGATTCAGCACACTCGCGCGCGTGTGCCGCGAAGAAAAAAAGCACACAAAAAAATACAAAGTGGCTGATCGCCAAGTTTGACAGTAGACTAACGATTTGAATTTTCAAAGAATTTTTTCTAACATCGGTAACTAACTTTCAAAAGATTGTATTTTACTGCTATTTAGGTGTCATCAATTGTCACTAAAGTACTTATTTCGAGGTTAACTCAGTTGAGTTTTGTACAGTGGTGTTTGCAATGTTGAGAATCAATAGAGGTCGTCTAAACAGTTTTTAATACACAAAACGTATACACTAATGCTGCTATATCATGATATAGATGTGCAATAAACATGATGAACAGATCTACAAACATGTATATGAACAGGTGGGTCATGTTGTAAGTTTGACAACAGCACAATATTTTCAATATCAAACAGATTACGAGGATATAAACCCACCAGAACATCCTCATGAATTCCTTTGACGATCAAATACTTGGAGGGAAAAAAAATGCAATAAACTTACTTCTGAAATACACCCCAGAGAAAATTTTGGTCTAGCGCCGCCATTATTTCGCGCTCGGTCACGCAGTGTATTCATAGAATAACGTCATAGATCGGGATGCCCCACCCAGGCCCACGCGCCGTCGCGTCACGGGCGCGGCGCGGCCAGGGCTAGTATCTATAGTGGCCCAAATTATGGGTTGAGCTGAGTTTCCTTTTTTCGTTTTTTTTTTTTCTTCATTTTTCTTCTTCGATCAGATAGGAGTGGCTGGAGACGTTGGCTACATGGATTGAGGAGCAAATGATCAGACTCCAAACTCGCTTCTTTGAATTATTGTGAATCATTGACGTCCGAATCATCATCATCTTCATAATGACCACCATCATAATTATCATTAACCGTGCACCCCGGCCCCCCCCGCCCCACTCAGTGTTATTTAGGGTACGTATATGCGTGTTCCCTCCTTTTGAAAACACCCCCTAAGTCCGGTGTGTAAAGTCAATTTTGTGTGTACGAGCCGGACTTTGGTGCGTGAAAAGTACCCCTTTACCGGACATTTTGGTAACACGCATATGCGGTCATTCCGACCCCGGAGTGGGGGGGGGGGGGGGGGGGGGGGGGGCGGGCATGCACCACCATCACCTGGCCATCATCATAATCACCACCACCCCCGGGGGTCTCAGTCATGTAGAAATACTGTAAGCAAGCGTAACCACATGTTTTTCCATACACCACCTAAACGAGGATTTCTTCTGAAACCAAAATACCTCCTAAATGAATTTCGTGTTTTTTTCTCCCGAATTCACACCCTAAACGGTGTAAAAAGGTGTCCTCCTATAAACAAGTATTGTAAAATTATAACCCCTTGAGCATTTTGCGATAGGGATAAAGGATTACCATTTAAGTTGTTGTAAAATAAATCAAATTGCGGTTCTGATGTAAAATTCACAATCTAAAAAATAATTTCAAGAGAGAAGCAATAATATCAACCGGTACACTTCCGAATGGATGCACAACCATCATAAGTCCTTTCTTTGCCCCCCAAAAAGAATTACATTTCGAATTTGATATATCTTATATAAAGTACATGTAGTGTTTACAAAAAGTACACAATGTACAGTGAACAGTACTATTTTACTATGCAGAACAACAGGTAAGGGACCAGCTATAGGTCTGGGTCGGTATAGTGGGCATCCATCTTGATCTACTGAAGATCTTAAGATCGCAACTCGCGCTAGATAAGCTACCTCTCGCGGCCGTCTATTTAGAAAAAGTACCCTTCTTGAAAATGGCCCAAAATTGACGTTTTTGAGCCCCTGGCATAAAAAAACACCCCTTTATATCTTGGTCACGCATGCTTACAGTATTTATATTTGACTGAGACCCACGGGCCACCATGCACCAACGCCATCTGCCATCATAATCACCTCTACCAACACCACCACCACCACCACCACCACCATCATCATCATCATAATGACGACCGCCACCACCACCACCATCGATCATCTTCATAATCACCTCTATATACAACCACCACCACCACCATCATCATCATGATGGTCACCATCACTAGCACCACCGTCATCAACATATAATGACCACCACCACGTACCACCACTACCACAACCGACACCGTCATCATCATAATGACCACCACTATCACAATCGATCATCATCATAATCACGTACAACCACCACCACCATCATCAGTATTAAATAACCTCCACCACCACCACTACCACCACTATCATCATCATCATCATACTCACCACCACCATCACCACCACCACCACCCCACCACCACCACCACCCCCACCACCACCACCACCATCGATCATCATCATAATCACCTCTCTTTACAACCACCACCACTACCATCACCATCATGATTCACAGAAATGGATGACGCCATATTTCTGTTTAAAAAAAAATGAAGGACGCAGGCTCCTCTAATGAAGTCAATACTTTCACATTTGCTGAGATAGATGGATGAGCAGAGGCGTCGCTAGACCTTTTTCAGTGTGGGGGGGGGGGGGGGTGTAGATTACCGACAAAACTAGCCACCAATTACCGACAAAATTAAATGTCCCAATATCTACAAATTTAACCCTATACACCCGGGGCCGAAGGCTAAATTGTTTTTCCTATGGACTATCTATAGTACTTGCGTATGCTCAAATTGTCATTTTCCTCGACGACATAAATATACGAATTATTTCATCAACTTAGTCAGCACCATAGCTATATATTTTAATGCTGGCGCGGAGCTAGGATCTTATTTTAGGGAGGGGCGGTAGTGAGCAAGCGAAGCGCGCTCATTAGGGGGGAGGGGGTGTGGGTGATAGGCCTCCCGCGCAAAGCTCGGAAGCTTAGACGTTTCCTTAAATTATAAGGAAAAGAAGACAATTCGGTGTACTGTTCTCGACTCTTAATCCTTATCTGAATTCAGTTTCTTCCCCTCCCGCGCGAAGCGTGGAAGCTTTGACGTTTCATTAAATTATAAGAAAAAACAGACGATTCGGTGTACTGTTCTCGACTCTTAATCCTTATCTGAAACTAGTTCTCACCCTCCCGCGCGAAGCGCGGAAGTTTTGAGGTTTCATTAAATTCTTAGAGAAAGTAGACGATTCGTTGAACCACGCTCGACTCTTAATCCTTGTCTGAATTCAGTTTCTCCCTTCCCGCGCAAGTTTTGACGTTTCATTAAATTATTAGAGAAAGAAGGCGATTCGTTGTACCGTTTTCGACTCTTAATGAGCCCTAATTGTCTGAATTCAGTTTCCCCTTTCGCGCGAAGCGCGGAAGCTTTGACTTTTCATTAAATTATTAGAGAAAGCAGACGATTCGTTGTACCGTTTTCGACTCTTAATCCTTGTCTGAATTCAGTTTCCCCCTTCCCGCGCGAAGCGCGAAAAGCTTAGACGTTTTGATGTAATTATCATAAAAAGAAGACATTTCGTTGCAACGTTTTGGACTCTTTATAGTAAAATTACCCACACTCCGCGGTACCTTCAAAACAGTCCAAACTCCCTCGGCTCCGCCTTCTTACTAATGCCCTCACTGCTGTGTATTATGTGTATACTATACGATAGCATGCAGAAGGATTACGATTATGAGATGCTATGAATTGGACATGTAATACAGAAATGATGTAAACATTTGTGTTCTCCTGCACATTATACTCTACTTCCTGCGAAGCTACAGTTCGACCATGGACCTGTTTTGACAGTGTTTATGACATAATTTTGTGGTGTATTTATATTGTTTTTATATCGAGTTGTAGTTAATGCACAGAAAGAATGATTTGAATTTTTACACTTTTCAAAATTTAATTGAAATTAAAAGATTTATTAAAAAAATGTTTCTTGTTTGTTGTTATCTTAATACTACTGAATCTAAGGGGATCGAATTTATCCACAGATAAGCAAAATAATTCCTTTTAAAATGTACAGATTATTGCTATGTCTGGCATGTTCAAGCATATTTCCCCAAAAAGAGGGGTAGGCCTATATCGGCATTTCAGTGTTTTCAGAAAGAGCATTTTAAGTGCGTGATTCTGATGGCTGGTGACTGCTGATGTAGACCTAACGCCCCAGGCAGAAATGGTTATATTATGGACTTTTTATTTCTGTAGGGGGGGGGGTCGTCAATTTAAAACCTTATTTGGGTGCAGGAAAATTGTAAAGAATTGTCTAGGAACACATTATCTATGTTAATTACATGTATAAGTTGATGTACACATCTGACAAATAATAATGATAATAACAATAATAATGATAATGATAATCAGGGGCGGCCGAGCGACTTCCAAAGTGGGGGGGGGGGCACCAAGAAAAAAGGGCACTTTCTGGAAAAAAGGGCACCTACAAAGGGAAATCTCAAAGCGAAAATATAACATTTTGTTGGTATTGATATATACCCCTACATTGTGATTACAATTATTAGGGATGATTTCAATATTTGTTTCACTTTCTACACCATACAAAATATTGCTTAAGCATTATGCTTTGCAGTTGGGTTTGATTGTCTAAAAAATTGTCTGCGAGCGAGCGAAGCGAGCGAGGGAAATTTTGAAGATGTGTGATGTCGCAGTGCGATAAATTACATCTTATAAAGAGGAAAAAAACCCAATCCTAATGGGGTTATAAGCACAATCTTATAACGGAAGACTGAAAAGTCCTTTGATAAGTAACATAAGTTTATCATCTATAGATGCGTGCGAGCGTAGCGAGCGAGCTTTGGGGGAAATTGCTCTTAATCACTTGGAATTAGCTAGTGCGCGTTTAATGATGAGAGGAAAAGGGGACACTTATTAGGAAAGAAAAGGAGCATGTGCCAAAGTACAAAGAGTAAATATCAGAGGTGAAAATGGGGCACTTCTTACACCCCCAAAAGGAGGCACTCACCAGGGATGAAAAAAGTATGTCATGAGAATAGGAAATGGGCATTTGTCGACGGAAAAGGGGCCTCCATCAGATCTTGATAGTGGCATTTATAAGAGGTGAAACGGGGCATTTATGAAAAGGGGATAGGTCCCTTATTAGAAAGGAAAAGGGGCACGTATCATTGTTAAAAGGGAAACTATCAGAGGTGAAAAGAGGCACTTATCGCACTTGAAAAGAGGCAATGACCAGATATGAAAAGGGGCACTTATGTGAATGAAAAAGGGGCACTTGAAATAAAGGAAAATTAGTTGAAAGAAAAAGGGCACCGAACAGATTTTAAAGGGGCATTTTTCGGAGGTGAAGGGGGCACTTATCTGAAGTGAAAAGGAGTAACTTCTCGTACCTGAAAAGGGTCATTTATCAGAGAAGGGGCACTTATGAGAAGGGAAGGGGCTCTTTTTTAATGGGTCACTTTTCATTAAGAAAAGGGGCACTTATTAGAAAGAAAAAAGGGCACATGTGAAAATATAAGGTGCGCTTATCCGAGTTTAAGTGGAGGTAGTTATTAAAAGGGGAAGGGGGAACTTCTTACAAAGGAAAAGGGGCACTTGTCAAAGTAAAAGAGGCACCTCTCAGATTGAAATTATCAGAGGTGAAGGGGGCACTTATCAAAAGTGAAAAGAGGCACTATATTCGTACCTAAATAGGGGCACTTACTAGAGATTATAAAGGGCACTTATGAGAATGGAAAATGGACACTTACTGCAAAGGAAAATGGGAACTTGTCGAAGGAAAAGGGGCATGTGTCCAAAAAAAAGGGGCACTTATTAGAGTTGTAAATGTGAAGGGGCACTTTTACAAATTAATAGGGGCACTTGTCAAAGTAAAAGGAGCACTTTTCCTACGTAAAAAGGGGCACTTTTCGGCCGCTTGAAAAAGTGGGGGGGGGGGGGGCACTGTGCCCCCCCTTGCCCCCCCCCCCCGGGAGGGCCGCCTCTGATGATAATACTACTACTGTCTACTGCTGTTACTCTACTACTTCTACTAAAAATAATAATAATTATAGCTTTTTCACATGCTCCTTTGTCCCCCAGCATGCCGTATAGGGCACAGTCTGAATACTGTTTTTCTTTTAAATTCTTTCTTGTACTAACTATATAAGGAAGGCCAATTAAGCCAGATTGTTGATAATATTTTGTCTTGGGACACGTGCCTACAGGAGGGGAATTGGAATATCTGGAGAAGAAAAAAAAAACATCCGACAAGCAAATAAAGACTTACACAATTTGCAGGAGTGCTCATAACCCCCTCAACCTTGACTCGGTAGTTCTTGTAAAATTTCGAGCAGTCCCAAACACTCACACAACTGGAATGTGAGGAAGTTGCACGTAAGATGGCGCTATTCGATTTTGATCCTATTATACTTTGACTCGAGACAAAAGGCACTCAAATGATACTCCAATTAGATTTGTTATGTTGGGACGGGATATTGTGGGAAAGAGACAATAGAGCTCCGAAGTATGACGAGTTGATCATGGTAATAAGTAGTCCAGAATCTGGCCGGCCCAGGTAAAAAAAAACAGTTGGGGACCAGTTGGAATTAACTGGTACTGGTACCAGTTGATTCCAGAAGGGAACTGGTTTCAATATGGAAATTGGTATAGTGGAATCAACTGGTACTTGTACCAGTTGGAATACCAGTTGTCAACTGGTACTGAAAACCAGTTGATTGCCAGTTGATTATTCAGTAGCGACTATCAATCAACTGATAATCAATAATCAATATTGTATGGCATCTGGCCACCAACTAAACCATATTTGTATAGACTCTTGCAATTGCCCCATCCTGTCTCCTCTCCTCCTTTTGTAAGGCCGGTATCATTTCAAGCTCTGCTTACGATATCGGTCTTCTGCATTCTCCCCCTTTTCTTTCTTTTCAAATACGATTAATTGTCCTATTGATTATTTATATTTATTTATTTGTGAATTACTACTTGTATTACTTATCATTATATTGCTAAAATGTATTCATTGTTATTTTTGTTATTGTTAATGGAAAATGCAGAAATAAAACTTGAAACTGAACTGAAAGATCATTTGAAGTGAATTGCAGTTGAGTCTAATGTTAATTAAAGAATTTAGAGGTCGTACATACATATACCGTGTGAGTCAAACAAAAGTTTACACTTGGAAAATTGCTAATTATTTTAAAAATCATCTATGAACAGTAAATTAATATACATCTTATGAAAGAGTGTTTTATCCCAAATCATTTGGTATCATTTTTGTGTGGTATGTTTTCATGCATGGATGAACATGAGGCATTGTTTGCGAGAGTGCAAAATTCGATTTGCGCCAAAGTGATGCCTACAGCATGTAATTATGTTGGGATTAGCGGAGTAAGAGAATGAATTGAATGTATCAAATGAAATGCATTGCAAATGCTTTTTGCAGAAGCAAAGTCGCACACACACACACACACACGCGCACAAATGTTCGTTGATGTTTGATATTCGATATTTGATATGTGTGGCATGATTAATTTTGTTAGGGATGTTATTTGGATCTGCAAATACCGAATTAATATCCAAATCCCAATTGTTTTATTCAAACATCACACAAGCAACTTTGGCACAAATTGTTTTTTGCACTCTCGCAAACAATGCCTCCTGTTCATTCAAGCGTGAACACATACCACACAAAAAGGATACCAAATGATTTGGGATAAAACACTCTTTCATAAGATGTATAATCTTTTACTGTTCTAAGATGATTTTTAAAATAATTAGCAACTTTCTAGGTGTAAACTTTTTTTGACTCACACTGTATACAAAATTATACATGTTTTTACTGGTTATTAATTACATATATCTTGATATCTATTTGTACGTCTTAAATTAGATGTAAAACATGATCAGACATATATAATATATTTGTCAATAATTGACTAAGATAAATATAAATCACAAAATTGATGTGCAGTGTCACATTTGCTTTTCAGATCATGATAATTATATTTTCTGTGAAAATGTGCAAATTAAGCATGAATATGCACAATATACAATGAACTGGTTTTCAACTGGTATTCTACTGGTTTCAACTGGTAAATCAACTGGCAATTATTATTATTATTTTATTATTTATTTATATTTCACCAGGGTAGCCCATTCAACAAAAAGTTGGTCTTCCATGAGGCCCTGTAAAACATGTATATACAATTAAAAAGATAAAACAAACAATTAGGTATGAATACATTAATAGAACAGTATTACATATTGAAAATAAATATACAATATCATATCATATATTAATCAGTGTCAATTATGATGAATGCTATTATAAATAGATCACTTGCTAAGAGAGTAAAGGATTAAGTAAAAGAAGCGAGAGAGAGAGAGCTTAAAAAAAAAATAGAGGCAGACTTGCAGTCAAAAATAATTAAAAAAAGGTGTTCCTCAAAACCTATCCTGATTCAACAGCAAGGTGGAAAAAATATTTGTTAAGTGCCAATTTGAAGGTCTTTACATTACTTATCTGCTTAATATTAGAAGGTAATTTATTCCATAGAGAAGCACCATCATAACTTATTGCATTCTTAAGGTATTCAGTATGACATTTATCAATAATCAGGTCATGACGAGTACATTGCCGTGTGTAAAAATTATGTTGAGTTGATACTTCTTGAAAAACATCTTTGTGAAAGTCTGAAGATAAATCGTTAAGACATTTAAAAACAAATATACATCTAAAATATTTAACCCTCTCTTGAAATGGTATCCATTTCATGCGAGTAAATAATTCCTTTGATGGGGTATACATATTAGAGTTTAAAATCATTCTTGCAGCCCTCTTTTGTAGTTTAGTTATCTTATCTATATGACTTAAAAACCTGTTTCCCCAAATTTCACAACAATAATCATTTTGTGATTGTATGAGACATGTGTATAATAATTTCAATGAAATGTCATCTACATATGGTTTAACTCTTCTAAGCATGGCAAGTCCGGCAAACACTTTTCTACATAAATAATCTACATGATCAGACCATAATATGTTTTCATCGATCATAATACCTAGACATTTAAAGATCCTACATTGTTCAACACATTATCTTCATACTTTAATGTAATACTGTCATTTTTAAAATGGTTTAATCTTTGTTTACTTCCGATGATCATAAATTTGGTTTTATCAACATTCAAATAGAGTTTATTACATTTTATCCATCTACATATAACATTAAAATCACTTTGCAATTTAATTTGTACATCCGAAAAGGTGGGTCCACTTACATAAAGTGTCGTGTCGTCGGCATACATTACAATTTTTCCATGTTTCAAAACTTCTGACATATCATCTATATAAATCAAAAATAGGAGCGGGCCCAAAATAGATCCCTGTGGAACTCCAACAGAAATACAGCGATCAGTTGATTTAGAATGTTTTATAGCAACATATTGTTTTCTATTATTTAAATACGAGTCAAACCAAGCTAATGATAACTTACTCAAACCTATTTTCTTTAACTTATTTAACAAAATATCTGGATTTACCGTATCAAAAGCTCGTCTTAAATCAATAAAAAGAGCCCCTACAATGAGGCCTTTATCTATGCAGTGTAACCAACTGTCTGTTAAAGCCCCAAGAGCCGAGGCTGTAGAATGACCTGGCCGGAACCCGAACTGCGTCTTACTAAGGATATTATGTTCTATTAAATAATCATACAATTGCTGATGAACAGTCCTTTCAATGAGTTTACTTATTGCAGGTAAGATGGAAATTGGACGAAAATTACAAATATTGTTAATGTCGCCTTTTTTGAATAACGGAAAAACCTTTGCATACTTCCAATCATCTACTGGTTTCAACTGGTAATTCAACTGGTAATCATCTATTGGTTTTCAACTGGTAAAACAATTGGTAATCATCTACTGGTTTCAACTGGTTTCAACTGGTAACTATCTACTGGTTTCAACTGGTAATTCAACTGGTAATCATCTATTGGTTTTCAACTGGCAAATCATCTGGTAATCATCGACTGGTTTCAACTGGTAATTTAACTGGTAATCATCTATTGGTTTTCAACTGGTAAATCAACTGGTAATCATCTACTGGTTTTCAACTGGTAATCATCTACTGATTTCAACTGGCAATTCAACTGGTAAATCTATTGGTTTTTCAACTGGTAATCATCTACTGGTTTTCAACTGGTATCTACTGCAAACAACTAGTCTCAAATGGTCCACTCAGGTTTTATGGGTTTTAAACTGGAATCAACTGGCAGATGTACCAGTAAGGCCTTTTGTTTTGAACTGGTATCAACTGGTGTAACAATTTACTACCAGAATGGTTAATTGGTTTCAACAGGAATCAACTGGTTGTTTTCAGCATGCCATTAGAGGATACTGGGATACTGGTGCATGTGAAGTTTACCAGTTGCCTGTATCAACTGGTTTCAACTGGTACCAGTTGAATCCAGTTGAAACCGGTAGAATAAACTGGCACATATCCCAGTTCCGTCAACTGGAATCAACTGGTACCATTTGATTCCAGTTGATACCAGTTGAAAATCCAACTGGTTTCAACTGTGTTTTTTTTTTTTTTACCTGGGGTGCTTTATATTCCCTCCCCTTGATTCACGCCGTCGAAAATGGCGCTGATACATGACCGTTACGCTCACCAGCCCTATTTACGCCGGGCGTCCTAATCAGAGCCATGGCTCTGGTCCTAATTATAAAGGGACACTAGTCCTAATTCAAGGATCATGCCATCTTCGGCTAGAAGCGAGTAAGTAGGGTGAGGTCGCATTGAGTTGGTGTGGTGGAGATCAAAACTATAAATCGGCCAGATGCTTAGTAGCTTGTCACATCTCCCTTGAAATTCAATCTTTCATAAAAATTATATTAAGTACACTCAAAAGAGAGAGAAGAGGAAGAACAAACAGAAGAAAAAGGAGAAGAAGAAGGAGAAGACTGATGCTGGATAGCTTCTATAAACCGGTAGCAGGCCGTGCCCTCGGATAGGCAATTATTGCCCAAGGGAGTCCCTTAGTATTATGACGAGCCCGTTTGCTGGGCCAAACCGAGTGGAATTGTCCGTGGAAGGGTCAGCCCCGGGGGGTGGTCGGACTCCCCGGTGGACGTGGGTGCGCTCTCAAATAGAAGAGGTGGAACCCCGAAGCGCCCCAACTTACAAGCAAGTGTCCCCAGAGGACCCTCCGCGCTCTTAGAGGACGGGAGAATCAGTGCCCTCCTCATTCTTTTCTTTGATTCACTGATAATTATGTCACAGGGTGGGTGAAAGGGCTGACTCCCCTATTATGCTCGCTGGTCGCCTTGAACTAGCCCCGATTACGACCCAACGGGGGCGCCGGACTCTCTCTCTTGCTCTCTCTCTCTCTCTCTATCCAGTCTCTCTCTCTTGTTGCCAATCAAGAAGAACAGACGCACAGATATCTGTTTAAAATCAATTTAGAGAACTCAGGTGACAAGATCCAACCTTGGTGGTATATAGGAAGGTGTCGATGACCTTAATTCTCCTGTGTATTATTAAAGTGAAAGATCCTTACAGCCTACTATTTGATTCTATAACATGTACTGATTCTGTCCTTGCACAAAATATTTTAATTTTTAGTCTTTTCGATGCTTGTGAAATAGAAAAAAATAAAGAAAATTTCAAGATTTGTCTGTACTCTATAAAAAAATGTAGTTTAAAATCTGACTACTTCAAAATACCAAATGAACTACCTAAACCTAAGTTCCTATTCCAAGTAAAACTTGCTAACTAATTGTGCAACCCCGCCATCTTAGACATGTTAGACTTGCAGGTACCTCCTATAATTCAACCATTGATATTGTCGGTAATTATATATGAGATTCTATCGAAGGTCGAAACGGCCCAAAACACATGAGACTGGTCGTTTCTTGCTGGTCACAGTGATAACTGGTCGGAATGCCTCACAAATCGAAATGCTCTTTTCTGTTAAATAGATCGGTTGTTCACGAAACTTATTATATAGGTCTAGTGGATTCAGATTCAGATTCAGATCAGATTAATTTTATTGGTCCATTTGGAAATTCAGTTGTTGGCATTACATTGGCACATGAACAATATACAATAGAAAATAATATACACAAATAGATAATACACAGTAGCAAATTTACAATGACATATTCATATGGAAACACGGATATAAGTCGTTTTTACATAGTGGAATTATATAAGAAAATAGAATAATAAATAAATGGACTTCCAACACTATTGAAAATGTAAAATTGCGTAGAATTTGGAAGTTTGGGTTTACTGCATGTAAGTATTTTAAAGAGAAGGTTGAGTTCTGGGAAGAGGTGAAAAGCCAGTTTATGGTTGCAGTCTATAAGGCCCCCCCCCAAAAAAAAAATCATTTGTTTGTCCTCGACCACCCGCTCGTCATTTTCAGGCCGCTCGTATATATATATATATATTGTTTAATTCATTTTTTTAATTTTTTATATATATTTTTTTTAATTTATTTTTATTTTTTTTTTTTTGGGGGGGGGGGAGCAATCTTAAATGCCAAACATACCATTTAATGCATTTGCAAGGATCAAAATGCGTCCCGTTGCCAGTTTTGGTCTTTTCACTACGCAATTCTGTATTTATTAAACTTGCCATTTTTATTTTTTTATGTCAAAATGCCGTTCTGAGCATTCTTAAACTCATTTTAAAGCCCATCTGTGACTAGTTTACAGGATGGATTAGACCACCCTGGAAGGTCAATGAACAGGTGGTTATCTCATCAAATCAGCTCTCAGTTAACATAAGATAAAGAGGATCGTGGGGGACCAATGGTCACCGATTAGGCATTGTTTGCTATATAGAGGGCGCAAGTAGCTATAAGTATACAATGGAGATTTAAAAGGTCTTGATATTCATTGTACATTAAACTAGTCTTTTACCATATTAAAGTGTTTTATAGACTTTGTTTGTTTAAATGCTTGACATCCCAATGATTTTTTTTATTTAATGAAGAACAAAAAAAAATTAAAAAAGAAATGAAGTTAAACAATTAAAAAAAAAAAAAAAAAAAAAATCCGCCCTCCCGCCCTACTTCAGAAAAGCAATCGAGGACAACCAAATTAAAAAATCCGCCCTCCCGCCCCTACTTCAGAAAAGCAATCGAGGACAACCAAATTTTTTTTTTTTTTTTTTGGGGGGGGGGGGGGGGCCTAAAGGTCATTGCAGAACAAATTGTGAAAAACACGGAGACGAAATACTGGATACGTGCTCATGACAGTTATGTAATCATTATTCATTCATGCACAAGCAGTGCAATCCATGATACACAGGTGGAAGTATTCTTTGAAAAGGTGAAACAAAGGCTATTTATGTAGCACTTCCATCGCTGTAGGAGTGATTATTTCAAAATGTACAAATCGGGACGGATTTTTATGTCACAATGTTCGTGCAGTCCCATAATACATCTTTCTGTGTACAGTGCTTGTAGATTTACCAAGACTGGGCCAAATTTCTTATCATTTTGATGATTCCAGAACCTTGCAGTACGCACCAATACTTATGATCAGCTTTTCTGATCGAGTCCACAACTTTTCTTTCATAATGCAATCACATGCCAAGAACTCAACTTTATCTTTAAACAGTATATCTTTTTAAAATAAACACAGTTTTGTTCCTTATTTGGGAGAAAAAAGGTGTGAAATTAAATTTCACGTCTGTGCTGCATTATTTTCCTTTGCTAAACGATAAAGATGAAATTTCTTACCCGGCTTTTTACACGTTATCACAGGTTAAACAACTTTTAAAAAAACTCTTATTAAAGTAGATATTCATTGATTTTAAAAACTAACTTAATTTCATTATTGTAAAGTTGAAACTTTGATTCGACAAGGTTATCAAAATTCAATGCTTGGAAACATTCGAAGTAATGATTATTATAAATTATAAACCCCTTAAATACAGCCCCGGCATAGCACCTGAAGAGCTCTCCGAACGCTGCTGAGATGTGTGAGATCACAGTATGGACACGATTTGCACAAGCAGACGATGTCCCATGACATCTCACACATTTTCAGTGCCTGTGTTTTCATCTTCTCTTGAGTTCTTTCTCTTACTTCACTACCGTCAGGCTAAATGTATAATCGATTGCCTCACTCTAAACCCCGCACATGTTTTTATTTTGATGAAAAATGCAGCGATACAAAAATAAAGGAATCTGTCGCTTGTAAACAAAATAAGACGCCATTGAATATTCAGCTGCACACAACGCGATAATTATGTTCGGCGTTTCAAGAGGGAACAAATGCCGTCCTTAATATTATTCCGGGGGGTTTTCAATTCGAAAGTCTGGTTTCTTTATTGTTAATTAACCCATATCCAGTGTATTTACAAGCAAGAGATTTTAGTTATCGGAATCGGGTCATATCCCCTTTTAAACGGTTTGACATGCGATCACATTTATATACACTAAACTCATTATAATTTGACAAATAAAAGCTTAGCAATTATGTTCATTCTTTATGGGATGTCGTCTGCTTGGGCAGTATTGGTCCATGTAGTGACGTCATTAAAACATCGTTATTTTTCTGCGAATCTCTCGTATATCCCAGCTGCTATGCAGGTGGTTGTATTTGTATTTTTATAAATCACCCGATTTGTAGTTGACCCCCGGCCCCCCCCCCCCCACTCCGAGAACGGACGGACCCCATGCGTGTTACCAAAATGTCCGGCTCGTAACAAAAGAAAAAGGTCGACCCGTATTGACTTTACACACCGGACTTTTGCTGAAAAGGGGGGGGGGGGGGGGTGCTGAAAAAGGTTCGTATAACAAAAGAAAAAGGTCGACCCGTATTGACTTTACACACCGGACTTTTGCTGAAAGGGGGGGGGGGGGGTCGCTTGGAACACGCATATGCGTACCCTAAATAACACTGAGTGGGGGGGGGGGGGCGGCGGGAGTTGACCTAAAACTTGTACGATGGCCATCTGTTAGCTTACCAGTTTCTAGTCATACATTAGTTGACATATTTGTGATTTTCTTTGAATTTCACCTTTAAATGCTATTTAAACTCTGTTAATAACAAATAACGAATGGTATGGGTTGTAAATCTTGTCCCTTATTCAACAGTTTCTCTGGAATAATTAAAAAAGATCAAAGTTATATTCGATTTCATTCTGAAAGGAGAAATGACTGAATGAGAAACAAACGAGAGAATTATAGGTAACACCATTTTTCCCGCCAACCATTGCATCAAGATTATTTTATATTTTGTTAAACGTGATTCGGTCTTCAATTATTATTTGCATTGTCTAAATCGATTTCATATTTCTGAAATTGGTAAAAAAAGAAACATTTTCTCCAAGTAATTGGGTTGTAAAAGATATCACCTTTTAGTACCTATGGACAATTTGATAAAACCCTTTTAGAACCATTTTTTCTCTCAGCGGGTACGGTGGCCTAAACTACTCAAGTTCCTTTAACTTCAGTTGTAATTTCGACAACCGTAAATGTGGTCTCGTTATAGCATCCGGTATGGAATAACCGAACAATCTAAGATCACGATAGAAGAAAGAGATAAGGGACTTGAAGACATCGTTCGGGATGGTGCGGTAGTACTTCACCATGTTCTCATCACTGGAACTGTTTGTGATTTGCTTTGCAGGATCAGTATCTGGGTACTTGAGCGAGGAATCGTTCGTCGCCGATCTTAAAAACGTCTCTGAATCCTCTTGCACGGTTTCGTACTTTCCGATGAAGTCGTACTCGACCAGACATGGATGACATAATTCGTATTGAACGGTCCAGTGATCGTTTTGTGTTTTCTGCGCGATGACGAATCGAACAAACTCCAGGAACGAATATGGTTGAGTCTTATTCCTCCATTTCAGATATTCGGGATCGGTTTCGATAAACCACTGGGTAACAGGATGACAAAAGGGGCATTGCTTGCGATCCTGCGGATTCCTACCATCCATCTTTTGGCGATAGGCCGACAGCAGGCGTGAAAAAGGATTGCGAACAAACAGAAAGTTAGTGTAGTCTTGGAGTTTCTGATTGGCCTCTGTCTGTTCCAGTTGGCCCGGTGTCTTGAAAGCAGAGTTGGATTCCTTGTGCATACTTCTCTGACGTTCCTTGATATCGACGATGCCGTAGGCCACGAGGAAGAGTTGCTTCCAGCTAGTGCAGCCTACCTTTGGCACATAGCAATACAGCAAGCGATACTTATCAATAACTAAGGTGTGCTGCAGTGAGGCGAGTTCCTCTTTGGTCAGATTGCGGTCTGTCGATGGATGTGTGTTGAATTCGGAGCAAGCCTTACGTAGGACAGTCTTGCGCACTTTCTGCCGATTTAGGACATCAACATGTAACTGTGCAATGAGAGTGAAAATTGAACAACAGATTGAAATTAACACAGATTTATGCTTTACAACAAGCTTATGGCTTTTGTTTTAAAATGTTTTATAAGAGGGCGCCATCCCAATCTTTTACCTGCAAAGCGACCCCCCCCCCACCAAAAAAAAAAAAAAAAAAAAAAAAAAACATAAAACATATAATTTCAAATGTTTGGTCGATTTATCCACCTAGTTATACAGTCGATTTGAGAAGAGCCCTAACCTGTCGGACCGTAACGAAAATTGAAAATGACGGTATTTGCTTCAGTGAAATCAGTGGGGGGCGTTTCATGAAACACTTAGTCGGTGGTTTTCACCGACTAATATCATTTTCACCGACAATTTAGTCAGCGCTGACTAAATTTGACCAATCACAGGCCTGGAAAATAGTCGGTGACAATAGAATTGTCGGTGAAAATGATATTAGTCGGTGTAAACCACCGACTAATAATTGTTTCATGGAACGACCCCCAGACCATGCATTCATTAAAAGCTTTAAAATGAAGACACCTCAGAAGAAGAAAAAAATTGCTTATGATGAAAGAAAGAAAGAAAAAAAAACTTTCTTTTCCTTCTCTGCAAAGATTTTTTTCCAAATAGTTAATAATTTCATAAATGTCCACATCTTTCGTGGGTAGTAATTTGAACAGACGACCAACAACAATATATCTAAATTCCTCTCTCACCATGATCACTATAATAATT
Source organism: Strongylocentrotus purpuratus (assembly GCF_000002235.5). Taxonomy (NCBI): domain Eukaryota; kingdom Metazoa; phylum Echinodermata; class Echinoidea; order Camarodonta; family Strongylocentrotidae; genus Strongylocentrotus; species Strongylocentrotus purpuratus. Next base: position 377,129 of record NW_022145614.1, on the reverse strand, counting down.
ATTGTGAAGAATTTTTCGTCGCTTGTTGAGTTCTCTATCAAATTTAGTAGGTGGCAATGTGATATCTGGGATAGAGAAGTCAACCCCTGGCAAAAATGAAACATTACGCTAATCTCAAGATGGTATGAGATTAAAAAGGATTTTTATTAGAGAGAATTCTTAGTATAAATGAAAGTTAAGCAGTTATCACAAAGATTTGGTTTACCTTCATTGTGGTTTTTGTCTTTTCTTCAAGTTTAGCTGGGCGATCACCAACGGCAGATTGACGATCTTCATCGACAGCAACAATTCCTTCCGATTCGTCATTATCATCATCCTTAGGTATGACTCTGGGGAACATTGGATTCAAGTTGTTCGAGGCTGCACGGAAGAAATAGGTTCAATTCATTTTATTTATATTCTGCTTGATTCAAATTCATATATTCTTTTCAAATTATAACATGTACCACAAATAACATGGCAAAAATACACTTCCGATAAGATGTTTTACGTGAATATCAGTAAATAATAATTGAACATTAACAAGTCAGCAATACACGAATACATTACACTTATGGAAATGACCTTCATTATTATTGATTTCTTTTTAATAAACAAGCAGGGCAAAAAGTGTTGTTGCATCGTTTGCACTCAGATTTATTTTTGTCTGGTACATTATATTACGAGGTTCGTTCTATTGCAATATCCATTTGTAACCAATTGTCTCATAAACTTAGTTTGAAACAGGCGCGTACGCAGGAGGATTGTTTTGGGGGTTAACCCCCCCCTCATTTTTTTTGTTGAAAAATAGGAATACTCCTCACCCCCTCCCCCCCCCCCCCCGAGCGAAATATCGATCGGCGCGATTTTCACATTTGCGGGGTCAAAAAAAAAAGTCATTTGTATAACATAATTTATAATTATCTAGGGTCAGAAGGATGTTAACTGATGAGGCATGCCATTATGCTACTTGCTCTCTTGGTTTGAACCGTCTTGATAATGCCAACTCTCTCTTAATTAATATTAAAATTTCGGATATTGATAGACTTCAACGAATCCAGAATCGTGCAGCCCGTATTGTCTTAAATGCAAGAAAATATGACCATTGTGTCTCCTTTGTTTAAACAACTACACTGGTTACCTGTTCCCGAGAGATTAATGGATAACGTTGCACTATTTGTTCATAAATCCATGTATAACCAAGTGGTACAATAATTAATAAGTGTATTAAATATGGCAATATGGCAATATTGGACTCGTCTCCGACTCGTTTAATATTTTTCACAGCTCGAGCAATAAAGTCTTGTACCACACTCAAGTCATCCAATATTATATAAGTATCTGCCTCGACTTTACAAAGGTAATTTTATCTGCCTCGACGAAAAAAAGATAATTTTATCTGCCTCGACGAAAAAAAGATATTATCTGCCCTGACTTGACAAAGACCATATTATCTGACCCGACTTTACAAAGATAAAATGATCTGCCCGGAATTGACAAAGATAATATTATTATTCAACAAATTTATGTAATATTCAAAACGTCCCACTAAAAAACTACCGAAATTGAGCTATTTTTAGAGATGTGTGCCTTTACTTACCGGGTCGTTTATCGATGTAGAGAAAGACATTTAAACCAAAGGATGTCGAGAATACCAAAAGTATGACCCAGGAAGGTAATCGCCGTTTCACCTTCATTTTCTGTAGACAATTAATACAGCTCTTTCTTCGACTTCATTTACGGAGGCTTTGATGAAAATGTTACAAAAATCCATTCGTGTGCTGTTCAGCCCGATGTAAAACAATTCGATGATTGAAATTTGGCTAAGGATCGAGATTCACCAAAAGAGCATTGATGTCGTTCTCAAAACTTTCGGCTAGGAAAACGCAAACGAAGTAGTCGGACTACACAATGTTCATTGTCCCATTATTCAGAGCCTTATGATGATGTTGTTGTGATTATGTACAGGTACCGGCAGATCATCTGCACACTCTGTTGGCTTTCATAAAAGCTACAGGTAGATACCAATCATTATAGCTAACGAGTCATAACTAACTCTCTTGGAGAGGAAGGGAAGGGAAAGTATAGTTTAGCATTGCACAGTTAACCCCTATTATTAATAAAATACTCGCACCCTGTTCATGGTCGACACCTAAATTATTGCCCGCATCATCGAATAATAGTCCAGTAGACGGTACCATATTATATACCATAATCATCATTGTTGATTTGTGTTCTAGATGGGTATTGAAGTAAATTCAGCTTGGTTGCCAGCTTGGCAACCTTGGGCAACTTTTTTTAATAGCCATATTAGCATAATCATCTAATTAGCATAATGTGCAATATATAATAATGTTGCTTATCTCAATCCAGGAAGCCTGAAAACATGAATAATATGACTTTTCAAGGGTTTGCTATGACGAGGAATTCATTTATAACACCAGTTTTTGGTTCCAAGTAATGCAATATTTATTGTCTTAAATAGCATAATTAGCGTAATCGGCCTTATGCCAAAAGGGCCTTAACTGCTTTTGGCCATTCCGAGATAATCGCGTTTAAAGTTTTGGCCTCTCTAATAATCAAAAGTTTGTGGTCGTTTTTTTGTTTTTGAAGCCAATTTCGATAAATGTGTTAAGTTATTAAGTTTTACATGAAATGTGTTAAATGTGTTATAAAATATTCAGAATTGTACATGCTATGTGCAAAAAAATATTAGGGCTTTTTTGGCATAAGGCTTGAATGTAGCGTATTTATGCCAGAAGGGCCGTAACCTACTCGGCATTATGCCAAAAGGGGCGTTACCTACGCGGCGTTATGCCAAAAGGGCCTTAACCTGCCGTTATCGTACGCGTAACTATGCGCGCGTACGCGCGCATAGTTAGCGCCCTTCTGGCATAAAGAAATTTTCTTGTTTCGCAACAACGTTGGTTTGCCAGAAAGCCCCTCTTACGGCTATTGGATCACGAAAACTGATAAAACTGATTGATTAAGATGTTATAAAAAGTATTTTTGATATCTGAATATTGTTATTAATATAATGCAGCTTTCGGTAAAGTTATATTTTAGAGATCGTACATTTAGGACACCTTTTTCGTTGTTTATTTTCATTACAGTCCCATACGTTGACATCTGCGTATTTCAACGAGTCGGTCGCATTTCATGCATCCACACCTAATTTAAATCTCACTCAGATTTCATGATATAAATTCATGACATATACTTTCAGTGATTATTTTAAGTACATTGTGTCTATTGTAGACTAATCATGTTTTTAATGGTGTTTCTACTGATATTTATTGAATTAATTGGAAATTACGAAATAATCTGTCATTGATAAAATACTATTTACCGTGTAGGTTAAGGCCCTTTTGGCGTAAGGAAAAAGATGAGATACGCGTTAAGGCCCTTTTGAAATTCATAACTATCTTCATAAATAAATCGAATTTCAACAAGTGAAGCACATCATTTTAAAGAGAATGTTGAAATCTACAAGGTGATGTTAAGAACTCAATAACCTCCAAAATGGGGTTAAGGCCCTTTTGGCATAAGGCCGACGACTATGTACAATGTATGGACTTCATTGTCATTGTTTATCTATAAAAAGCCTAAAAAATGGTGCAACGCAACATTGTAAATCACTTTTGAAAGACTCATCATTAATTCATGAGAAAATATTCTATGTAGATGTAGAATAACTAGCATAATTAGCATAATCATCTTATTAGCATAATTTATGTGCAATATGTAATAATGTTGCTAATTGCAGATCCAAATAACATCCCTAACAAAATTAATCATGCCCATATATCAAATATCTCATATCAAATATCAACGAACATTTGTGCGCGTGTGTGCGTGTGTGTTTGTGACTTTGCTTCTGCAAAAAGCATATGCAATGCATTCAATCATTTGATACATTCAATTCATTCCCTTACTCCGCTAATCCCAACATAATATATACATACTGTAGGCATCACTTTGGCGCAAGTCGATTTGTGCACTCTCGCAAACAATGCCTCCTGTTCATCCAAGCATGAACACATACCACACAAAAATGATATCAAATGATTTGGGATAAAACACTCTTTCATAAGATGTATAATAATAATTTACTGTTCAAAGATGATTTTAAAATTAATCAGCAATTTTCTAGGTGTAAACTTTTTATTGACTCACACGGTATAGCTTGTTTAGGTTGTAGTAATATGAATATTAATTGGTTCAAATCACATTTAGGTGATCGACAACAAGTGACCCAATTCAAAGGAGCCAAGTCGCATCCATCAACCATCGAATTAGGTGTGCCACAAGGTTCAAATCTTAGTCCCCTTTTATTTTAAATATATGTTAATAGTCTACCTGAATGTACTCCTGAAGGTATCATAGATAATGTATGCTGACGTCAGTGCAAATGATGCAACTGTTGTGGAAGAAAAACTAACTGTTGCATTAAACAGAGCCATGGCATGGATTAAGGAAAATCGTCTCGTTCTTAACACTGAAAAATACTTGTGTCATGTTAATAGGCTCTCGTGCTAATCTCAGTGAAGTTGAATCTTTCACCATTTCATTAAATGACAATTTGATCCAAAAAGTTCAATTCACTAGTGCTTAGGACTTTTGATAGATGAAGAATTGAAATGGTCTAAACAAATCGAAAACGTATATGTTATCTTACCCCCAAAACCTTAGCATGATACAGAGAGCAAAGATTTTTGTTTTGCCTAAATAATTATAACAGTCTAGTGCTGCAACGATTAGATTACTTCTCTGTAGTATGGTCGAACAAATTTCATTCCCAAAGAACTAAGCTGCAAAGAATTCAAAAGAGGGTTGCAAGAATAATATTGAACGAGACATAATGACACACCGTCGGCTGATTTGTTCACAAGTCAATGGATGACACTATAGACAAACGGTTTGAGTTAAGTCGCGTTATGATGATATATAAATGCGTTCATAACTTAGCACCTTCTTACCTTCAGGTAGGCTTAATCAATCCTAATGATGTACATGAGCATCATACAAGGCAAATAGACAGTGGATGTTTATGTGTGCCTAGATTTCACGCTGATTGTTATAAGTGGAGCCCAAACGTTTCTTCTATATTTGAATGGAATATATAAGGTAGATAATTCGATGAGAACGGCTGTCGGCTTCCTCTGTCAATTCATTTAAGAAATTGTTTAAACAAAGTTGTAATTTGTGAATGGCTCGGCATGTTCTGTAATGATTTATTCACATAATTGCGACTGAATCAATATTTTCCTATTGGCATTACTGTTGAACTAGGTTAATGATTTATGATTATTTCGAAAAAGTGTATTATTTTTGCCACGTCTATTATCGCCGTGTCATATCTTTCTAAATGTACCATGGAATTTTATTTTAACGGTTAAAGGACGTTAAAGGTCGGTCCCCAGACGTAAATAATGCACAACTATACTATTTTTTCCCGACTGTGACTCCCGACCTTGAACATTCTATTCTAAAACTTCCCTTTCTCTCTTCTCATTCGTCTATCATCCATATCATTTCATTGTTTAAATTTAGTTTGTATACTTTGATTTTTAATTATTATACTTCTACCTTATGATGAATGACACTGTGTCAAAAAGATTACGAGGAACTTAATTCTACAAGCTATGCTTTTTAATAAGTTCCTTTTTTCACATGTAATTTCGAAATTGTTTAGTGTAAATGCCATACAAACTTATGCTGTGTAGATGTCTTTATTGTTCACGAATATCAATGTTGTAAATATGCTATGTTTTGTTAATGAATTTTATTTTTTCATGTGAAATAAAAGAAACTAAACTAAACTAAACTAAACTGAATCATATCTGATTGATACACGTCTGTAAAAACACAATTACACACACAATTTACATCACTGCTTCAGCCAATTTGAAGTGCCCATACGTATAGCGGTTACAACTTTCAAAAATTCATAACTTTCTTATATTCAGTTATAGATTTAATTGAAACTTTCATCAGTTTTCCCTTCAACCTAAAGTTGTCTAATATCTGACCAGCTTTATTTTAACAAACTTCCAGGACTATTTCCTGATCTCTCCTCTACCTGCTGCAAGAAGATGGCGTGATCAAAATTATGTAAGTTTCCTAGAATCTCTGTGAAATTATCCACGAATTCGTACGCCCAGCTTTGGCGTCCAGTCTTTTTGGGGCATGGGCCATCGATATGGCTCGGTGTAAAAATGTCAGAGGAAAAAATGTCAGAGGTAAAAATGTCAGAGGTAAAAATGTCAGCGGAAAAAATGTCAGAGGTAAAAATGTCAGAGGTAAATATGTCAGAGGAAAAAATTTCAGAGGTAAAAATGTCAGAGGTAAAAATGTCAGAGGTAAAAATGTCAGAGGTAAATATGTCAGAGGAAAAAATTTCAGAGGTAAAAATGTCAGAGGTAAAAATGTCAGAGGTAAATATGTCAGAGGAAAAAATTTCAGAGGTAAAAATGTCAGAGGTAAAAATGTCAGAGGTAAATATGTCAGAGGAAAAAATTTCAGAGGTAAAAATGTCAGAGGTAAACATGTCAGAGGTAAAAATGTCAGAGGTAAATATGTCAGAGGAAAAAATTTCAGAGGTAAAAATGTCAGAGGTAAAAATGTTAGAGGTAAGATATATAAAAAAGCATGTTGCAGGTTGAATATTGGTAATGTTTGTATATTAGGCTTATCGAAAAGATATAACGAAGGATGCTCTGCAGTCATTAATTTCAGCGCTGCTTTATTTTCTTCTTTCTGTAACTTTTATTTACCTTTCTGCCCGAAATTGGGACTTTCTGCCCGATTATTGCCGAGGGGAGACGGGGGGGGGACTGTATCCTTCTTTTGGGGGCATAGTGACCCGGCTGCCTCCCCCTCATATGCCTTTGTCTAAGCAAGTGATACTGGTACACTGAGCAAACTTCTGGGAAAACAGAATGCATAAAATCGAGTAGTTTGGTCATTAATAATTATAGGCCGAGTTGTGGTTCGATGGTGTAATCATTAAATAAAAAGAAAAGTCATCACAGCCCCCCCCAAAAAAAAAGAGGATAAGATATCACGCTGTGAGTCCTCCGCCCCCACCCCTCCGCCCCCACTTCACCGTCCCTTCTGAAGATTGATGGACATTATAAAACGTGGCAATGACTACTATAAAATGTAATTTCCTACAAATGCATATTTCCAACAATTTCACTTTCTTGTGGGCTTGATACTTTGATACCTTGATACAAAGCAGAAAGCCGCCCATGTTACATCTAAAGCTAACCGCACCATCACATTCCAGAGAAGCGCGCGCTTTGCAAAGAGTTAATCGTCGATCACTATTGCGGTATAAATAGTCTGGGAGAACATCAATAAGCAGCTTTGATACTCTGATACAAAGCAGAAAGCCGCCAATGTTACATCAAATGCTAACCGCACCATCACATTCCAGATAAGCGCGCGCTCTGCAGAGGTTCTGTTTAAGCTACATCGTTCTATAATTATTTGCTGTGAGAGATCAAACTCTGAAATTGACAAATATTAATTCATGAGTAACATATCAGAAACATAGTTTTACTGTACACATTTATAGCATCATGATCAAGGGCGTCAATCCGAGTTTGAGCATGGGGGGGGGGGGGGGCACAATTACATGTCACCTTTACAGTTACTTTCAAAATTATACCACGTTATGTTGCTACACACACACTCTCTCTCCAGTTATTCTGTTTCACGGCATGTACTTTCATTGGTGACCGGTTCAATTATTTTTTTTTTTTTTTTATCTTTGACGTTTCATTAAATTTTTAAAGAAAGAAGTTCCCCCCCCCTCCAGCGCGAAGCGCGGAAGCTTTGACCTTTCATTAAATTATTACAAAAAGAAGACGATTCGTTGTACCGTTCTTGACTCTTAATCCCTGTTTGAATTCAGTTTTCCCCCTCCCACGCGTAGCGCGGAAGCTGTGACGTTTCATTTAATTATTAGAGAAAGAAGACGATTTGTTGTACCGTTCTCGACTCTTAATCCCTGTTTCATTACATTTTTAAAGAAAGAAGACGTTTAGTAGTACCGTTGTCGACTATTAATCCTTGTTTGAATAAAGTCCCCCCCCCCTCTCCAGCGGAACCTGTGACGTTTCATTTGATTATCAGAGAAAGAAGACGATTCGTTGAACCGTTCTCGACTCTTAATCCTTGTTTGAATTCAGTCCCCCCCCCCACCCTCCCACGCGGAAGCTTTGACGTTACATTAAATTATTAAAGAACTTCTTTTCTGACAAAACATGGGGGGGGGGGGGGACATTTCACCACCTGAAAATTCGTGGGGGGACGTGTCCCCCCCCCCCCCCCGTCCCCCCCCCCAGGATTGACGCCCTGATCATGATACTGCTTGTATACATGATAATATTGTTTGAAGGATATTTGGTGCAGGATTTATAAAAGGTGTGCTGGCATACACTGTATACGACAGTTTCCAGCAGGGACATATTCGTACAAGTCTACACATTAAACAAAATGTATCATGAATTTGGCAGAACAAAAACAGTTGAAATTGAGGACCTATACTGTATTTCTCCCACGTTTCTTAATCACAAACATGATTTTTTTTAAATATAAAGTTACGCAGTGTTATGGCCGAAACTCGAAAGCACATGACGACAAACTACCTGGGTAGATATGTCTCAACGTGTACCACTTGTAGGCCTACTATCTGACATTCTTCAAGCGAAGCTTTGATATTGTTTGTTAAACTTTTGTAATAAAGTATTGATTGAGGGGGACAAAGCATCCGTGTCTTTTTATTAATGTTTTCTTGTCATAACAGTCTTTGCTGGGATGGACATGAAGATGGGTCTAATTACTGAATTTGTGTAATTTCTGTGCGATCTTTATAACTGATTTCCTGTTGTATTTCATTCAATCTTAATATTCTATGTACTTAGGCCTACTTCCTCAAAACCAAATAAACATTAAAACATCAACCAATTTAAAATATCGAAAAATGATAGAAATTAATATATGCAAACCTGATCACAAAATATAAGTTTCAAAATTATTTTCCACATTGTATTATCCTCAGGACATGTACGAAGTACAATACACAGTCATTTATAAAATATAATAGACTAGCCCAGTAGCTTACGTCTCGACATTTTGTGTGATAAATTGCTGAGATATTATGATGGCGCCAATTTTTCCCCCTACATTTTTTTTGTACCTGACATCTTTTGGTATCTCTGACATTTTTACCTCTGACATTTTTTCCTCTGAAATTTTTACCTCTGACATTTTTCCTCTGACATTTTTTTGGTATCTCTGACATTTTTACCTCTGACATTTTTACCTCTGACATTTTTACCTCTGACATTTTTACCTCTAACATTTTTTCCTCTGACATTTTTACCTCTGACATTTTTACCTCTGACATTTTTACCTCTGACATTTTTACCTCTGACATTTTTTCCTCTGACATTTTTACCTCTGGCATTTTTACCTCTGACATTTTTACCTGGCACCATCGATATAGTGGTGCTTGGGGAATGGCTCAACGCCATCGGTATAGGAGAGTTTGGCCAACCCGGTTCGATTTGGGCACAATACGGCAAATACTACTTTGTTGAGCTTGAGCAAGCACAAAACAAGAGATACGCACTCAGTGTTAATCAGGGTACGCATAATTATGCTTGTTCCCTCTTTTTGAAAGCACCCCCTATCTGAGGACATTTCCGAACCCCCTTTCGCGGGCTTTTCGCGGGCCTTTCCTGCCTTGGAGACCCCCTAAATCATGAAAAATGCTCAATGTACCCCCCTAAATTCGGAATAATTTCTCAGGAGTCCAAAGAGATGAGAGAAAAAAAGAAAAACACCCCCTTTTTAAAGAAATCTCCGGGTGAAAAGTTAATACACCCTTTTTTTGACAATTCTCGGGCCGGACTTTGTCGCACGAAAAGTACCCCTTTACCGGACATTTTGGTAACACGCATGGGGTCCGTCCGTTCTCGTTCTGGGGGGGGGGGGGGGGGGGGGGCGGGATGTTGCGACCAAGTAAAATCAAGTTGACCAAACTTTGTGAATTACGCCATCTTCGGCTTGCAGCAGGTAGGGCTTGGAGATATCCGAAATAAAATAGATAAAAACCGGTTACATTCTGGACTAGCCCATACGTTCCTATGAAGAAGAAAAAAGAAAGTGGATTTTTTAAAATAAATGATCCACTTTTACTCTATGCTTTATTAATCAAGTGTATAATTATTAGGGCTATTCCACATGGACATCGAAATGCTCTTTACTGTTCAGTAGATCGGTTGTTCACGAAACTAATTCTATATGTCTATTATAGACCTTAGTTTACCAAACCTTTGGTTTCCCGGGGGGTGTTTCACAAAGATCCTAAGTCAAACCTAACTCTAAGTTGGAATTAAAAGTTATAGAGAGCCATTTGTACCCTTAAAATAAAATATATTCCAAAGAAAAGATTTAAGTATTTTAGACTTTTTATAAATTCCACATCAAGAACATGAAATGTCCTTGATAATTGAAAATATGAATGATTTGAATCAACATTTTATGCCTTTTAAAATAACTTTCACAATCAATTTTTATAGATGCTAACGGCTTTCCATAATTGTTAAGTCCAACTTAGAGATAAGTTCAAGTAAGGACCTTTGTGAAACACCCCCCTGGAAGTATCCTAACCGTATATCTTTTTAAAATAAACAATTTTTTGTTCATTATTTGGTAAAAAAGGGTGACAGTGAAATTAAATTTCACGTCTGCGTCGCATTATTTGCCTTTGCTGAACGGTAAAGATAAAAAAAAATCTACCCTTTTACACGTAATCACAGATCACCTTAACATTATTTCAGCTAAATATAGTATTAAAAAAAAAATTAAAAAACTCGTATTGAATGCTAGTTAAACTATCTTAATAACAATGTTATTATAACAAATTGTATAGGGTTGTAAATCTTGTTCCATATTCAAAACTTACCCTGAAATAATTAAAAGACGTTAAAGCTATTTCCGAATCCATTCTGATAAGTGAAATCACTGAATAAGAAACGAACGAGTGAAATTTATTATTTGCACTTTGTAAATCAATTTCATATTTAAGAAATGGGTAACAAGGGAACATTTTGTCCAATTAATTTGGTTGTAAAAAATATCCACTTTAGTACCACTATACAATTTGATAAACTCCTCATAGAATCTTTTTTTTTCTCTCAGCGGGTACGACGGCTACTCAAGTTCCTTTAACTTCAGTTGTAATTTCGACAACCGTAAATGTGGTCTCTTTATAGCATCCGGTATGGAATAACCGAACAATCTAAGATCACGATAGAAGAAAGAGATAAGGGACTTGAAGACATCATTCGGGATGGTGCGGTAGTACTTCACCATGTTCTCATCACTGGAATTGTTTGTGATTGGCTTTGCAGGATCAGTATCTGGGTACTTGAGCAAGGAATCGTTCGTCGCCGATCTTAAAAATGTCTCTGCATCCTCTTGCACGGTTTCGTACTTTCTGATGAAGTCGTACTCGACCAGACATGGGTGACATAACTCGTATTGAACGGTCCAGTGGTCGTTTTCTGTTTTCTGCGCGATGACGAATCGAACAAACTCCAGGAACGAATATGGTTGAGTCTTATTCCTCCCTTTCAGATATTTAGGATCGGTTTTTGATAAACCACTGGGTAACAGAATGACAAAAGGGGCATTTCCTGCGATCCTGCGGATTCCTACCATCCATCTTTTGGCGATAGGCCGACAGCAGGCGTGAAAAAGGATTGCGAACAAACAGAAAGTTATTGTAGTCTTGGAGTTTCTGATTGGCCTCTGTCTGTTCCAGTTGGCCCGGTGTCTTGAAAGCAGAGTTGGATTCCTTGTGCATACTTTTCTGACGTTCCTTGATATCGACGATGCCGTAGGCCACGAGGAAGAGTTGCTTCCAGCTAGTGCAGCCTACCTTTGGCACATAGCAATACAGCAAGCGATACTTATTAATGACAAGGGTGTGCTGCAGTGAAGCGAGTGCCTTTTTGGTCAGCTTGCGGTCTCTCGATGGATGTATGTTGAATTCGGAGCAAGCCTTACGTAGGACAGTCTTGCGAACTTTCTGCCGATTTAGGACATCAACATGTAACTGTGCAATGAGAGTGAAAATTGAACAAAAGATTGAAATTAACACAGATGTATGCTTACAACAAGCTTAGGCCAAAACAAAAAAAATCATTTGGTTGTCCTCGACCGCCCGCTCGTCATTTTCGGGCCGCTCGTATTTTTTTTTTTTAATTCATTTAAAAAAAAAAAATTATTCAATTTTTTTTTTTTTTTTTTTAATATTTGTTATTCAATTGTTTGGGGGGGAGCAATCTTTAAGTCCAAACATACCATTTTATGCATTTGCAAGGATCAAAATGCGTCCCGTTGCCAGTTTGGTCTTTTCAGTACGCAATTAGGTATTTATTAAACTTGCTATTTTTATTTTTCTATGTCAAAATGCCGTTCATTCAAATCAGGTTTTGAGCATTCTTAAACTCATTTTAAAGCCCATCTGTACTAGTTTACAGGAGGGATTAGACCACCCTGCAAGGTCACTGGACAGGTGGTTATCTCATCAAATCAGCTCTCACTTCATATAAGATAAAGAGGATCATGGGGGACCAATGGTCACCGATTAGGCATTGTTTGCTACATAAAGGGCGCAAGTAGCTGTAGTACAATGGAGATTTAAAAGGTGCTGTATTTCAAAGCCCAAAATACTTTCTGTGTTGGTCTTGATATTCATTGTACATTAAACTAGTCTTTTACCATATTAAAGTGTTTTGTAGACTTTGTTTGTTTAAATGCTTGACAATCCCAATGATTTTTTTTTTATGGAAAAAAAATGGAAAAAAAAAAAAAAAAAAAAAAATCCGCCCGCCCGCCCCTACTCCAGAAAAGCAATCGAGGACAACCAAACAATTTTTTTTTGGGCCTTATTAAGCCCTATTTATCAGAATTCAGAATTCGTTGTTGACTCTTAATCCTTGTTTGAATTTAGTTACCCCGAAGCTTAGCGTTTCCTTAAAGTATTAGAGAAAGAAGACGATTCGTTGTACCGTTCTCGACTCGTCTAAATGAAGTTTTCCCCTCCCGCGCGAAGCGCGGAATTTTTGGCGTTTCATCAATATATAGATAAAGGAAGACGATTCGTCGTACCGTTGTTGACTCTTAATCCTTGTTTGAATTTAGTTTCCCCGAAAATTTTAAACCTCTGATTTCTTTAGCTGATATTATAGGAAAGTGAAGTCGTCACAGTTCGTAGGGAAAAAAACTTGTCGGCCGACCAACAATAAACATCTCACCGACTTCAAACTTCTGCATTGATATAGAACACGAGGATCGAGCAAGAATACCGACACAGCTGACCCGACACAGCAACATATTTACCCGTGTCTTTCTTGCTCCCTCGACGAGACGACTCCACCCAACAACCCTCTCTCTCTTTTACTAGGGTGATCACACTGCTTGTGCAAACAGTCTGCCCCGCGAACACACACACACACAACAGCAGTCAGTTGGTAGAAATAGCAATTTTTGTAAATGTATTTAAAAAAAAAAAAAAAAAAAAAAAAAAAAAAAAAAAAAAAAAATTATTTCACATATATTTCAAGCATACCTTTAACTACAATTTTGTGTAGTTTCATTGTTATAGGCATGCGGGAAATATGTTAATTATTTAATTAGAATATTGTCTTTTCAGCCATGTGTGACATGGCCCGCTGATCGCCCATTGACTCGCGCTGCTCATTCTGCGTGGTGAAAATGCACCTCAATGTATAAAACTCCCCTACAAAAATGCAATATCCTCATGTGTTTCACTCATTAAATCAATTTGTTATTTATACTCAAGGTAGCCACAACTGTACTGGGGTCACCAAAGTTTTTGCTACTCTGAAATTCAGTCCCTGTGGAATGTTATGGCCTGTTGAATGGTTTCTCGGAAAATCGTCATAAATCCTCAAATCTGACATATTTTAAATAGGCAAATATACTGTGATGTAGCTGAAAGTCTACAAATTCTTATCATATGATCGGTTTTTCTGAATAATGTGTGAAACATATGAGGAAATAGCTGTGACGGTGATCCAAGTAATTTCCATCGCCATATTTAATTGGCATTGCAAAAGTATTTGGAATTTAAGGTTAATATTTGGTGTAAATATGATCTATGAATATATGATTTAAAAAAATGCCCCCAAAATGAACAGTTTGACTTTCCTAATTTGCATAATGAGTGCGCGAATATATAATTAGCTGAAATGACCTAATTTGCATATTTGATGAATATTCTTGATTTTTTTTTTTCCTTCAAATGAAATATATTTCCATACCTGTCTGATATACATAGGTTTCACTGATGTATCATGTTCGGTTTTGATTTGATTACATATGCGCATATTAATTAGGCGGACTTAGTTATTTTCACAACTTTTTTATATCTGCAGATTCGCAAAAGTGGCAAAAATGACTTATTTTGTTGGCTTCTGTTTTCAAAACGGTAATAGATATATGAATTTTCTTTTTTAAAATTTTTTACCACAAAGATGATATTTTAGTGTCTGATAATTTAATTTATTATTTGTGTCCAAGAAAGTGATAAATTGAGTTGTCAACTTTGTCGAATCATGCCATTTTTGCCAATTTGACCATTTCTGGCAGGTTTTTCGGTAATTTTGCGATATCCAAAAAAATCACAACACATTGACCGATTTCAATTCTGTTTTTTGCTTTTTGAAGCTTTCATAAAGCTAGATCATTTGCAACCATCAAATAACATGTGTTTGTTGTAATTATTTTTGGTGTGATATACCTACTTTTACTCCCCCTCCTCCTCTTTCATCCCCCGTTTCTTTTCTTTCCTCTCCTCTCTTTTTTCTTCTTTTTTTCCTTTTTTCCCTTTTTTTCTTTCTCCCTTTCTTTCCTTTCTTTTCCTTTCTTTCCTTTCTTTTTCTTTCTTTCTTTTCTTTTCCTTTCTTTCCTTTCTTTTTCTTTCTTTCTTTTCTTTTCCTTTTCTTTTTTTCTTTTCCCGACGGCAGCGCAATTTTACCGACAATATCCTGACAGGTGGGGAGACGCCCCTGTGGATGAGGTAAAAAAATAAAGTCTATACACTCTGCAATGCTAGGCTATAAATGAAAAATGTTATGATTACAAAAGCAAAACATTTTGAATGTCAAAGTATTTTCCCTCAAAAACTCTTTCTCTCATATACCAACTAGCCCCCTTTACAATGTTATAGCCTAATGTAATACTAATATATGTATCGTGAAATGTCTATCAACAATAAGGAAAGACACATACAATATTCTACTGCCAGCATGGGCGGCAATCCCGTGGATTCATAACAAAAATGTATAAGAAATGCCAGCTTAAGGCTAGATCACTCTATTCCGGCTCTGAAATGCTTTAATTATTACAAATTTGAAGCTCTACTCGCTCACCCCCATGCTCCCACGCAGCATACTTTAACTTTAAAATCGAAGAAGACCTGCTAACTTTCGGATACAATATATTAGGCAAAGATTCCATTGTGTGTTTACAAAAGTTAGGGCAGGGGCGGCGATCCCCCGGAAAATTTGAAAAAGTGCACACAAAAAATGTATATAGCAAATACTGACTAAAGACTGCAACACACTTTTAGGCTCTGGAGGGCCCAAGAGTGCAGCATTTAGACTAATAAAAAATGCAAAAATCTTCTGCCCCTGCATTAGGCCTAAAAAAAAAGATGTTGTATTGCCTTTTGCGACCGACCCAAAAATCTTGAAATCTCCGGTTACCGGTTTTTAGAAAAAAAATGTATTACAGCATTTCAAAACTGAGAAATATCAGCACAAAGAGGGAGTAAAAAAAAAATATTAAAAAAAAAAATTTCCCGACCGACCGACCCATGTTTTGGCACCTAAAGGGCAATACAGCATCTCTTCTTTTAGGCCTTAGGGTCATTTTAATAAATATTGGGAAATTTGGGGATCGCCGACTCAAAGGAAAGCCTCTTCCTGCAAAAAAAATGTTTGAGCGGTCGTCCCCTGTTTTTGAATGATAGCTCATTCTTTAGATAATAGTGCTCTATTACAAAAGTTCCCATAACACTACAAAACGTGGAATTGTATACCTCGGTCGTGTCGACAATCTTGCACAATAAGATTTACCTGATGGCGTAATTTGAATGCGTAGTTTTTATGTAGTTCAATGCTATTTTCATCTTCTTGGGGGGGGGGGGGGGAGTCAGGAGATACAGCCCTTCCCCGATTCAATTCACCATCATCATTATCACCATCATCATCATTATCACCATCACCATCATCACCATTATCATCATCATTATCGCCATCATCATTATCATCATCATAATCATCATCATTATTATCAGAGAATAAAGATTTGTATATATAATTCAGCAAGTTTCAAACGTTAATGAATAAATAAATGATACACAATCATGAATTTTTTCCACACCAATTACACGCAAGTAAAGTTGCTTTTAATTTAGGAACTTTTTAATCAATACACACTTTAGATACATTATATTCACCAGTCAGTTAACAAAACCAGGACCATTACATGTCATGATCTCATTATCGAAACAATGTTGACAATTTTGTGAATTCTTAATCGTGAACCCGAATTTGAATGAAATGATCAAAGCAGACTAAGAAATGATGTTCAAATATATAGCTGGTACAGTAGAACACAGCATCCCTACAAATGAGCATTTTGTCCTATTTTGTCCTTTTTACATAAGGTTCTACTTTTACATTCTTGAACCTCCAGATCGTTTGAAAATGGAATATAAGGCACTCGTACATGGGGCACCAAATTAATATTCCTACTCTTTAATGCAATAGACCATTTTCGTAATGTAACCAAATTTATACATAGCTACCTCGATACGAATAACTATATATTAATAGTTAGAATGCAAATTGCATATAATTATTACATGTTGCTAGTTAGCATGCACAAGTCATGTTTGTCTTACCTAGCAAAACTAATTTGCATTCTGAATATTGAGTTATAATTGTATTCGTAACAGGTGAGTGAAATATTTCGTATCGAGGCGCTTCACAAAGTCAAAGGCATGTGCATAAACTTAGTTACATTACGAAAATGGCCTATAAAAATCAAAATTTCTCTGTGTTTTAATAATTCAATACTGATGTTTGCTATAACTATTACTCTATCTTGTATACATCAGAACTTATAATCAAAGGTCGAATGGAATTGAAATTCGAGCCTTTGTTTTTTACTGTTTTTCAGAACACAATGTTTAATAGCTCCTTCTTAGACACTGACTTTAAGCATTGACATAAAATCGACATATTCAAGGAGGAGAGAAGAAGGGGGCGGGGAATCAGCGATAGAGAACTGAGACTGAAATACAAAAGTTTGGCATAAAAGACAGAATAGCAAATAGAAGAGAGGATAATGAAAGGACTAAATATGAGGACGACAGGAGGAGCGGGGAATGAAAAAAGGACATTAAGACAACATGAAGAATGAGTTTGTTTTGATTTGATTATGTACAAAGTGAAGAAGTGAAATGTGATCCAGCAATATTGAATGTTGTATATACCTTAGTCGACTTCTGCACAAACAAAAGTTAAAATATGGTGCAAAATCCAATCACAAATTTGATTTATCTTACGGATAGTGCAGTTGGACAGGTATAGGTAAGTAAAATCGTGAGCAATGTATAAGTGATATATAGTGCACAGAGAATATTCCATAAGAAGAGAACAAATAGGCTAATATGGAAAAATGGAAATAAAAGAGATAAATGTAATCGGATTCAAATATGAGCAGAAAAAAAACAAAAACACAATCAGGGTGCAAGTGTGAGAAATTGGACTAGTCGGAGTGAACAGAGCTCAGTTTGGTGAAATGGTCAACCAAAAGAAAGAGATATACTCATCCGAAATATACCGAATACACTGCGAAATCCTGGTTCAATTAATAATTGTTCATTGTCGTTCGTGAAGGAAAATATTCTTACATTCTTATGAAACCCAGTATGATCTGATCAAAATGATGAATTAAAACGAAAATAACACTAAAGTCCCCTCCAACTAAAAGGAATGTTCAGCAATTTGTGTTCAGGTATATAGTCACTAGAAATAAATAAAGTTTTTGTATAATGATTTAGAACAGTCCACTCGTTATAGATTGTTCCTAGTTGCCTATGATACTACTTCAAGCTGATGTGACAGGCATTCTCGCCTTCAACCTGGCCGTCTCATTCCGGGTACTTGAAGTTTCGATTGTCGAGGATATATTTTTGATTCGGTGATCGGGCCCGACGCTGTTGAGACCACGACGGACTGCAAGTGCCTGACAATAGAAAACAAAATCAGAGGGATTTAACTGAATCATAACGATCAACGACTAGACGACCACACTATAAGGTACCATTTAGAAAAACTATTATGATCGGTGAGGAAAGTCGTACTCATATTAGTTTGACGTACATTATAGCATGATATTAAAAATGCAATGAAGTAATGTTCACATGTGGTTTAATATTTTACTGATTCTGCGTCAATGCAGGATTAGAACAAAATCACACTGATTCTAAAACCAGGGATCCACTCCAATGTAAGTGGGAATCATTAAGCGAAATTTGCAGATGTCTGCTACACTTAGCCGCCGAAGCCGTACAATGTACGACCCTGCCTCTTCAGTGCATACACCACGTCCATGGCTGTGACAGTCTTTCGCTTGGCGTGCTCGCAGTAGGTGACTGCATCACGGATGACATTCTCCAGGAAGATCACTGCCTCTGGCTGTGATCTGGCGCCAAGCGAAAGACTGTCACAGCCATGGACGTGGTGTATGCACTGAAGAGGCAGGGTCGTACATTGTACGGCTTCGGCGGCTATAGCAGACAAAATACTGTCACTATATGAAAACAGAGTGTGAACCTGATCATATTAAAAAACGTTTAAAAAATATTGAAAGTGAAGAAAAAAATGATCTAAAAATCGTTTTATAACGTGATGGTCGGTTTAAGCCTATAGTGTTGTCAGGTGTAGACAAAGCAAGACGGATCCAATACACATCACCATCTCTTGACCTTGGTGCTATTCAAAGCTAAAACACGTTTTTGTCTTTGTTTCATTATGATCGTTACAGGATGGTTTGTTTCTGTCTAATAGTTCAACAAATCGCTGTTACCACTAACTTTGGCACAATTAACTCACCTTAGGGAAAAAGAGAAGGCACAGTGTAGTGGTTGCACATAGGAGCATAAACGAAGCCACTAACCCATAGGCAACAGCAAGGTTGCCCACTTTGAAGATACTAAGTGGCACTGCTACTGCACAACAAATAGCGACGTTATAAATAGAAAGTCCCACGTGGTAACTATCATTCAAAGCAGGCACGTTGACATTCCTGTATCATGATGAAACACAAGTGAAAATGATGACAATATGTGTATAAACGATAACATCACACTTATTATTCATTATAGCACGTTACCTCACACGGTATCAACACACATACCATACCACACTATGCACATAACAACTAGTACAACGTTTAAAATATAAAAATCAAATCATATCAAACTAAATAACACCGCATCACACAACACCACCCCGAATCATATCACACAGTACCTACCACACATACCACACCACAGTCATTTCACACTGCATCATTCCATATCACAATCACACTACATACATCAAACCAAAGGTTATCACACGATTCCACACCACATCATCATACTAGACCACATCCAACCACACCACACCACACAGAACTACCATCAAATCACATCTTACGACACCCAAAACACAACATCAAATTCTTCTACACGATA
Source organism: Strongylocentrotus purpuratus (assembly GCF_000002235.5). Classification (NCBI taxonomy): domain Eukaryota; kingdom Metazoa; phylum Echinodermata; class Echinoidea; order Camarodonta; family Strongylocentrotidae; genus Strongylocentrotus; species Strongylocentrotus purpuratus. The sequence goes on along the minus strand of NW_022145614.1, from coordinate 357,289 downwards.
AGCAAATAATCACACTCCCCCACACCACATCACACCACATCGCACTGGATAAATCAAACCAGCACTTACCAACTGCACCATTGACATCAGGGGGCCGTTTCTCGAAACCGTCATAAGTTTATAACTTCTTGACTATCGGGATAGTCAAGAAATTAAACTTATGACGGTTTCGAGAAACGGGGCCCAGGCCACACCAGACAAGACCAAACCATACTGTATTAATTACAACATACATAGAAGGCAAGCCGATTGGCAACAAATTGCAGACATAAAACCATCATACTACGTACATGACATCTTACGAAATCCCATTACAACACACCTCACCACACAACAACACTCGACACCACACTACAACACACCTCACAACACAACTACACACGACACCATGCACACTAAACTACATGATACCACACGGCAACACTCAATACTACACACAATCACGCGACACCACACTATACTTCACATTAAACAGCACCATATCCTATCGTTCCATACAATATTTATCCATCATAACAACAGCTAAAAAAATGACGCACCAAAAACTTTCCATAACATACCTTTACATCATCCCTGTATCAATCTAATAATGACCAATCAGTGACTGCAAACATCACAAATGTACCCTGAAACATCGAACAATAAATAACCTTGTCTGCCAAGCGAGGAGAGCACCGAAAATCATAACGAATAGTTTAATAACCATCAGCATTGTCAACCAGACCGTCTCGCGTGTTGACACACAGTTCTTGTGAAAATCCACAAACACCACATCATGTCGAATATCCTCTGCCGTCTGTCAAAGGCAGATAATTAAATGAAAAGTAATATTTCACATTTTAACTAAAAATATTTCATTTAACATTATGGAAGTAGCATTATTAAAAGGAAAAAAAAAAAAAAAAAAAGGAGCTCATGTCCCGCCCTACATATGCCTCAGTACTTCAAGGACCAGGATGTGAGTACTGTGGAGAACCAAACCACAATGCATTAAGCTGTCGACATGGTGCGCCTTTGCAATGCAGAAACTGTCTCGAGTATGGTCACAAGATAAAAAAACTGTTATATATGAACATTAGGCCAAGAAGAGAGCGCCATAGTACATCATGGCCACTCTGTAACTGCTCAAGAGGAGAATGAATATGATAACCGTGTTTCCAATATAACTGCTAATGATATATCTGATAATGTTCATCATACCACAAATCTAAAACATAGTAATGAATATTCCAAATGTAACTTTAAATTATCTAAACATAATGGTCTTAAAGTCGGGCATTTAAATGTTAGGAGTTTATTAGATAAAATAGATGAGATTCGATTATTACTTATAAAAATAAAATTTGATGTTTTATGTATTTCAGAGACATGGCTACATGATCAGATAAATGATAATGATGTTTTTATAGACAATTATGTAATAATTCGTAAGGATAGACCAAAGACTATGAACAAGAAAAGAGGTGGTGGTGTTTGTGTATATATCTTAAAATCTATTCCATACACATTGCGACATGATCTGATAAGTAATTCATTGGAAGGTATTTGGTTTGAAATGTTTTTTAATCATGAACAAGTATTGATGTCTTCTATTTATAGACCACCAAATGCTGATGTATCATATTTTAATAATCTATTGGATGTATTAGAAAAGGTGTCACAAGAAAATAAGGAACTTATAATATTAGGTGATCTTAATTATGATTACATCTTAGACCATAATTTATGTAATAATCCAATTAATTTGATTGAAAACTTATTTCTCATGACACAATTAGTGTTGAAGCCTACTAGGGTTACAAGCAATTCTTCAAAATGTTTAGATCATATTTTAACTACGATACCTGAAAGACATGCTGTCACCAATGTTGCAAAGATTTCATTAAGTGACCATTATCTCATCTATACATGCATAAATTTTTCAATGACCAAACATAATAATCACAAAGAGGTTACTTTTCGTGATTATCAACGATTTGATAGAGATGTTTTTTTACAGGACTTAGAAAGAAGCTTTGATACCAGTAATCTTGATTTTGAAGATGATACGTATAATATTGATGAAAAATGGTTTAAATGGAAATCAACTTTTACTAAGGTATGTGATAAACATGCACCTCTTAAAACTATGCGTATGAAACAAAGATATTGTCCCTGGATTTCAAAAGAATTAGTCCAATTGATTTATAAAAGAGATTTTTTAAAGAGGAAATCTGATATCGACCCAGCAATAAAAAAAGATTATAAATGCATAAGAAACCGTATTACTAGATTAAGACGTGATAATAAGAGGGATTATACCAAGGATGTTATTCGAGATTGTAAAAAAGATAGTAAAAAAATATGACGTGAGCTGAATAAGATCACGGGCAGGAAACGTAAAAATGATGTATTGCCTAATGAATTAAGTGCTGATAAATTGAACAATTTTTTTGCATCAGTTGGAAAAATGAATAAACCAAAAAATGACGATTTTAGCTGGAAACATCCAGAATGTATTTATAGTTTTGAATTTCAAAGACTAAAGGAAAGTGTTGTTTATGAATTGTTATGCAAATTAGGAAATGTAAGTAATTTTGACCTATTTAATGTAGATTCTAAATTGCTTTGTATTGGAGCATCAGTTCTATCTAAACCATTGGTTTTACTATATAATGCAAGTCTAAGAAATGGCTCAGTTCCGTCTGATTGGAAAATATCAAAAGTAACACCTATATATAAGGGTAAGGGAAAAAAAGATGATCCAACCAACTATAGACCAATATCTGTAACCTGCCATGTAATTAAAATTCTAGAGAAAGTCATCCAAAAACAATTATTGAATTATCTTCGCTTGAATGAATTGATTTCTATTGATCAATCAGCTTTTCTACCCAACCATTCAACCAATACATGTATTCATAGAACTATAGATGATTGGCTGGAATCTTTTAATGAAAAAGAATTAGTAGCTGCGTGCTTTTTAGATATTTCCAAATGTTTTGATTCAATTGACCATAAATTATTACTTAAGAAACTACAATGTTATGGTATAAAGGATGAACAGTTGAAATGGTTTAGTAGTTATTTGTTTGAAAGGAGACAAATGGTTTTCTGTCATGGTATACTCTCAAACTCAAAGACATTATCAAATGGAATACCCAAAGGGAGTGTCCTCGGACCAATCTTATTTCTACTTTTTATTAATGATATAGCTCAGTCTTTGAAGACATGTACCTGTAATATGTTTGCTGATGATGTTGTTATATATACTTCTCATAAAAATATTGATGAACTAACCATATTGTTACAAAATGATGTTCATTCAATACATAGATGGTATACTCAGAATAATTTAAAAGTTAATGCTGAAAAGACCAAAATTATGCTTTTAAGTACACGTAAAGCATATAACTTGAATATATACATGGATGGAACGAAAATGGAACAGGTTCATAATTTTAAATATTTAGGGGTGGAAATTGATGAACACCTTACTTGGGATATTCATGTTAAAAGACTTACCAGATTGATTTCTATGAAACTGTTCTCATTACGTAATATGTCCAAATTTTTAGATGTCAAATCCTTAAAGCTCATGTATAATACAATTATTTTACCATGTATTGACTATTCATGCACAGTCTGGGGAAATTGCTCAAGGCAAAATAAAGAGTTACTCTTAAGATTACAAAAGAGAGCAGCACGTATAATTACATCCAACTATGACTATGAAAATGTTAGAGGTGATGATTTAATAAAATTAATGAAATGGCAATCATTTGACGATAGGAGAAATTATTTTTTAGCTGTTTTAATGTATAAATCTGTACATGGTATTGCACCAACACATCTGTGTAATGCTATTGAAATGGTCTGCGATAGACATAACTTAAATACTAGAGCCGCTGACAAAACAAATGTAATATTACCAAAACCTAATCTAGAATGCTTTAAGAACAGTCTTATGTACTCAGGAGGAGTTATCTGGAACTCATTACCTATTAACTTACAGAATTCTACATCTATTTCTTCATTTAAATACCTTTATAAAAGATTGTACTTTCATTAATGTTGTAAATAACCAATATCCTCATGGATGTGTGTATATATATATCTTTTTACCCTACTGTAATAAATACAAGTTTGTTAGTTTTTTTTTTCTTTTTCGTACATTGTTTCAAATCATTCTTTTTGTGATCCTGGGTAAACCTTTGAATGTAAATATATGTATCCAGTTGCTGGTTATTTTATAAAATGTTATATTATTCAATATTCATTAATCTATTCATGTTTTGCATATTTCAATGATATTTGTATTTCATTGATATATTGTATTTCAATGTTTGTATTTTACCATGTATGTATATACAGGACCAATATGAAAAACAGCCTTGGTTGATATTGTCATCCTGTATAAATATTTTTAAATAAATAAATAAAATAAATAAATAAATTATCTAACTTATCTACATTACTGCGATGCTTATAGTTTGATTTTTGTCATTCTGATTTTGCTGATTCTGTCTTATTGAGGAACCTCATACAAATGTGCTATATTATGTGTCTATTAGTTTAAAACATGATTAATTTAAATGTGTTTGCGATGATGATGATGATGATGATGGATGGATGTATATATGAATTCAAGACATTTCTTTACATATTTTCATCACATGCAATACTATTTTTATCGATGGCGTTTTTTCTCTTTGATAGACAGAGTTAGAACATGAGTCCCTGATGGTCAGTCGGACAGGACAAGAGGCAAATGCACGATATTTTTAAGGGTATAGGGGTCGGGACATCCGGGAACATGATATCGGGAATTTCACTGGCTCTCCCATACTCGCGGGTGGAGAAGTTTGATGAAACATCTCAAATTATACTCTTTTTGTTCTTTTTCCTATCTTTTGTCTTATCAATAGGGAGTGTCCAATTCTGGATCCGTCTATGAATAGGACAATGCAGTTTAGGCCTTCTGTTTGCTTATTATTAGATTATGACAACCTCAATCATCTGTGACGTCGTGAGAACGTTTCGAATGTAGGTGGGGGGGGGGGGAGCTTTGGAATAAAAATCACCTGGGGTTTTCTTGTTGATTCCTCGATGATGTAATAGCTATCAATGATCTCTCTCAAGATGAGGATGATGAGGTCGATGATGAGGAATGCAGCTATGATGGCAAACAGCTGGATGTCCTTGATTACCTGTATGCATTGATCACATGTCATGATAATTCTTATCAGAAACAATACAAAACAAATCATAAAAGCTTGGCGGTAGACAAATTTGTCACAAACTAGTGGCACTTTTAGTTGATGTTATGGCAGACTTATTGATACGGCCCAGAATAATAATCATTTCAACCACGAAGAAAGGTCGTTTAGTATAGTTAATGCATGGACCTAGTAGGTCCATGGTTAATGTAAGAAGTATACATTTTAGTAGTTTGTGTTTATAATATATTTTTTTAAAGCATTGTTTTTTTGTCGTTTTATTTCATGTTCCATCCAGAAGGAATCTCAAAAAGAAGAACTACATTATTAAATGAAAATAAATTAGCTCATTCGATAATAAAAATGTATGATTACATGAACCTCAAAGTGCCCTCGAATATGTTATCAAATTGTAGGCAAAGATATGCTTTATCATCACGATCTTTGTTACATATGGAACACACACTGACTCGTCGACAATGATACCTTTCGCTGTGTCTTCTTGTAGATGACGATTGTATAAACTCTCCACATTTTGGTAAACATTCCGCCGAAGGCGAGTGTGAAAGCGATCGTAATTGTCCATAGGCGAGCCTTGGAGTCAAATATAAATGAAGGACAAAGGTAATTCAAAAAGAAAATTGCATGCCGATTCGATCCGTCAAAAAGGAGATAATAGAGAGCTCCTATTTTTATTATTATCTGAATTGCCATTAGATACAGAATGAAGATGTTTAATTGCAATATTGCATGCTTGTCCCTAATTGACTGCTCACGAACGATACCATGACCTGGATTTATCATCTTCATGTTTAAATAAAAAGCCCAAGCGCCCTGCTCATTTCGTTTTACTTTGATGAGTGAAAGGGGAAAAACAAATTGCTTCACAAATGTCTCTACTCAAAGCTATTCTTCGGTGTTCTTGTACATCTCTTCCAAAACGAATTTCAGAAAAGTCAAGGGAAAAAATTCAGAATATCAAGAAAATTGTGCAGTTAAACAAAAATCAAGACTTTTGATTTTGTTTGTTTTGGGTGACACTGACAACACATGCATTAATGTATATTTACCGTGCAGATGTACTTTCTGGTTACGTCACTCATTCTGTCATAATCAAGACCAAACAGTACAGCTGACAAGTAGGCGATGATGATTCCAATCACGATTAAATTGTTCATTCTAGGACTCGACATCTTAATCACTCTAAGTAAAATGAAGTATCAAAAGAGTTTGGAAATTAAAGGTTATTTTTATGATAGGAACAGCTCCGCCATTTGCACGATTCGATACATGCACTTATATTACCCTGTCATCACAATGACTGTAATGACCATTGTTAGTTTAAACATAGGCGAACAATAAATAGAGCACATATGCGCAGAAAGCTATATCCTGAGGACAATTTCATTATCACAAGTACAATAACATGTGTAATTTGCTATTTTCATATGTTACTATTTCTCAGATCATTCAAAATTTGTTTAAGTAATAATTATGTGAGCAAATTTTCAGATACCTGTTTTGAAATCTGTCGCCATTATTTCATTCTTAAAACCAATGGGAAAACATCTCCTTTACGCACCAAAGTGCGCCGATTTTCTTGATTTGATGATGATGATAAATGTGATCTTATAAGTAACAGTATAATATAAAAATGGTCATCTCATCACTAAATAGGGACTTTTCTACATGGTTTAAAGTAAATAAATTATCTTTGACTATTACTAAAACAAACGATGTCATATTTAGGCCAAGGAAAGGAAAAGTGCCCAATAATTTATACAATTCATAATTTATTTCCTGTTATCATTGATAATCGTGTTACATCCAATTTGAAAAATGTGATATTCCTCGGTGTTACAATCAGTCTTTGGATTGGAATGTGCATATTTGAGTAATTTTATTTTTATAATTATATTTTGGGGAAATACTTATAAATCACATCTGAAAATAATACATTTTACAGAAAAAGTTCTTAGAAATAAAATAAATTCACGAAGGCAAAGTGCAAGTATACCACGCTTTAAACAGATGCAATTTTTGCCTAAATATGATTTCATTACATTCAATACTCTAATTCTATCCATCCGTATGTATTATTATGCATATATTTCGCTTTGTTTGTTTCATTTTGTTGTTTTTTAAACCGAAATTAAATACTACTACTACTTCTACTACTAATACTACTACTACTACTACTATACTACTACTACTACTACTACTACTATACTATACTACTACTACTTCTACTTTACTTCTACTACTACTACTATACTACTACTACTTTTACTATACTACTACTACTACTACTACTACTACTACTACTACTACTAGGCCTACTACTACTACTACTACCAATACTACTACTATACTACTACTACTACCGTGTCCTTACTGGGGTTTAAAATGCCCTGCTTTTCTGTATGTGTGTATGTTTATGCCATGTGGATTAATAGGAGAGAGACATCGTCCAGGGATAGAAACCTATAACGCCAGAGTATCAAAGCATTCCTACCTGATATTTCTGTAGGCTACGTTGAAAATGAGAAAGGAGATAGCAAGGAGGACACCAGCGGTAGCGAGGATACCAATGATCATCACTTCTAGAGTAGGTACTCCCTGGTAAACACGGATGATACGTGTCTTATCATGATCAGAAGGTGGCTCTCCATCTAGCAGTTGTGAAAAGCACAATTCTACAACTGATTAATACAATACGCGAAAGCAATTCTAGCGTCAGGATTAATGTGCTTCTAATAGTAAATATACTAAATCAGCCGAGCCATGCTTGAACACTAATAAACCACGGGGGCGGGGGGGGGGGGGGGGGTTGTCGTTTTATGTTTGAACAGGCCTTAAGACCGCGTGTCACCCTCGCAAAAAATAATGTTTCCTCAGTAAAGAAACGGTGAAAATGGGATTAACACTATGTGAATGTTTTTTTCCGCAATTTTTCCGTACCGAAGCTCAGCCAATGTTTAAATTTAATCTTTATATTTATTATTATTATTTTCATTATCATCAATACCTTTATTATCAATATCTTTATTAACATTCATTTTTATTATTATCATTATTATTATTATTATTATTATTATTATTATTATTATTATTATTATTATTATTATTATTATTATTATTATTATAATTATCATTATTATTAGTAGTTTCTTAAATGATTATCAATACAAATGTCAGGCCATAGTCATTCAACACAATTACATTGCAAGTCAAACTAAATCAGAAATAAATCATAGTGCAGCGTAATGATGTCCAATTATAAATAAAGCTTCCAGTAATTGTCAAAGTCACTAGTTTTTCATTGTTTTTCTATTATCACACACTGTTCCACACTTGCTCTTGTAAATCGTGGAGGCACGATATGAAAGGCAGCTTCAGTTTTAATGAGGAGGCAATATAGTGTTTGGAGAGAATATTCGATCATGTTTTCAAGGTTACTAGTTTGCAAGGTTCGTATATCAAAGGATTATTCAACACGAAACATTATAATAATTTTAAGCAACATCATGAATAACAACCGCGATATGAACGGCAGTTTCAGTTTTAATGAGGAGGCAATATAGTGTTTGGAGAGAATATTCGATCATGTTTTCAAGGTTACTAGGTTGCAAGGTTAGTATATCAAAGGATTATTCAACACGAAACATTATAATAATTCTAAGCAACACCATAAATAAAAAGCACGATATGAACGGCAGTATCATTTTTAATGAGGAGGCAATTAGTTTGGAGAGAATATTTGATTATGTTTCAAGGTTCCAAGATTGCAAGGTTCGTAAATTCAAAGGATTATTCAACACGAAACATTATAATAATTCTAAGCAACACCATAAATAAAAAGCACGATATGAACGGCAGTTTCATTTTTAATGAGGAGGCAATTAGTTTGGAGAGAATATTTGATTATGTTTCAAGGTTCCAAGATTGCAAGGTTCGTAAATTCAAAGGATTATTCAACACGAAACATTATAATAATTCTAAGCTACACCATAAATAACAAGCCGGATTATGCATTACATGTGGCATGGTGGCTGTATAGTTACATATCAATCAATAATATAGATAAAACGTTGGAAAACCCACTACAAAGATGAACAATCTCATTGCAGTGCATTATGCTGTTGAATCGATCAAATATGTCTTGAAATATTTTTAATTTTACGAGTTTTTAACATTCAACTATAATTGTGGAACAAAATTCAAGAGATTACCATATAAGTTAAGTCAAACACTGAAAGAAATCCTAGTGAATAAAGAAACTCTCCACATTGAGACAAAATTTGGTTTCGTTTTGCTTCACATATATCAGATAATATTGGTATAACGAGGGAAGTCATATTCATTACAGCAGTTCATATCATTATTGGGCACATGATTATATAAAACTTTGTCTTTTCTTTTCAAGAACTATGCATAATGCCTGCTATCAAACATGAATGTGTTTCTATACTTATGATAACAAAGATGAATAGTTGATGAAATTGACGTGAATTGCAATCAAGGGAAAAGTACTTTCCTGGCTTTTTATAGCTTACCATTATTTCTCCAGATGTTCGCTAGTGGAAACAACCAATGAATGGATTTATCTCTCTGCACAGTTCCGATCACTCTCTCAAAACCATCTGAAATGTGATTTATAATGAACACATAACACGGCATAAGTACATCATTTTAGAAAGTACCCACAACTAATTGTCATTTTTCTAATTGAACAGGTATGCATATATACCCACAATTCCCTTCAGCTGTTAATTCATTTGTTTTTTGTCGTGTTGTCTATAAGATGTAACCATTTATCTGCCATATATTCGTTTTGTTGTTCTCTGCTTTTTGTTACTTCAATTTAGATTATTTATGCATTGGATTTCAAACACATTAACTTTGTTATTTCGTAATTAAAGGTGAAAAGTACCACACTATTTCTTCACAATCATAGAGGTATTTAATTTCCATAATGAGACATAATTTTGCTTGGTCCACATTCAGGAGGAATATCTTTAATATCAAGTATAGAGTGAATTTAACGCTACCCTCTAATGGGGAAAAGATTAACTTCTAATCAGCTGATAATAACAAGTATATTCAGATAAGGGCACGATATAATGAAATATATTATCAGCATTCAGATAGAATGAAAAGAAGAATAAATGAACAACTATCATAATCAAACTGATGTACGCTGTAAGAGCAGGCACGTAGCCAGAGTTCGATGTTTGGGGGGGGGGGGGGGGGCACATACATGTAATCGATCGAGGTAAAAAAAAAGGGGTCTAAAAAAGATCAACCGATCTTGGAAATTTAGGGGGGGGGGCACGTGCCCCCCGTGCCCCCGCCTGTGTAAGAGTACTGTAAGCTTATAACTACGTTTTCTAAAAGAGAGTGACATTACTCGTATTTTAATATATGCCATCAAAAACACCTAACAATATCATTTTTATCATGACTATACGCTGTTATATGCGATGCATGTCCAGTATGACTATACTTTATATTAAAATGTTATCAAGATATGATTATCTTTGCATTATTCTAAGGCTGTTTACGAAAACTTTAAGAATTATGTAAATTTCAAATACTCAATCGAAACACAAACCTCTATTCTGCTCCACGAGAAAAACACCAATCCTATCACCAACAGGTGAAAAACTTACTGGGCCCTATGTAATAAGGAAAAAAGATATTGGGTAAATCGCTTGACGTACAAAATCCGAAATGGTTTCACACAGGGATGTCGACATACCCATTCCCTCACACATAATCAAACGCACGCGCACCACGTACGCGCACCACACACCCGCTCTCACACCCACTCCCACACCCACTCCCACACGCATGAACAACCACGCAAATACCATACACAATAGATGGATCCAAGCAGGCGGGAACAACCGCACCATCCCCCTCCTTCCCCATCGATTTACGCCTTTTCTAGCATAAATATGTATGCAGTTCTTATGCCAGTCGCTCCCTCCTCTCTCTCTCTCTCTCTCTCTCTTCTCTGATATGCACGATAAAGATAGCTAGCATAGACATACGTAGCAGAAATTTTGAAGAATACCCCTATGAAATCGACATATTGAGTCCGACATTTCGAACCACCGTTTGCTTTGGAATATTTTTTAGCGAGTATTATTCTTAATTTGACAACCATCTTAAACAGTCTGATTTGTTATTTTTCGTTTTATCCGTATGAATTCGTGTAATCATTTGTGTTTTCATGTATATATGTATATGAAAAGTGTTCAACACAAGTCTAATTCAAATATTATACAAAAGGACCAGTGAAATAAGTTTTTAAAACATCAAGAAAAATGGATCTCACCGACACGCCATCAAACTCAACGTGTTCAATGTTGGCCTTGAAGATATCTGCCATTTCCTGATCTCCGTATGAATACTGTTCAAGTGTGCGGGGTGCTATGTCGGGGATTGAGGCATTAAGTCCTAATGCGATTGCCCAAACTGCATCATGAGCGTTTGCCGCCACATCCTGACCGTTGAGATCAATCACGTGACCTAAGATGGCTGCCATGTCATTTCGGAACTCCTGAGGCGTCTGGAATTGTCATAAAATAAGAATAGTGGTATTGAACTCTTGCAGTAAGTCAAACAAATTGGTTTAATGGTTGCGTATGATTAATCGAAAAGTGACGATAATTACAGTTGTAATATTTTACACAAGTTCCATTGAACTGCCCTCTCTGAATGCCATTATTATTATCATCATTAAAGATAAACTTGAGTTCTGGTAAAAAAAAAAGAAAATGAATTCTCACAGAATCAAACGAAACTTACACTGAATGTTCAAGATTACAAATAAATGTCATTTGCCAAACAATTTTGGTAGAAATGTACACTGGCTGGGTAATGAGCTCAGAAAGATAAGGAAATCAAGGTAAGTAGCCCCGACATTTTGTGTGTAGACCCATATACATCTTTCTGTGTACAGTGCTTGTTACTTTACCAAGACTGGGCCAAATTTATTATGATTTTGATGACTCCAGAACCTTGCAGTATACACACCAATACTTACATGCTACATGATGAACTTTTTCTGATCCATTCCACACCTTTTCTTTCACAATGCAATCGCATGACCAGAACTCAACTTTATCTTTAAGTTGTTGCTAATATGAGACTATAATGTGAAATTAAATAATTAGCATAATTTATCATTTATAACTTTCTCATTCCTAACTTTTCTCAAATTTCTAACAATTTTCACAGATTTTTCCCGCAACTCCTAAGACCAACTTTAAGAAGGGTAACGTTCCTTTAATTCATCAGGATAGAGACTTACACGTCCTGTTATGGTAACTTTTCCTTCTCTCCCATTCATACTCCATGTAGCTGTAAGGTACCCCTCACTGGCCACTAAGATCTGCTGTGGGGTGCAGTCTATTACCCCAGGGTCCACACGGTGCTGCCAGTCAGGGGTGTAATACCCCACCAAGAACCAAACGTAGGAGGCGCCAAAAAGGTTGTGCTTGTATGCCTTCATTGTGGGTAAAAAGAATTCAAATTAGTATTAGAATAACATGTATGTACTGATTTAGCCTCGTTGAATTACTTTTGTAATACTTTACCAAAATAAAAGCGATGTGAATGCCACACAGATTATTACATTTTCCTACGAGTGCCTGCTTAAAAACCACTAGGCTAGAATAGTTAATCTTCATTTGGTTTTCAGCCGGCGGAGTGGAAGTTGTGTCTTGTAACTATGTTTTAACGGTAGGACCCCTTCCACCTGACAGAAATAACTCTGTGGTGTTTACTCACACCACAATGGTATTCGTTATTTTTCAATAATTACAAAAAACGGATGTAATTTCCTTAAAGAAATTAGAAAGAGGAATGCTTGTGACAAGAAAGTGGCAGTTTCCAGCCAGGGGGGGGGGGGGGGGTGACATTGTGTGAGAAAAACAAGGAAGGATACTGTAACGTTTCTGGTCTGTGTGTGCACTATATGCAGAAGAAAAGCCATGCCCTAGCAGTAAACAAGAGAGTTTTTTTCTCAATATTTAAAACATAGACATTTCACGAAGAAAGTGTTAATGACTCGTCACCTATCACTTTATCTGATTTCCCTAATAAAACAATAAACATGACATATTTGTTAAAAAAAATTGACGGGCATCTAATATTATCAAAGAGATGGGTTTTGGCAAATTGTGAAAAGTGAGATTTTCAAGGGAGAAAAATCTACCACAGAAAACACACAAACTGACGCACACGAAACCCCCACACGATATATGTACACGTTCCACTTGTCAGACTTGGCCCAAACAATGCACCTCAAATACGCGAGTCCATACGGTACACTGGACACTTATCTCGGAATCTATCTCATTGGGAAAAAATTAAAAACGGAGAATACAATACGCAAGAAAATTCAAATGGAATGGAGTAGTTCTTCAAGGCTATTTTGTTGATCGGGAGAATTTAGCATTCCACTGATGTATAAAGCTTTTTGATAGGGGAATTACAGCCACTAGTGAAAGAATTGACCCTATGTGTCACTATCTAAAGAATAAGGCTGGGTAATTAAGCGGAATATTTTCACCTTAAAAAATCAAGCGTTTAGATGTCAGATGTCAATTCAGTTGTGAATTTTCTTCAGGCATGAATACTCCTATTGATATACTTTCATCACTATACAAACCGTCGCATGCGTTTGGACGATTAAAAACCCACATCATCAAGTTTAAATGGTTTCATCAATAAATAAATTACAGTAGTTTAAAAAAAAAAAATCAAAAGTTTTGAGGGAGAGAGGGAGAGAGAGGGGAAGAGAATTGTAGAATCGGAAAGAGATAGAGGGGAGAAAATGTTGACTTAAAGAGAAGGTTGAGTTCTGGGGAGAGGTGAAAATAATTTGTGAGCGTCTTCATTGTTATTATATGCAAGTGTGGAAGAACATCAGAGAAAAAAAGTTCCCTGAAAAGCATGGCTCTTCAAATGCCTTCCTATTCTAAATATGACATGTAACAGCTTAAAAATGAGGCCCACATTTTTACACCACATGTTTGTGTAGTCCCATATACATCTTTCTGTGTACAGTGCATGTTACTTTACCAAGACTGGGCCACCTTCTTATGATTTTGATGACTCCAGAACCTTGCAGTACGCACCAATACTTATGCTACATGATCAACTTTTTCTGATCGATTCCACGACGTTTCTTTCACAATGCAATCGCCTGACCAGAACTCAACTTTATCTTTAAGAGGGAAGAGAAAGAAGGCCGGGGAGAAGAAAAAGATTGAGGGAGAGTGAGAAAGAAAGAGGTTCGTGTTTGTGTGTGCGTGTGTCTGAGAGAGACTGAGATGAGAGAGAGAGAGAGAGAGAGAGAGAGAGAGAGGGGGGGGGGGGGGGGGGGGGAGGTGTCGTGTGCAGGCGCGCAGGAACCAGTTTGGGATGGGGGGGGGGGGATTCCAGGGGGCTCGCCTTCCAGGGGCAGTGGCGTAATGAGCAAAAACGTTTAGAAGGGGGGGGGGGGGCAGAAGAAAAATCTGCGTCACCACTACTCTTACACGTCACATGCAGGCCCCGCGGAACGTTTTTTAAAGTGGAGTATTAACGATCAGGAAGAGCGTAAATTGGCGTGGGTTCCAGGGAATGAGCCCCGGCAGAGGGTCATGGGGTTAAGCCCCTGGAAGCTCAGGGGTTTTTAGGCATTAAATTACGATCAGATAAGCACATGTAGATACCTTATTTGTGACACTGGCAGGTCACTAATTGGGGGAGAGTCCAGGGGACAGAGCCCCCGGAAGCTCAGGGGTTTTAGGTATTTAATTACGGTTAGATTAGCTTTAAGGCCATTGGTGTAGTCCAGGGGGCAGAACCCCCTGAAGCTCAGAGGTTTTAGATATTTAACTACGGTCAGATGACCATCCAGGGGCCGGCCTTAGGGCCCTTGGTGGGGTCCAGGGGGCAGAGCCTCTGGAAGCTCGGGTTTTTTAGGTATTTAATTACTGTCAGATGAGCATTCAGTGGACCGCCTTAGGGCCCTTAGTGGGGTCCGGGGTGGAGCCCCCGTAAGCACTGGGGTTTTAGGCATTGAATTACGGTCAGATGAGCATATTTTGATACCTCATTTGTGACATTGGCAGGTCACTTATATCCTCTCTCTCTCTCTCTCTCTCTCTCTTTCTTTCCTTTTATCTGTAACATACTTTTTTTCAAAAAGCGAGGGGTGCTCGAAACCCCTAGCCCAGCCGTTCTGCAGGCCCTGACATGAAGGCTTCTAAATAAGCATATATTTCGCCCGACTGTGAATTTTGGAATTTTTAATTTTCCAACAAACGTTTTAAAAAGGTATGACTTACACACAAATTGAGAAAAAATACCGGAAAATCATGTCATTTCAGCAACATTTGTAAATCACTGGTATCGAATAAGAAATGACCCCCCCCAGCAGTACGCCAGCGTTCAGGGGCTCATGTCTTCTCACCCCTACAACAAAAAACACACACGCTTTCCCATCCTCTCACACTATTTCCACGATATGCGCGTATCGCTAATATAAAAACCTCCATTAATAAATACAGGTGGCATGCGGAATGTTTATGAAATTTAATTCTTGTTAACTTTCCTTTTCTTTGAATGGAACTTTATATGTGATTTAATTCAGGTTTGTATTATTGTTATGTTCTTTTGGGTTAAAAATACAAACCATCTTTACTCCTTTACTGCTTTTTTTTTTTTTGGGGGGGGGGGGGGGCGTTTTTTTTTTTTTTTGGGGGGGGGGGCAAAAATGCGTTTTGCTCTCCCCCCCCCCCCACTTTTTCCCTGCCACCCCACTTCCGGCGCCTATTGTATGCGTGTGATTGTGTATGTGTGTGTTTGCGTGTGTGAGAGAGAGACAAACGGGAGTGGGGGCAATCCAGTTTCATCGGGTTAATTAAATGGCCATGTCACGTTCAATATGTACGTTATAATGAACCTTGAATTGCTGCATCTACCCAGTACTTATCTATGGTAGTGAAACGTGGACTTTAGCCTCTGATACTAAAAAACGTTTGGAAAGTTGCGAAATGTGATTTTTAAAAAGAATGATGAAAATCCCCTGTTACTGACAAAGTTAGTAATGAGGAAGTTCTTACACGAGCTGGAGTGCAAAGGAAAATGATCCGTGAGATGTTGATCAGGCAGTTGAAGTTCATGGGTCACATTACACGTAAAGAAGGCCTAGAGAATCTTGCTTTGACAGGGAAAATTGTGGGAAGGAGGGGTAGGGGAAGAAGAAGGATACTTTGGATGGACAGTCTGCAGAAATTGTAAAAGAGAGAGGATTGAAAGAACTGGGAGTGGTGCTAATAGAAATAGGCTAGGAGCCGAGGGTTGTGGAACAGCATGATCGCCAAAGTCAATCGATATGGCACTTAAAGAGAGAGATAGAGAGAGAGAGAGAGAGAGATAATAAAACTGCAATTTTGTTACTTGCATGATTGTCGGTCTAATCCAATATGAAGACCTTTTGACAAGTAGAATTCGCCTGACATTTTCCTACCAATTAATCTAACCAGGTATTCACATCAGCCTACAGCAACATTCTTCATTCTCCCTACGAATATCTGCAACCATGGTAACAATAGAAAATTAGATACTGTGAAGATTGACTGTACAGTAACTGAAAGATGAAATATAGCCATTTAATTTTTTTCTTCAATATGTCATAAGTACATTCACTGTGATCAAAAACGATAAAAGTACAGAAAAGGAATTAATTATACCCACTTCACATACACTGTCGCTCATATAAATAGAATATTTTTTGTTTACCCCCAATTTATGGAATTATTTTGACAATGATTTATTCCTAATAGATCTTGAGCCATAATACATGGCCATACAGAGGATTCTATTTAGTTTTGGGACCGGGGGAAATTCAATAAATTATTGATAATTTATTGCATTTTCTTTGTTTTTTTGGATTTGTGGGAACTGCCCCCTACCCTAGCCCCCGGTGCGTACAGTCATGGTTCAGTGGCAAAGCAATGGCCTCGTAACTGTGAGGCTCCAGGATCAAAACCGTGTCGATGTGCCATATTAGTGCCCTTTTGTGGGGCATTAATCCTCATTACTGTCATTTATGACTTAATGGCGTAGTTGATAAGCATAGTAGCATACACATGCTTCAGCAGTCACGCAAAACAAACACTTGCAAATTATTATTCAATACAATATGAGAATGAATAATATTTTCTAGATCTGTTAGGAATAAATCATTGTCAAAATAATTCCATAAATTGGGGTAAAAAAAAATATTCAAACTATATGAGCGACAGTGTACACAGATTTTTCTTACGAGTCCTTACGATTCGCACAAATTCACGGATATTCCACGGATCCTTACGATTTTGCCACTTTTACGACCGATTTAAGAGTTGTTATGGGTTATTATGAGCTATTTACGGTTTATTACGGACAATTACAAGTTATTGCGATGTATTTACGGCAAAATTCCACGATTTGTTACGAGTTGTCGATGATAACTACGAGTAACTTACGTGTTAGTTACGACCTGTTTACGTGTTGTTACGATTGGTTACGAGTATTTACGAGGCCTTACGATTTTTGGCCAAAAAAACAACAACTGAAATGAAGTGTTCGAATTTGCAGCTTTTATACTTATTAAAGCAGGGCTCCCACTTAGCCGAGTTGTATTAGCGAGTTATGGCGAGTTGTGGTGAGTTGCCTCAAAGAGGCACTCGCCTCTCCGTTCTCCCCTTCACGGATTCAACTCCACTCCACTGAAAAGTTGAGCTGAGTAGATAGACAAAAATCTAAAAAGCCCGTATATATCTTGATTTTAGAAAATGGTGCTCAGCATGCTTATAAACAAAAATTATATTTTTTTAATGAGAAAAAAACAAGTTAACACTCGAGCCGGTTCTCCCCCACAATGCATTTTTTGGGACGTAGGGTCCTCACAACACAGATGCGTAATGTAACCAAATTTAATGCATACGTCTTTGTGAAGGGCCTCGATAAAAACTTTCATTCACCTGATAAGAATAACAGTATTTCAACAGTCTGAATGCAAACTGCATATATTAGTGTTGATAGGTAGGGCAAGCCATAATAATTGTCCCACCTGGCAAAGACTAATGTTGCAGTTCGGATTATATTGTCTATTGAAATACAATTATTCTTGTCAGGTGAATGAGTTTGTATCAAGGCACTTCGCAAAGACGTATGCATTAAAATTGGTTACATTACGAAAATAGCCTATTGTCAGAATATATACTGTTGGCACTTTCGTTGTGAGGAGCATATACGTCATATCCGTACGGCAATTTAAATGTTTTGAAACAAAATTCGCTCTTAAAAATCACCCGATTGAAGTACGCCGGTGATATTTGGCAGTTTTGATAATAATAATAATATTCCGTGTTTATATAGCGCTCAATACATCGATCCGACGATGTGCCTAAGCGCTTTACAGATATATTTTAACCTTTGATTGATTTACAACATGCTATAATTTTGAAAATTGGAGTGGCCTTGGGCTTTAAGAGTGTCTGCGAATTGTTGCGAGTTGAAACGAGTTATTTACGGATACCAGCGAAGGGGTATTAGTTGAATTCACTCGTCTATTGCTAGGGGCAGGATATTTTTCAGTAAATTAATTAATTTACCTCGCAAATTAATTAATTTACCTCGCAAATTAATTAATTTACCTCGCAAAAAACCTTCCTTGCAGTATTCTCGTAGAAATTTCCCACAATTATTCCAACACCTTTTTGCTGTTGAGAGGTGTAGACATGAAATACTAATGGCAAGAACCTTTTCAATAAATTGTCAATTAACCTCACAAAAGACCTTCTGTGCAGTATTGTAAAAAATTTCCCACAATTGTTCGAACATATTTTTGCTGTCGAAAGGGGTGGACATAAAATGCTAATGGCAAGAACTTTCAATAATTTAAAAGTGGTTAATTTACCTCACAAAAGACCTTTCGTGCAGTGTTCTCGTAGAAATTTCCCACAATTATTCGAACATCTTTTTGCTGTCGAGAGGGGAGACATGAAAATAGAAAGGATTACCAGAGAGCGAAAATAAAAACAAGATGAACGAATACCCTAAAACGAAGTAAAAATAGTGATCTGGAAAAAGATCTAAAATGTGTTCTCGGCAAAATTTCATTTTCAAGACTAGTGCAGAGCCTTTTTATTCTTTTTAGCCATCATAAATATGAAAATAGTAGGCATATAATAATCTGTTTCATAGTATATTTTTTCGCATGAGTATTATAATGACATCAACTTTCATTTTATGCAAATCATATTTTCGAAGATGATTAGAAAGAAGCCGTCATCGACAGGCACTTGGCACTTTTCTGCTGGTTATTAAAAATCGAAAAATTCTCTGCCTTACAAATTGATTGGACAATGTTTCAATAATCATGCATGAATGGACTTTCAAGTATGATTTGGTACTAACCTTTAACCTTTGAACTGCGTCTGATGGGTCATGTGTAAACGATTCTGATGCAAGAACAGACATATTTCTTTGCTCACATAGAGCCTGCAGATTGGAAGATACCTGCACAAAAACAAGAAAATATTCATGTCTAACCACTGAATCTGAGAGACCTGAACATTGTGCAAATACTAAAAGTATCACATTTAGCTAAGGTACAAAAATACTTTTACAAATGGCTGACGCCAGCGTCAACACACGTATCAATATTGAATCAATGATAGAAGGTAATAATTTTGTTCATTTAATTATTTCGTACAGAACTTGTGTTTCTTCCTCTTGAGACAGGATATTAAAAAAAAACCACATATGAAATTCAAAAAGATAGTCAAATTATTCAAGGATCAAATCGACTACGCCCTTACTGCAAACATTACAGTTGCAATTATCTCTTGCAATTGGTGAGGAAATTATTGCTGTTTTTGATCTAATTTATCATCATGAATTATTTATTTTGAATATGAAATCCCTGTTTTTTTCTTTCCTTCATAGATATGATAATATGTTTCTGCACACATCTCTGTATATTTTAAAACATTTGACACTAGGAGTCTGCAAATAATAACATCGATTTAAAAAAAAATCTATATTTTTTTACACATTTTGTGTAAAAAATATTTGTGGCGATATTTACCCATTTTCAAATGTTTCTCACTTTTATGATGAAATATTTTATTGAAAACGACAAGTAATCTTATTTCGATAGAGAGAGAGAGAGAGAGAGACAGAGAGACGGAGAGAGAGGGAGAGAGAGAGAGAGAGGGGGAGGAGTGGGGTGAGGGAAGAGCGGAGAAAGAACATAATAGGTGCTTATGATTCTAAACAAATCACCATTGTGGAACTGTCTCATAATTCTACGAAATCGAGGACGGTGTTATGCTAGGAGTCCACTGGGCCAGCGCCAGTTGGTGCCAGTTTGCGCCAATGCAATTTACTGTGGCGCCTAGTGTCGCCAATAAGGTGCCTAGTGGCGTGTAGTGGCTCAAACTGCCTCCCAACTGGCTCGTGGTGGCCCGTAACGGCACCAAATTTATATGTGGCGGCAAGAAAATTTTAAAATGTTTGAAATTTTCGTCGCGCCACTTGCATCGAGCAATCAGCGCCAAGTGTCCGCCAAGTGGCACCAAATGGCGCGAACATATCGCCCTTTGGCGCAAACAATCCGCCTATTGGAATCCACTGGAATGTAATGGCGCGCGCCAAGTTGCGCCAATGATCCTCAGTGATGGCGGCAGTTCTCCAAGCTCCAGGGATGAGGTTGTGCTGGGCATCCTCCTGGTCCAACATGCGGACGTCCAGTGCCTGATAGCGCTTCCTGATGAGGTTGTGTAGCATGACGGCAGCTTCAACGAGCAGGCGGACTGTGTCTGGTTCCTGTCTCAGCTGGCCAAGGAAGCACTGGAACCGCAGAGCCAGAATACCAAAGGCATTTTCAACCACACGCCTTGCCCTGTACAGCCTGTAGTTGAAGATCTTCTGCTGTTGGTCCATGTTACGACGGCTATAGGGCTTCATCATGTACGTCCTCATGACGAAGGCATCGTCTCCCATGAAGAAGTACGGCATAGGGTGCTCTTCATCACCATGGGGAAGAGGAGCTGGATCTGGGATGCCTAAAGTGCCAGCTTCAATGCACTCCTTCAGTTCACTGTTGTTGTAGATCTGGGTATCAGACTGATGGCCAACCCCACCACATCGATCCACAGGAACTGGTACTTTGAATCTACCAGAGCCATCAGGATAACCGAGAAGAACTGCTTGTAGTTGAAGTAAAGGCTGCCTGATTTGTTGGGCTTCTGGAGACGGATGTGCTTTCCATCATAGGCTCCCAGACAGTGAGGAAGATTCCATCTGGCTTCAAAATCACCTGCAACCTCAAGCCAGCCTTCATTGGTTGTGGGGAGGGAGATGACTTCTGCAGCATACTCATCCACTATCGCTCTGGCTACATCAGGGACAAACTTCTGGATGGTTTCCTTGCCCACTCGGAAGTTGTAAGACAGCTCGGCATAGGTGGCCCCAGTGGCGAGATGGCGCAGGAAGACGGACAACTTGAGACCAGGGGGAATGGCCTTCCTGAAGTGGGTGTCCTTCTTCTGCAAGTTGGGTGTAAGCCTGACCAACAGGTCATCAAACATCTCTGGGGACACCCTGGTGTAGTTCTTGAACTTCCTCCTGTCATTCTTCTCAGCTCTTCCATCAAAGTGTGGTACTGTCCACGTTCGGCCCTCAACTGTGGGTGGAGCATGGGTCTAAACCACCAGTTGTGCTTCCTTTTCTTCTTAGGATGCTCTTCTTCTTCAGGATTGGCCAGCATAAGTTGATAGGCAGTTGCCGCCTCAGCATCTTTCATCATCTCCTGATGGAGCAGCATCATCACTCCAACATTATCAAAAGCCTCAGACATATAAAAATTGTAAATATTTAGTAGAGATGTTGTTCATACAGCAGCTGAGGAGGGTCTGAACCAGGTAGCCGATGGCCGGTATTTATATAGTCGGCAAGTAGCGCCAAGCGGCGGCAAGTTCAAACCAATTTGGCGACCTTTGGCACAAACTAATCACCAAGTGGCGCAAAGTAGCCGTCTATTGGCGCGAATGGCGCCAACAGGGTGAATTTTGGAATCAAATGGCCGTGTAATGGCGCGAACTGGCGCAAACTGGCGCAACATTTTGGAGCAAGCCGGGTGGCATTTGGCGCACGCCATATGGCACCCAGATTATTCCACTTGGCGACACATGCCGAGCGGACATTAATTCGGCGCCACAGCGAGCCACTATGCGCCAATCACATAATCTTTGGCGCGAACTGGCACCAACTGGCGCTGGCCCAGTGGACTCCTAGCATTACGTGAAACTCTAGGGAGGCTTACAAGTGCAGCGAGAAGGCGACATACATGTTGAAGACGAGAAGGTGAGATGTTAATTAATAAAACTCTCCAAGTCGCCTTGTTTAATTTTTTAATTTATTTTATTTCATTTGTTTATTTACCATGCATGGGTTCGATAATTTCTGTTAAAACCAGTTATTCAAAGGGGTCCAAGTCGAGAATACGCAAATGCGACTTAACTCGTCAAGGCGCGCGTGCTTAAGACAAGAAGGCTAGAAGGCGAGTTGTTTAACCCTATTTAGCCCGGGGGGGGGGGGGGGGGGCTTTAGAAGGCCCCCCCCCCCCCCTCGACATTTTTCGCGATAATTTTTTAACGCAAGAAAATCTTGCACTGAAATTTTGTGACTTTTTTCTTTCGAGTCTTGCGCATCTTTTGAAATAATTTTTTTGAAAATCGGACCTACCATTACAAAGTCACGTGTCCTTTTGTCTTTGCATGTCAGCCCGAAAATCGCTCATTTTTGTGATTTATGTACAAAACATATGGAAATCTCATTTTTCAAATAAAGAGATAAAACATTGGTTATTTGGTCTTGTTTATAGTTTAGGTGTTTATTTTGGGGTCAAAATAGTTGAATTATAGTTTGAAATGAAATAAAACAACAAAAACAATAAAATACATAAGTTAAAAAAACAAAGAAATACATAAGAAATTATCAAAACAATAGATAACATAAGGAATGACCCTGGTTATTCAATTTTTGTGTTGTGTTATTATTCCAAATGGTCTAACAAATAGTAGTGAAAAAGAATGCTTAAATAAGAATAATGTCTGATTTATGGGCAAAAATGTGAATTTTATGACCTTATTTACATAAATTACCATAAATATGCAAATGAGTGAATTTTTCAAAAAAATGAAATTACCATAGTATTCTATACACTTCACTTGACATGTATGCAAATTTTTGCGGCGATCGGTCATTCCACGGCCGAGATCATAGGGGGGCTTTAGAACCCCCCCCCCCCCCGGGCTATGCAGTTTCAAAATAGCCCGGGCTAAATAGGGTTAAGACGAGAAAGCGAAAAGAAGAGTTTTAACAACTCGAACGGGCGCCTTGTTTTCAGACGCGTTTAAGACCAAGGTTTGTCTATACCTTGGTCTGAAACGCATCGAAATGCGTCTTATGGCACAAACCTAGGTTTGTCGACAAACCTCCTTTGTGAATTAGGGCTTGTGAGTTTTTGTCTTGCAAACATGCACCTTGGCGAGATTTAGCAATCCGACTTTGAATTCCTCTCCTCGTCTTAATCAAGGCACTTCGGTGAGTTAAACAGGTCGCCTTCTCGCTGCACATGTAAAGATAAAGACCAGTTATGGTCATGCGATTGCATTGTAAAAGAAACGTTGTGGAATCGATCAGAAAAGGTTGATCATCTAGCATATAAGTATTGGTGTGTACTGCAAGGTTCTGGAATCATTAAAATGATAAGAAAGTTGGCCCAGCCTTCGTAAAGTTACAAGCACTGTACACAGAAAGATGTATATGGGACTACGCACACGTGCGCGACACGTGCGTTTATCTCCCACATACCAATAGATAAACTAATTTACCAAATATATCACTTAGTAGACGGTTTCCCGGCAAATTTTGTTATCATCATGTATTAGTCAAAACATATTCTTTTACATGATTGGCGACTTCCATTTCATTTTTTGAAATTTGGGCGTTTTCAATACTGGCCTTTACCTTCAAGCTTCCGTAAACTTCTGACCAAATCAGAATCAATTTTCCTCCATACATTACTGCCTTTAGTGAGAAGGCGACTTGGTCAGTTTAACAAGTCGCCTTCTCGTCCCTAACAAAGCGCCAAGGCGAGTTTTAAAGGTCACCTTCTTTTCTTCTTGTTCTAAAGAAAGGCGCCTTGATGAGAGCGCAATGACGTCAGGTAGATGAAAGAGAACCTCATGAGGAGTCTTTCCTCACTCATCAATTCAGGTTGATATTTTTGTCCTACATCTCCTAAACTGAACACTTTAGCAGTTGACGAAGCGTCCTTGACTGTAAGGAATATAGCATCGCAGTCTAGAAAAGCAACTGTTCCCAAATAACGGTCAGCCGTGATTACAAACAAGCTCATTTACCTACGAAATCACTATGAAATGGCCAAATTAAATGAAAGGTACGCTGAAAGAAATACTGTCCTTGACATTCGGGAAATTAAAAAGCACACAGAAACTATATAGAAAATCAGTTAGTGTTATAGAATATAATAAACGATTGACTATTTAATGAAATTGCCAAGTGGATCAAGCCAGGCTGCTTGTGGAGGTTCACGGTTGCCCACAACGCAAAATGCAGTGTTGTTTTCATTTAATATTTTTACACTATAGACCTATGTATTTAATAGTTCATAAATGGCAGATTAGAAATAACCAATATCTGATGCGATTGGAATTAAGTATCTCTTCCTCCCTTTATTGTGTGGATTCATGCCCCTCACCCGATGCGTGAAGGGGTAAGGAGCAATAGTTTTTTCCCCAATTCGTGAGAAAATTTAAAGCGGCGAATCAGCCATGCGGCTGATTTTTACCTTTTTTTGCCAGGGGGAGGGGCCCATTTTTGGTTTTAAAAATGTAAAATTAACGTAACGTCGCCCCCTTGAATCCGCGCCTGGACACATACCCGTCATGCCAGTAGGGTACGAGGATAGGGAAACCACTTAAAGATAATATGTCCCTTTTGCAGCCAACATCAAATTCTTTAGAACTTTGCAGGAATTATGAATATGTCATGTATGTCCTATCTGTAAAATTTAAACATTAGCAGTGTCTTATTATTCAAATTATGGAAGAAAACCCGTTTACCTTCGAAACTTCACTGTAAGAAACTATTGAGTTACTGTCTGACATATTTTTTTCTTTGGTAATAACATACATAAAATGAGATGTAACAGGTACGTGAGCGTCTACATCAATAACGCACTACTTGTAATGGCCAAAATTAAACTGATTGAATCTTCGTGCAGCACAAAACGTGTCTGAAAATCAGACTATTACTTAGATGATGCAATCACTTAAGTCGATTCGACAACTAAAGGTCGTTATTTTCCCACTAAAAGCCATTTTGAAGCCCTTTTGTTTTAAGGGAAGTTCTAAATTAGTATTGTTTTTCAAATACCGTTGGAATTGAACCTTTTTATGTTATTGGCCTGCAAATGGGACATAGTATGTAATAGACAGAATAGAGGAAAAAAAATCATGTTAAGAGGAGAGGAAAATGAAGAAGAAAAAAAAGAGAAAAAAGTAAAGGTAGTGAGATATTACATTGAAGAGAGTATGAATATAATAGAGTAGAGGTAGAAGTGGACACTGTTGAATGGATAGAAAGCGATAGAAAGGAGAGACAGGCATGGTGTACACGAGGAGACAAAGGACAAAGTAAATTAGGTTGTGATAGATCAGAATGAAAAAGAAAATGAGATGGACAGAAAGGAGGCATGCATGGTACAGCATTATAACTTTCAAAATAATAGGCATAAATACTCCATCCGCTTGAGTGTCGAGAGATATATCCCAAGATAAGACAAACACATGCATTACACTGGTACAAAAAGTTTGGTTTGAAGATTCAGTGTAATAATACATCCTGAGCCATCTCTCTCTCTCTCTACCTCTCCCCTTTCCCTCTGGACCTTTATCAACTCTCCCTATATTTCTCTCTTTTATCAGTCCTTCGAGCTCGAGCTCTCTTTCTCTTTCTGTTCCCACTTCCATTGTGATGCTGCTCCTATTCCAGTTTCAATCATATTTATATTTATATTCATACCTGAATTTATTATTCATGATGTGATTCAGAATTTTATTTTTACATATTACATGTTACACCAATGGAAAACAAATGTCTGTAGTATATATGGACAATAACATCTAGAATCTTGAATCTTCAATCTTGATTGGGAGTACAGGATATAACGCTTTGCAAAAGAACGTGTAAACAAGATGGTTTCATTGAGAGATGAGATTATGATGGATTTGCCGCTGACTGCCTAACTCAATATTACCTGATTACAGACTCAAGTAATGGCATCATGTGAGCTGAGAGGTACGCACATCTCAATTTTAACACAAGTGACAGATACAAATAAACCCAAACTATACCTTTGTTCTGTAAATCAGCAAGCAAAATATACATGTGAAATGGAATAAAAGTATTCGGTCAGTAAACCAGAAATTATCGAGATCTCTGATGCATGAACACGATGTGAACATCAGACATAATTATACACCCTACAGGAAAAATACCCCCAGGGGCCCAGGTAATTACCCCGTTACTATGGTTTTCTGCCCTCGCAAACGTCTGGATTTAGAAAGCCTTAGCAATCATATTATGATATCTTCAATTTGATGGCGAAACTTCAAGCAGATGCATAAGCACATCACAAATAATACGATCCCACCACGATCAAATTTTTAGAAGTAATTGCCACAATCATTCGATATCAATATTCAAACACTTCAAATCTTCCCGATTGGGTTTTTTTAAAGATCATCATGAATAATGGATTCGAAATTGTGGGGTCAGTCGCATAAATGGATTATAGCTTTTATCGAAGACGGCTAATATTGCTACTAGTCTGACGTCACTAAGATTAGCAAGAATCGGGTCTTTTTTTCCCTTCATTATAGAAAACCATATAAGTAGCTACGGAATTACATATGGCAAAAAAGGGATCACAATCAGAAATATCAGTATGCTTGGATAGTCACATCTAATAATATTTTAACTTCTTCCAAAAAAATGGATGGTAGTCGGGTCGGGTTTTGTGTGTGTGCGGTGTGGTATAATAACATAATCAGCAGTGTAGCGTGATGGAGGATGAATGGTTTACGTCCATGCCAAGAAGGGGGGGGGGGGGCTCGATTTCCCCATCTAGAACCGTCACCAGTCCTTATGTTTACATACATCTTTCATAAGTGATCACTCGTGTTCTTATATGATAAAACAAAATAAACCATAAAGGACCACGAAAGAAAACGAATCGTCGTCCATAGAGGTATACCAACCGTTAATTAGTGGTTGAGCACCATAATTATCATCTGGAGCAATATTCCGGGTATTACAATATAATTCTTACCCCGGCGTGTAGGGCATTGGTCTCGTAGATGATCGCCACTTTGGTCCATCCATACTGCTGCATGATGGCGAGTTGGACCAGGTTGATCTCGGCACTGCTAGCGATAGTACGGAAGAAGTATGGGAAGAGATGGCGGTCAGATAACGTGATCAATGACGATGCGTACGCCATCTGGCAGAAAGAAGAAATTTGATTTATTTATGATTTATTTAAAAGAAACAAGATTCATAGAAATGATGACGAATTTCACATAATTTACATATAAAAAGCATTCAGATATATTAGAAAAGCACATAAAAATTCAAAATTTGAATGAAAGAAATACAGAGATCACGTTGGAGACTTTCAGGAGAAAACGGTAGGTTGCGCGAAACATCAATTACTAGTAGCCCAGGGTACAAAAGAGTTATTTTATTGAACAATTTGTGAGTGATGATATTTAGCAAGATATACCTTCGATTTTAAAAATCGTCCTAATAGCTGAACAAGTTCATTGCGTTCACAAGAATGGTTTAAACAAGTTTTATGACACATCCTAAATATAAATTATTTCTGGCGATCAGAAAACTGACAGTGATATAACTTGAGTCTACCAGTGCCGTGGATAACTCTCCCGTTTGTCGATCGTGTACGTAATAATAATTAATGTCTGTTTTTGTCCTAAAGGGACTTCTCCCTAGGGGAAGTACTTAATCATATTATGGATAGAATATCATTCTAGGTCCTTGTAGGAGAATGAACCCTTCTGAATCATAAGTTTTTAGGAAAATAGAAATTTTAGTCATTTTGTTTGTTGTAACAAATGGGAAAGTTGTCCGCTTATACATCGCAGAGACATTTTAATACCGATTCAGAAGTCAGAGCCCTTACCTATAGTGATTAAAACAATAACAACTTGATAACTTTCTCACTTTTTGTCCGCTTTCACTCAAACTTTCACGAGTCTGCTTCTCTTATGTTTCTGCTTTCGTCTAGAGTAGTTTGCTTCCAAAGTTAAATTTCCCTTTTAAGCGGGACTGCCTTACTTGTAGCTACTTGCGCCCTCTATATAGCAAACAATGTCTAAGCGGTACCTGTTGGTTCCCCTTGTTCCCCTTTTTCTTATGTTGATTGAAAGCTAATTTGATGAGATAACCACATGTCAGTGACCATGCAGGGAGGTCTAATCCCTCCTGGCCAAACTAGTGCAGACATACTTTAAAGCCATTTGTTTCCAGTTTTCTCACCGCGTGCATAATACACAATTCCCAATTCGCTTCCACATCGCAATCGTTTTCATCTTGTATAACTACTTCTACCGATTGAAGTTTAAATTAAAGAACCTGTAAATATTGCGATATTAGTTTTGATGTTATAAAAAATACAAATAATTTGTTTTTTAAGTCTAAAATAAAGAGTAGTAGTAGTCGCTCTATATACAGAGTGAATTTATTCAAATTTCCACATAATATAAACAATGACAAGATAATCACAATAACAAACGTAATTATATAACAGAAAAATAGTATTGAAATATCTTAGATTTTTTTTAAAAGTCTTATAATGCAACATTATTTATTTATTTATTTATTTATTTATTTATTTGAACATATTTCATTAGGATAACAAGATCAGAAAGGACTGGTTTACATCCTGGTCCTGAATATTAAAAGCTTACACTAAAACATCAAGACAGAATAATCATACATATATAATGAGAATTGTTAAAATACTCATGAAGTCATGATAAAAATATATAGTGACCATAATCTTGAGTAAAAACCAAGTCAAAAATACATGATATTTAATTAAATATATAAAAACACAATAATGGAATCAAGTAATCGACTGATCTATTCAAAATCAAAACTCTATCACACTACAAAATGAACTTATATCATGAAGTACCAAATTAAACTTAAAGCAAAAAGAGCAAAAACAACGATGATATTATTCATAATTTGCTGAAATAGGTTTTTTTATACATGTTTTTAAAACAGTCGATGGATTGTGCATTTTGTAGGTTAGAGGGTAAATTATTCCATACTTTGCCGCCTTCGTAACGTTAACTATTCTTGAAAATTTCAATACTAGGCTTGGGAAGGACAACACTCATTGAGTTAGCCAATCTCGTATTCATTGGATGCCGTTCAAAAACCATGTCAATAGCATTGCACAAACGTAATGGAGCGTAACCATAGATACATTTATACATTATACAAGCAAGGAAATAGTTACGTCTTTCTTCTAAAACCTGCCATTTCAATCTTTTAACAATATCAAGACCACTTTCATTAAAATCAAAATTCCGTTCAACTATCCTTGCTGCTCTTTTTTGTAATCTAAAAATAATGTTCTTGTTGTAAACAGAACAATTCCCCCATATCGAGCATGCATAATCTGATATAGGTTGGATTATACATTTATAAATTTTATTCAACACATTCGTATCGGTGAAATTACTGACCTTTTTCAAAGAAAATATTTTATAAGCTAACGATTTACTGAGCTTCTTTACATGGATATTCCAGGTTAGGTTTTCGTCCAATTCAATTCCTAAGTACCTAATGTTTTTTTCTGGTTTGATTTTATTTCCATCCAAAGAAATGTTTAAATCCTGACTATTTTGCGAGTTGCGTTTCAATAACATACTGTAAGTTTTTTCAGTATTAACTTTTAGTTTATTTCTTTTATACCCCTTACTAATTCCCTCTAGATCAGCCTGCAGCTTATCCCTAATAACTTCGATATTCTTATCAGAAATATATATAACAACGTCATCAGCATATATATTGCATGAACATGATCTTAGACATTCACTTATATCATTAATAAAAACAAGAAAAAGTAAAGGACCCAGTGCACTGCCCTGGGGTATTCCAATAGACAGACTCTTAAAATTAGACAGTTTCTCATGACAATAAACAGTTTGTTTTCTACCAGACTTATTTGGTTACAGGAAATGAAAAACGAATCTACTTGGAAGCAATGCTTGTTATGTGTAGGTTCGCACAATAATAATTTAAACTTTATACATTAATTACTGAATTTTGATTAAAAAACATGAAAGACACACAAAAACGAAACAAAAACAAATAAGAACATTAGCACGATGACAAGAGGAGGATGGTTCATAAACAAAATAAGGGTGAGAGAGTGAGAGTGAAAGACAGGGAAAGAGGGAAAACAGCAGAAAGAGAGGAAGACGAATACAGAGAGAGAGCAAGACGAATACAGAGAGAGAGAGAGAGAGAGAGAGAGAGGGGAGAGAAGGGGGGGGGGGGGGGAGGTAGTAAGATATGGAAACAAATCATACATGACATAAATAGTAATGACGTTAACGTTTCATTTCTCCCCAAGATTCTTGAAAATATTCAGGTAATAAACGGGTTGGGATATCTTTATAAATCCTTCAAACTAATTACACATCCGTAATAGCTTTCATGGAACACACATATTGATAATATCGTCAAAAGGGCCAACCGTCTCCTCGAGTTCATTAGAGTAGTGGCAGGTCAAGCTTCAACACCAGCCATTTTCTCTCTTTACAAAGCTCTCATTCTTCCAAAACTAGAATACGGACAATAGGGTCAGACAAACGGCGTAGCATCCTCACACCCTCAAACAAGAAAAGCAATTAGAACGCGTTCAGCGCCAGCCACACGTCTTGCCCTTAAACAACGGAGAGGCGACATGTCCTATGAAGATAGACTCACTACTCTCCACTGGTCGAGCTTATCTTCCAGGAGAGACTTTCTCCTTCTTTCATTCACTTTCAAATGCCTCAGTGGTCTCGACCTTTGTGAGGCTCTTACTAAATGCATCCAGATCAATTCCAGGCGGCAAGAGGTACTTACATTCCGTCACCTTCTTCTCGGACACAGGCACTTTTTCTTTCTCCATCTCGCCGCTTTCCAAGACTGTGGAACAACCTTTCCACAGTAATAAAAGATACCGCTGTACTCAATTCTATTTCATCCTTCCTTTCAACATTGAGACAATCTCTTCTCACTGTTCACTAAACTCATTTAATTCAATGTAAACAATGCATTGATAATTATTAATGGTAATATTTTATACTCATGTCTGATTTCAAATTCTGTCCATTTCTCTCAAGCAAACCAAACAAAGCTTTTTATTTTTCAATTTGTATGCATCGAATTCCTAAATGTGTTCGTCACTTAAAAGCAAGTGATAAATAATTTTACTGTGCCTTTTTGGAAACTCCAAGATTAATTATACATCTCATCTAGATCATAACTTACTAATTTATGTTTATTGTTTTCACTTAGAAATAATATCAATATTGCAAGCTAATTTCTTTGTTCCATTCCGTACATATAAGGTTTCAGATTATAATTTTATTTATTTCATTTCATTTCATTTCGAAAGTTAGAAATTATTGTTAAGAATAATGTTATTACGGAACTTTTCTTCCCAATAATGATCATATCAATGGTTTCTAATGTAAGCACCATGTTATTGATTTGAAATTTTTTAGTTTTATGTGATGAACGTAAAGCCATTGTAATGACAAAATAATGTAATGAAAGTAATCAAGGATATAATGGTAATTGATCCAATTATTTATCGTCCTGATATATATTTATTATCTCATATTGTGAATTCTTATTCTGTTCTTTACTCTTAATTTTCCAGGATACAGACTGTGGGGGTGACATGCTTTCGAGTAATAGCAATTTCAATTGCTTTCGTCACCCATGACCAGCAGATTGTATCATTCTCTCTCTCTCTCTCTCCTCTCCACTTTCCTGAAGCTGTTTGCATGTATCATGACATTTCTGTGTAATATCTGATGGTTATACTCATTGTATGTTTTCCGATTGGTCAAATAAATGATAATAATAATAATAAAGGTTTAAACGTTTAAATCCGTTTCAACAAGATATGCAGAATATAATAATCTAAAGATTCTTCCTGAGACGTTCTTCCTTAAAGGTAAGTATTTGAATACCCAATGGATTTTCTTGCTGACTTTTATTTGAGATGCATGACAAGTAATTGCTTTGGTTTAATATTTATGTCTGCAGTTAACTGACTTCCTGTTATTTGGAGAAGTCGCTTCATCTTTTGAAAAAAAAGTACCTAAAGAGGTGTTAGGCATTTTCTCATTACAACGGTATATTTATATATATATATTTCCTTATCTTTCTATGCTCATTACTCAGCCAGTATACATTTTCTTCCATTTTTTTTTGGCACATGACATTTATTTGTATTCTTGAACATTCAGTGTAAGTTTCGTTAGATTCTGTGAGAATTCATTTTTTCTTTTTATACCAGAACTCAAGTTTATCTTTAAATGCACACAACTGATGTGAATTTCTCAGCTATTGTCTTCATACTGAAATATCAAAACGGGATTTTGACCCACGTTCATTGTTTTAGCATAAACCTTGGTTCATGAGGATTTTGAAATTTGACATTCTACATAATTTACGTTTATTTCATAATGGATCAACGATATAAACATTCGAGAAATAATTAATAATAATAATAATTAAAGTGTTTAATTTCTCTCCCGGCTCCCCTAAAATTGTCTTGCGGCACCCCGGTTGAAACATGCTGGCCAAATCACTCACGATGTAATCGGCGCATTACGCTTACCATAATTTGAAGATGTTCTTTCAGATAGAACATGTACGATCGATGCATTTATCTTTTGTAAAAGATTAGCATGAGATGTGGAAATTACGGGAAATGTATTCTAGCCGAATCAAACGTGCACGTTACACATTGAAAATTCAAGACTGCAAATTTATCATATTACTAGTATCTGAAAATGTGTAGGCTAATTAGGATAGTAAAACAAGAAAGGGAGGTAAATTAAGCCGTATAATCAAGAAATATAATGTATACATGTATCATGCGTACATTATCCGGTTGTATTTTGTTACATCTCTTTCTAAAACTAAACGTCATTTTTGGAAATGACGGATATACATATATATTTCTGTCTCTCTTTTCCTCAAACGAGGAATTTATTTCCATAATTTCCATCCATATTTACATTAATTACTCAATGATTGGATGAAAAATAACATTGGCTACAAATTAAAGTATATTCAACAATATTCTTCCAGCTTAGTATTATTTTCTTTGCTAACTAATTCATACCTTAAAAACCGTATCCAGACACCCCTGGACATCCTCCCCAGAATAACTATTTGTTCGGGAGTAGTTGTCCTAGTTGGTAGTTGTCCTGGGGGTAGTTGTCCTAGGGGGTGGTTGCCCTAGGGGGTAGTTGTCCTAGGGGGTTATTGACTGGGGGTGGTTATCCGGTGGGTGAATGTTCAGGGGGTAGGTGTCCTAGAACCTTTAAAAATAATCTTAGCTACGACTTGAATTAAAAAATCAAAGCATGCGAGTAAATAACGGAACCATTGACAAACTGCTTAACGTTAAATTTGTAAATTGCATATTGCGCATAATTAAAAATAACATTCAGGAGAGTATATTTCTTTTTTTCCTATGTCCTTACCTACATCTATTATATTTTGGTTTATTTCCAGTTCTACCTAATAGGTGAAATATCAAACTACATTATAATTGTCCGAGAATCACCTTCTTGCAATACAACAAAAAGTGAAACGTAGAATCATCTTTTCAAGTGTTGCATAAATGACGGATATAAAAATTATATTCTCGCATAATTCAAACAAGCCAATATAATTTATATACAAGACTGCAATTAGGCAGACAAGAGATTATACAATAAAGAACTCAAGCCTGTATTCTCGACCAATTGCATTACACCTGTTTAGTTTAAAGCTCTTTAACTAAACGGATTTAAAGTACATTTTTGCCCTGTGTGTTTATACGATGTTCGGACAGATACGAACTCGCGATCTAAAGACCGGTCAGAGCAGGCTGCAGATACGAAGTCCGTTTCTATAGAGGCAAGACATTGTATTGTGATAATTGACGCTAATGCTCTTTGAACTAATCAGCTTTAAAGAATTTATCCCCTGAGTGAATAGTTTGTATATTAAAAGCTGATTAGCCTAATGCTTTAAAGAGGTTTTCCCCTGTGTGAACATGAACAAAAGAAGAAAAGTATAGAAGCAGGAAGGGAAAGGAATAAGTAGGCATGGAAACGATCACAACGATAAAGGAAAAAGTTTATGATAAATGAGGATAATACAATTATAAATAGAGATACAGGTAAAAAAAATAGGAGAAAGAAGAGAAGCTCAGAGTATTATTTATTTAGAGAGACAAAAAATATTATGAAGAAGATCCTCACTCACCTCGATAAATTTCCACAAACCAGTGACTTGCGCGAGTTGAACGGTGACAGATGATAATAATTCTCCTACCAATGCTATCTTAGTCGGGGGTGTGTACAAGTGATGGAAAAGGGCATTCAGGGCGTGTCCACTAGAAGCCTGTGTAAGAATCATAAATGTTTTTTTATTTTTTTTATTAATAAGCTATTTTAAATTCTTATAATTGTAATAGATATACTTTGCGACATATTAAGCTCTTAACCTAGAAGGTGTCATTATCAATCTCTGCGGTGGCAGAATTTCATTATTTTCAGGTCAATCATTGGTACATTTGGAATGATGTTCCTAAAATTGGTTTCATCACCTTGAAAATGAAAAGAACACAAATTTCCTTTAAAAAAAAAAAATATCAATGAACCACAACTTACTTACTTTTCCATTTGTATGTACATATAGTCATGGGCAATATTCGCAATACAAGTCAACCGTCGTTATCATACGTACAGGTACATATATCGTTTATCATTATCCATAATACAATCCTTATGCTGTTCTTTCACATGTAATATTCATATATTTTGATATACAAAAGACGAACAAGTTATTCCTCTACCGTTTTTCAATGTTGAAATTCTGAAATTATAATCAGTTTAATAATTGTATAACCTGCCTTGTATCTGATTTAAGTACAACCGTAGCTGTTGGCCTTTTCAGAATATTTTCCCTGCCTTGGGTCATGCCTGTCAATAATTATCACTGGTCCTGATTGGTTTTCTGTCTAATAACGGTGATTAGCAACCTATTATATCTATGATTCAACTCTCTAAATCTCCAGAAGTGAATTCCCCTTTGGGGGAGTCATATAGGGATTGTTTCGTTATATCTATGATTCTACTCTCTAAATCTCCAGGAGTGAATTCCCCTTTGGGGGAGTCATATAGGGATTGTTTCGTTATATCTATCATTCTACTCTCTAAATCTTCAGGAGTGAATTCCCCTTTGGGGGAGTCATATAGGGATTGTTTCGTTATATCTATGATTCTACTCTCTAAATCTCCAGGAGTGAATTCCCCTTTGGTGGAGTCATATAGGGATTGTTTCGTTAACCCCTTTGGGGGAGTCATATAGGGACTGTTTCGTTATATCTATGATTCTACTCTCTAAATCTCCAGGAGTGAATTCCCCTTCGGGGGAGTCATATAGGGATTGTTTCGTTATATCTATCATTCTACTCTCTAAATCTCCAGGAGTGAATTCCCTTTTGGGGGAGTCATATAGGGATTGTTTCGTTAACCCCTTTGGGGGAGTCATATAGGGATTGTTTCGTTATATCTATCATTCTACTCTCTAAATCTCCAGGAGTGAATTCCCCTTTGGGGGAGTCATATAGGAATTGTTTCGTTATATCTATCATTCTACTCTCTAAATCTCCAGGAGTGAATTCCCCTTTGGGGGAGTCATGTAGGGATTGTTTCGTTATATCTATCATTCTACTCTCTAAATCTTCAGGAGTGAATTCCCCTTTGGGGGAGTCATGTAGGGATTGTTTCGTTATATCTATCATTCTACTCTCTAAATCTTTAGGAGTGAATTCCCCTTTGGGGGAGTCATATCGGGATTGTTTCGTTATATCTATCATTCTACTCTCTAAATCTCCAGGAGTGAATTCCCCTTTGGGGGAGTCATATAGGAATTGTTTCGTTATATCTATCATTCTACTCTCTAAATCTCCAGGAGTGAATTCCCCTTTGGGGGAGTCATGTAGGGATTGTTTCGTTATATCTATCATTCTACTCTCTAAATCTCCAGGAGTGAATTCCCCTTTGGGGGAGTCATATAGGGATTGTTTCGTTAACCCCTTTGGGGGAGTCATATAG
The DNA here is from genome assembly GCF_000002235.5 of Strongylocentrotus purpuratus. Taxonomy (NCBI): domain Eukaryota; kingdom Metazoa; phylum Echinodermata; class Echinoidea; order Camarodonta; family Strongylocentrotidae; genus Strongylocentrotus; species Strongylocentrotus purpuratus. The sequence goes on along the minus strand of NW_022145614.1, from coordinate 320,508 downwards.
GGATTGTTTCGTTATATCTATCATTCTACTCTCTAAATCTCCAGGAGTGAATTCCCCTTTGGGGGAGTCATATAGGGATTGTTTCGTTATATCTATGATTCTACTCTCTAAATCTCCAGGAGTGAATTCCCCTTTGGGGGAGTCATATAAGGATTATTTCGTTAACCCCTTTGGGGGAGTCATATAAGGATTATTTCGTTAACCCCTTTGGGGGAGTCATATCGGGATTGTTTCGTTAACCCTTTGGGGGAGTCATATAGGGATTATTTCGTTAACCCCTTTGGGGGAGTCATATCGGGATTGTTTCGTTAACCCCTTTGGGGGAGTCATATAAGGATTATTTCGTTAACCCCTTTGGGGGAGTCATATAGGGATTGTTTCGTTAACCCCTTTGGGGGAGTCATATAAGGATTATTTCGTTAACCCCTTTGGGGAAGTCATATCGGGATTGTTTCTTTAACCCTTTGGGGGAGTCATATAGGGATTATTTCGTTAACCCCTTTGGGGGAGTCATATCGGGATTGTTTCGTTAACCCCTTTGGGGAAGTCATATCGGGATTGTTTCTTTAACCCTTTGGGGGAGTCATATAGGGATTATTTCGTTAACCCCTTTGGGGGAGTCATATAGGGATTATTTCGTTAACCCTTCGGGGGAGTCATATAGGGATTATTTCGTTAACCCCTTTGGGGGAGTCATATCGGGATTGTTTCGTTAACCCTTTGGGGAGTCATATAGGGATTGTTTCGTTAACAGCTATTACTTTGGAGTGGAATCCACTCTCAAGTGGGTATACAAATTTCCGGAACAGACGAAATGTTCATCTAAAATATTCTTCAAATTAAAGTAGATCATTTGAAATTGAAGTTGAGACATACCTATTTTGAAACCAAAATTTGTATTCATTGAACTTATAATGACACTGCTTGGTAACTTGTTTGTATTTCAACTATTATTATTCCTATGTTTTCTAACAACGTGACTTATGTTCTGCCATTGCTTTTCCAGGTTACTAAACTCTCTAAATTGATTAAACTATCATCTGTCTTTATTCTCTGGCACCATATATCACCGAATCACCTTATTTTCCATTATTTTTTCTTCTTTGCGTCATTTTCTTTCTTGAGATTAATTTTGTGGTTAATAAAGATTTGAGAGTTTTTTTTTTCTTCAGATGTCTCACCATATTCAAGAAAAGTTAATAATGTAGTAAGACAAAAAAAGTTAGAACGCTAGAAATGTCATACATAAGATTGCGGAGCAGTTGAGTGTATAATATTGACGATTTTAAATTTCCAATTGGCCATGTTTATAATATGCATTCCCATCAGTGTACACTTCTAACATAGTTTGGTTGGTATGGAATATTTTATTTTTTCACGGTTAAAAACAAATACAATAATTGTGCCCGCATTCAGCAAATGCTGTTTTTCAGCGAGGCCATGATTACATAAAATTCGAACAATAGAATCTAAAACAAAGAATATACAATTTACAAACAAATATATTTACGGAAATTTAAGTACAAAATCGAATCAGAGTGACAAAAGAGAGATAAAAAGAACATTAAAACATTTAGTATTCACGAGATGAAAGAAGTGAGCCACTATCTTTAATTTTATAAGATATAACAACATTTATAATTCTGAGATCATTAGGCAAGGTATTAAAAAGCATTGTGTTTGATATTTGGACGCAATAGATATAGAACAGCTGTAATACGTGTAATCAAATTTGGTTTTCGGACAATGGTTTACACACCAATTTTTTGTTTATTGGACAAAACTATTTGTCGGAATGCTGATGGACAAACTGGATGTTAGATCAATTGATGTTGGACCGTATTAAGGCATAATTGTACGAAATGATAGTACATAGATCATGATGATGGCATTTAGCTCTAATTTTATGCCCAAGCCCCCCCCCCTCCCCCCTCCCCCAAGCCCCCGGCCCCGAAGCCAATGTCTAGATTTAGGATATGCTAAACAAGATGTGATCTATCAATGTTTTGGTGAGTGTGTACTTAAATCGAGTGGTATTGGGTTTCTCGATCTATATGCCTTCGTTTGTCTCTTCAAGAACACTACAGCATCTTTAGATGTTCTCTGCTATTTTGTTGCAAGTCATCGGCATTCCTTTGAAGTATTGATTTTGTGTCATAATTTATATTGCTTTTTTCTTCTCGGTCTGTAGCTTCCTTTTTGATGTCATGATTTATTTGAAGTTCGTGTCCGTCAATTCGGTTTCCCGAATTTGTGTTCCAAGATGATGATAAGTGTAAGTAAATATTCAACTCCTATCTCCTTCGTTCAGTCTTGTTATGGATAGGTCTTTAAGGAGTTGTGCTACAATCATTATGCAGCATCTCGTTTCTTTTTCTCTCATCACCATCCCTTCTCTCTCTCTCTCTCTCTCTCTCTCTCTCTCTTTCCCTGCAAAAAGTGGGACTCTACTCCTTCATCAGTGTATAATTTATTTTTCTTTCCTCTTGTCAGACATATTATGAAACCTTTTATAAGCTGTAAAATATGAGGACAAAATTTTTAGTGTTATACTTTAAAATTATATTCTATTGAAGTAATTTAGGGAAAAACATGATATCAAAATGACAGAGGACACTCATATGTGTTCCTGATGCACGGTTGCCATATGGACCCCCTTCGGCCGCCTCACGGGCACATTGCGGCTACCTTGCGTCTGCCTTAGTATTTGTCAAAACGCTACGGCCGCCGCAGGGACGCCCTAAGGCGATCGTGCGTCATCACTTCAAAGGCCGTACGGCAGTCGCAGATTTTTTTGTCTCCACAAATTCAAAATATGCCGTGCGGCTACCCTAACATTATGTGACCGCTACCGTAGCCGCGGTGATCCTATAATTGATATTGGCCGTAGATAGTTTAGACCGCACGGCCGCCGCGGCAAATGTGACCTAGGCATGAGCACACCTAAAAATGACATCAGAATATTTTGTTTGTGATGGTGTTGTTTTGGGGGTCAGAAATTTTTCCCTCGCCCCTTGCCTTGCAGAAATTTTTAGTATATATCCGACACGGATGAGCAATGTTTCTTTGTGGTATATTAGACATAATGACAACGTAACAATTTGCCACCATTTACCATAAAGTGCATGGTTGAGTAGGCCAGAAATGTTGTCAAGACCTCACAGAAAACAAATATTGAATCGCCGAAATGAATAATGATAAGAGTTCTTATATCTTTAACTTCGCCGACCAGAGATTCAATGAAAAATAAAAAAGAAAGAGCTGCCATATTATGTGAAGAAAAAAATGTGGTAGCTTTACTAAATAGGATGTTGACGATATATCGTCAGAAACTTTCGTAAAAAACTTACAAAATTACTCTTAAGTGAAAACCACGAATCATAACCTCGTAACTATATAGTTGTATATAGTAACCAGTCTCATTTTAATATTATACACAAAATTATTTATAAGATTTGGAAACCCATCATATATTTTTAAATTAACTTTATTTTAGGCTTTAGATAACGAGAGTCAGACTCGACTAGCACATGTGCTATTTTTGACTCTATTTTACCATCGATCACAAACTCATTGTAAATAGTCATTTATTGTTTTACTCTTGAAGCAAAGTTTACTTTATCTTTGTCATAATGTACATGTATATTGCTGTAGAACATGTATTTTTTTTATAATTCATGTCATGCATTTATGTTATATTGACATTGTCATTGTCATTGTACATTTATCTTTTGTTTCAATGTTTTCAATGGTGGTGAATAAATAAATTCAATTCAATTCAATTCAGAAGAACCTGGAGAAAGAAAGGAAGATATTATAATGAAATGGCGTTTTATTAAACAATAACACGAGACTATTTTTTTTTCGTTTTCGATATAGTGTCGACAAAAAAATGAGATGAAATAGAAGGAGGGAAGAAAAGGAAAAGAAGGAATGATCGAGATTGAGAAGTTTGTGAGCAGATAACAGGTAAAGAGTGAGATTGGAGAATGAAGTTCTGAAAAGAACTGTTATTCCTTTGTAGAGTAGTTCTGAAAAGATTTTCTGACTACAGTATTCTTTCATGAAAAGGAGTATAATAATTGTCTCGACGTGATGGAAACAGTGTGCTCTGTTCATCATCACGCAAATTAACTCTCAGGAGATAGAAGTGACGCCTCTATGAACGACGTTCTTTTATCAACAAACAGTTTGAAATATGTGTAATAAGTAGTGTTTAATGAAAAAGGAAAATGTGGTAATAGCCCTGTAGATGATAAATAATTTTACAATTTTTTTCTCATATTCACATGTTTATGCTATTGTCCAGCTTGCCCTAATTCGAATAGTCTACTCCTCTCTCATGAGAAAATTGAAGTGACACACTCAAAAAGCTAGATAAACTTTTCTTTCACTATTAACGACACGAAATCAATAAGAAAATGGCTTTACTGTATATCATTTCAAGCCATTAAAATATTCTTCTAATATGTTTTTAAAGACCATTACCAGTTTGTACGATAGGAAATAGTTGAGAAATATTATGTACGTAACATACCTTAGAATCATTGTAGACAAGCACGAGGTCGTGATCGGGTAGGATGTCGGATCGGTTGTTGATGAGATCAATGGCCATGGAGACTGATATAAGAGATTGGTTGCCATAGTTTTCAATCCAGCCCCCAGGAGAGAGCGGAAAGAGACCCGCTATGTACAGGGGCGTCTTGGTCTCGACTACCGATCCTCCGAAAACTAACAATAACCAAACACCAAAGCAGACACATGATGACATTGTACTTGTTGCTTAAAAGTACGGAGTGAGTTCGTCGTCTTTATCCTACCAATGCTTACCTGAAGAATGGTGAGTTGAGGGAAACCCCACGAGAACGAGAACGAGCATCTGAGCGAGAAAATCGATCGCCCTCACCTTATTGGTCTATCACTGATTATGCTATGAAAGAAAACACAAGACAAACCTATTTGTTCACGCATGCGTTGTAGTTCTGCCTTTTAATCATTTTAACATAGTAATATTACCTCATCTATCATTCAATGCCTGTAGGTTTTGCGTGTGGCAATAAACGTGTGCCAACCTCTCCGTGTGTGTAATTAGGCAAGGAGCACCCCCAAAAGTAAATCGAAAGAATTCAGACACACAAAAATATAAACACTGACACAACAAAGAACAAACAAACAAGAACCAAGTGAAATATCCCCTCCTTTCCCTGCATGAAAAATTTAGGGCAAGGCCTATTCACATCACCCGCTTTTGTTTAGTTTTTGTGTGTGTGTGGCTTTTGTTTAAAGGAGAGACAATTTTGTCTTGTCCTTTTATTTAAACCTTTTTCACAAACGCTTTTCACACCTGTTTTTTATTGTGTGATTAGTCAAAACATTTCATTTGTTCATTCAATATTGATTGAAATATAAAGGGGAAAAACATTTTGCCTGAAATCTTCTACCATTGCCACTCTTGACCCAGGTGAAAGAAACGAGTTCCAAGAAATCCTGGAAATAAAGATCTGAGCACCTTCTCAGCTCAGGGTGGCAAGGTCAACGTCTGATAACCAACTTGTGCGCATGGGTGAATTATATAAACGGTTAGATGGGCTTGTGCCGATCACTCAGGTTATCACGTTTTGGGGGCGTTACAAGATAGATACAAGCTATCTCACCTACGAAGTGTAGGGTTGATTCCTCGTTTTTTTACAAGCCGGTAAATCACCAATACTCACGCCTTTGCGAGTACGCGACGTGACTCTTTTCGCATTATCGCTATATTTTACCACATGAAAATAAAATACAAGTGGTTGTTATTGAGACTAGTCAAAGCACGTGTGCTTTCTTAAATGAAAATCTATTTGAGTTGAATCAACATGAGACTGGTCATTGTTCAAACTGTGAGCACGAAAAAGAAACAGTTAACCATTTCTTTCTCGTACACCTGTACCCCTACTAACCACCTTGCACCGCACATAATTATTTGAGCCCAAGATGTTTCGCTTTTTTTTTATAGTGAGTGATACATGAAGAAGAAGAAGAGAGAGAAAACAGAATTAAAAGAGAGAACTGCCTATATTAACGTTTAGAAACTTCATGTATATGATCTGTTTTTTATTGGTTTTCGGACAAAATTTTGAAGAAACGCGGTGGAGACGACTAGACTTATTGGTGGGCGTCGGAGGGTCTAGGCTCAGCATTACGCTGAGTTGAGAAGCTTGTCACAACGTTACGTACCATGTCCGAGCTGGTCCTTGGGCATCCAATATAGCTGAAAGGCCTTTTGCTCGCCAGCCACTGAATTCTTCAACATAAACAGTTTAACTTTTAAAAATCCAATTTATCCAAATCTATACATTGAAAAAAGTAAATCTAATTTTAAAGAGGAAAAAAATCCTAAGAGAAGAGGCGTAAATATTTACTTCTGAATGACAAACGCCTATAAACTAAAACAACAACAACAACAATTTATATACCTACTCGTGTTTTTGTTTGTATTGTTTACATGTACTCTTGGTTATCGTCAGCTCCTTTAATGGGTGAGTAGGAACCGTCTCCTATAAATAGGTCTACGTCCTTTCTCGAAATAAACCAAATTAATATTTCATTATTACCACGTAATATATATGCAGATTGCTACCTTATTTTTTCATTTGGCAATGATAAAAAAGATACACCAATTTTGTTGTTGTTCATTTAGTTTTTACGGCGTATGTCTTCAGTTTTAATTGCTTACAAGACCCCTACTTTACCATTATAAGCTATATAGAACGATGGCCAGATTAATGTCTTGCTATAGGAATCAGACACTAAATTGCACTTTAAATGTACATCCCCCAATCAATAATGGTACATTGCAAATATCAAAATGAGACTTAAATACAGATGTCAATTAAAAATGAAATATCACCGTATATACCTTTCGGTAAGTAGCATTAGCCGACAAAAGAATAAAGTTCTAGAGTTCGAAAAATAAGGAAGAGAGTTGCCATGGTTGGAGAGAAGGCATGAGAAAAGAGAGAGAGAGAGAGAGAAGAAAAAAAGAGAGAGAGAGAGAGCGAAAGAGAGAGAGAGAGAGAGAGAAGGAGAGAGAGGGAGAGAGGGAGAGAGAGAGAGAGAGAGAGAGAAGGGGGGGGGGGGAGCAAATCTTCTTTGACCAAGTAATTGGGTCCGTAATTATTTTGTTCCATTTGTCAGAAATTGACATAATGACTGTACCCGTTTCAATTAAAATGTCGTTTTTCAGAGGGTTATACTTCCGAAAGGAAGGTTGGTAACTCCAATGGTTCGTAATGAAGTGTTAGTTTATATTCATGAAAAATAAGGATTTTAGTAGATCTTTCCAAGAGTCTAATATACAATATTCAAATATGCATATCTAAATTTGTGAATTGTAATACGAACAAAAGAAGAAGAAATATAAGAAAAACTTTCTATTTGTTTATTTTCATTTGTCCTTCAATCAGTCACTTTATCTTCTCTCGTGGTCTTTACCACTAACCTTCCTGCAAAATTATTCCTTTCTACTCCCAATAAATCTCCTCCCCTCCCCCCTCTCTCGCTCTCCCTCTCTCTCCCCCCTCTCTCTCTCTCTCTCTCTCTCTCTCTCTCTCTCTCACAGTCTCTGTTTTCCTCTCATAATCTTCCCTCTCCCTTTCCCACCTCTCTACTCCCCTTCTCTCCCATTCTTTCTCTCTCCCTTCTCTCTCTTCATGGCGAAAATCATCCAACGACGATGGACAAACCATTAAATTTAACAGCAATAATATCTCACTAGTCTCTAGTCCTTAAAATATCTTTACAAATGAACCGACACGCGTGATTATATCATTTAGTTAGCATGGCTATATTTCTGAAATGGATTGAAACCGTTAAGCATTTACCGCGTTTTCCACATTAATTTAATTCTAAACTTTTAATTTGCCTCACTATATTGCTTTAAACACATTTACCCTATGCCTAGACACAAATTAGCAGCAACAAGAAACATTACGATGAAAGAGATTATATTGTATAAAAAGGTAGCGGTATAACTAGTCAAATATATACAGACTGGGGAATTAGGTAAACGGGACTAAACAAATATGTGACAAGAGAATCGGTCCAAAGATGGCAATATTTATTGTAGTATCATTGTTCTGATGAAACGATGACCCAATGGTCGACTGTTTGGACTCTATGTAGTAATGGCTATGTAACATAAATATAATTGGTGACTTACTAATAATCATTACATTTTATCATCTTCAATCTTACTGCACTTAATTAATTAATTGTATCTATCTGTAACATAAAAATGATAGTAAGTTACTAATAATCGTAAATTTACGATTGATAGAAGAAGATATGATTACTTTATGGGAAATTTTCAATTAATTTTGGAGATATACACTTGATCGTAATTATAGCCCCCATCGAATTGCGCACCTGTTCGATTTTCAAAACAAATCGAAATTTCACTTTAATTGCCAATATTAGTCGTTTATGTAATACATGGACTAATACTATAGTCCATTCAATTGAATCACTTTGACTTGTGAATTTTTGGAGCATATTTGAGATTTTCCCCCTTTTGGGGGTCATTAGTACTGCATTTGTTGTCTTTCTATTTTTCTTTTTTTTACAAATTTGTTTTTCTACTGATATCGTGTTTTTTTTTAACTTGTTATCTTTATGTGTTGTATTATTGTTTTACATTAATTACATCTAGTTGATGAAACAACCTGTTAGACCTGTTGCGAACTATTTAAATAATGCGAATACCATTTAATTTCAATATTCGACTATCAAACTAAGAGCACATTTTTTTTTTGTCCCAGAAATTGGAAAATTATGCCGACCGATATTTCGTTCAGTAGATGGGGGGGGGGGGGGGGGGGGGGGGTAAGGTCACTTTTTTGTCACCCTTTAGCACAATTTTTTAATTAAAAAAAACAATTGATATCTTGCGTACGCGCCTGTACGGGCGGTATATTGATTTTTTTTTCCCTCACATTCTTCTGGGTACATTTTAAAATTCTAATTATCAACTCCTCATCATAATGAAATGACCTATTAAATTAATGATGGTGTGATTTTTATCATAAAAGAAAGTGAGTAATTCATTTTTTCATCTTACTTTGCTCCAAATTTACCAGCCCTAATCATTCAATAAAATGCACCATAAAACTTAATATGCATAGGGTCCGGTAAGATATAATAACAATTAGATGAAGGGATCATAAGCACTAAGCTATACACTAACAAACGTGTCAACCAAAAGCCAAATGTGTGTGCACAAGCACATGGTACTGTATGTCGTATAACTGCGCACATTATTATGTTTTTCGGTCTCACGGGCCTTCGGTCAAGTGGACTGTATGCCTCACATGTCATGTAAGCTTTAAGGTTTGAAAAGATATATAAAATCCTCCATCCTCGTTTCGTAAGTCACAGATAAACCTTCGCAATGATATGATTTATTCCAATAATCGCAAAGGTTATTTTTACTTCAGCATTTGCATTAGCTATAAAAAACAAAAAAGGCAATTCGTTAACATTATTGTTCTCCCATTTCTGATAGAAATAAGTAATGAAATATATTTTTTTAGAATGCAAATGAGTTGTACTTTGTCTTGTGAATCTACACCGATCTATGCATATATTATACAAAAGGAATATTCACACCCTTCAAGAGCGATAAAATCATTATTATAAAAACAAATGAAGCGAAGAGCATAGTTTTCCTAACATATCATAAAGTCAAGAGTTTATATAAAAAATATAAGTAAAGTAGATGATTGATATCCCCATAAAACCAAGCATATAAAGGTGCTCAAAAAACAAGAGTTTCTCCGGCTTTATTCCTCTATATTGATATTAAAATCAGCACATATACCTTCATAAAACATATACAATTATTGTATAAGACCTAACAACTAACCCTCTATTCCTAATTTGTCTGTGCATCAGGAAATGCAAGTCAATATTGTTACCATTCTTATAATTATCATTAACATTATTTACTATTGTTGTCATCTGATTTCGCACATTAAAATGACACTTGAAATATATTTGTCGAGCATTGGTCAGTATAATTGTAACACTGACCATGGCTACAGACATGATGGCGGCCATTTTGTTTTGTCTGCTAGTACTCCTTCAGGCCCAAAACATCTTTAAGATATCGATCTGGAAGGATGACGTAATCATCTTCTTTTCGTCCAAGAAGAAGGAATCTTCTGGATCGTAGTTTGTCCTTTAAACCTCGTCCCCTCTCGATCTCAGGCAACTTAAGACGATATACGGCACTGTATAAGAGAGAAAATGTTCATTGTCTAACTAACTCGAAATCTTCATGTGGAAAGGTGTGGTGAAATGACTCAATACTTAAGTCAATTCCGATATATGCACTGACTTGTGAATTTGATTTCGATTCAAAGGCAAAAGAGTTTATAGTGCTAAATTGTTTGGAAGTATGTTGTCAGACTGATATTAAGATAAACCAAATAGCAATAATGTGTTAAAATTACCCAATTTATTTTCTCAGACTTGTCTTTGATTTTTATAAATATAGCAACATACTGTAGATGCATAATTGCAAGCGCCCGAAAACGTATTTCTTTGCATATAGTAGCTGAAGGTGAACAATATGGAAATGTTCAGAAACCTTTTCCACAACTTTTTTTTTTCTAGGTAATATCTGTTCACAAATTATATTAAAATGGCTTTCATTCATATTAATATTCTCCATCATCGTGAAATGCTGTAGAAATGGGTAGCTGGTTATTAATTTGACTTCAAAGTATAAATATTTAAAAAGTTAAGCTCAAGGGTCTTTAAAATATCAGAAATAACAAATTGTTATCAATTAATACAAATGGGTAGCTGGTTATTAATTTGCAGTGTTTCTGGAGAAGCCAGAAGCCAATGCCATGTTTCGACCAATCTGTAGCCAGGCAAGTGGGCTTGTAAAAATTAACAAATTATATTAAAATGGCTCTCGTTCACATTACTATTCTCCAACATTGTGAAATGCTGCATAAATAGGTAGCTCGTTATTAATTTGATATCAAAGTGTAAATATTAATACGTAATGCTCAAGGGTCTTCGAAATATTAAAAAAACACAAATGTAATAAAATAATACAAATGTTTTAGTAGTGTTACTGCGAATGCAGTAGCAAAGTACTTCTTTATTCTGCTCCAAAAATTAAAGTAATGCCCATGTCAAGATTTGAATTTCAACTTAAGTCCAAGATGTAAATAGTGATGGATGATGTATGCGTACCGTGGATCATCATCTTTAACCAGTTTCTTGATTTCTGAGAGGTAAGACTCAAACTTCTTCTGACACAGTCTGGGGTCCCAATATCCCTACAAACAAAACGAATAGGTAATTAAAACGAGTACATCGATTCGATGTATACAATATCACAATAAAATATATGTATATTTTTAAACATATGGCCATTTCATCTTGCTCACTCTCACACGGGAGAGTTTCTAACCGAATTGACGGTGATGGCGTCCGTAACTACCCGGTAACCATGGTAACCCATAGAAAGCTAACTACAGTCGCGAGACATGTCCGAATCAGCGTGTGCTTCATCTACCTATATTTGGGCTGAAGATTTATTCCAAAGCATTCGCATTTCTTTAGATACTCAGTTAAAAACCACACATAATGTGGCATTTTTGGTGGATGCAGCAAAATTTGAGAAACCAGTAAAGGGCTACACCCCAGATGGTGGCAGTATTATTTGGAATGAAGTCGCTTGTATGTCGTCGGCATTTTGATGAGTAACTTATGTGAAACAGATGAAGGGGAGGATAGAGCATAACTTTGTTCCTTGGCTACCCTAATTGCTCAAACAAAGGTTGAATTCCTACGTTAAATCATCGACCCAACACTACAGATCTACTTCTATACTTAATCCTAACCCAAACCAAAAACATATAGATTTAACGAAATAAAGATAAAACTTGGACGAAATGTCGCCGGATAAAAATTGTCGAATCATACCCGGTTTATTGCCTGAAAAAGGCTGAATGTTACGATGATTTTTTTACACGTAAACCTATGGGGATCTCAGCAAAATGTATTTATGCGGGGCAACGGGCATCTTTTAAAAAACTATTGACCGGTAGGCGGGCAATGGGCATCTTTAAAAAAAAAAAAATATTGACCGGTAGGCGGGCAAGGTTAAAATCACGACTCCAAGCTTTAGGGATATTAAAGAAAAGGTTGCTCTTAATCGCTTTAATATGGGGACATAATGTTATTGTGAAAGGAAAAGCGGGCACTTATCAGAAGGGAAAGGATACTTATAAGAAAAGAAAAAAAGCAATTGTCCAAGCAGAAATGGCAGTTATCAGAGATTAAACTGGTGGCAATCCTCGCACCTGAAAAGGGGCACTCACCAGAGATGAAAATGGGGCCCTTATGAGAATGAAAAAAAGGGGTACCTATCAGATTTTGAAAGGGACACTAATCAGAGGTGAAAATGGGCACATATTAGAATAGAAAAGGGGTCTTTAAAAAAAAATGATGGCAGTTATAACAATGAAAAGGGACACTTATTAGAAAAGAAAAGGTGTAGGTGTCAAAATAAAAGGACAATTATCGGAGGTGAAAAGGGGCACTTATATAGAAGGGTAAATTAGATCTTCTTACAAAGGAAAGGGGCATTTGTCAAAGTAAGAGAGGCACCTCTCAGATCTGAATTGGGTCAATTGTCAGTGATGGCAAGGAGCACCTAGTGGACAGAACAAGGAGCACTTTTATGAAGTCAAAGGGGGGGGGGGCACCTTTCCTATGGTCCCCCACAGGTTAGGTAGAGTTTTTGCATCTTCTGTCTAAAAATCAAATTTTACTAATAAATTTGTTCTAGCTATGTTGTTTGCATGTTTGCATTGTTTCCTAAACCTATATCTGAGCATCCTCCCCCTTCCCCTTCTTTTCGGCGGACCTCTTGTCCCTAGCAGGGTTGCACACGGCATCCCCCGTACCCCTTTGGTAACGGGCCTGGATTGCCAATAAATGGAGGCGGAAATGTAAAGAAGAGGAAAAAGAGGAAAGATGAGAAGCCTTACCTCTGATTTTGAAGACAGCTGATTGGTCTTCATGGTTTCGACTGATGTTATGATATGCTTTCTATCATCTCTCCTACCGCATATCACTTCAGGGATGCCAGCCATGTAGGCCTGCGACCACCACTGTAACGTCTTGTACCTGCATGAAGACAAAGGAAAATTCACTGACGTGTCCAGCATACGGTGAACCTGGATGTAACCCACTCCCTCTTCTATTATTAAAGGACCAGGACTGTGTCACCACAACGTGAAACTGCGAAATTAACCCATCGCCTGGGGATGCTACGCTCCTATATACCTATCAATTTCTGTATAATCGTGACTTATACAAGCTAAGTATTTGCCATGTTGATCATAATGATCGATTCGATTATGAATGTACTTAATTTGCTATTTAAAAAGACAAACCTGTTAACCTAACTTTGAGAATAGTTTACCACATTCCAGTTGGTAAATAGGAAAGTTTTGCACGTCACATTCTTCATTTAATTCCTAGAATATGTCGTTGTGTAGTACAATGTAAAGAAATGTAAAATATACCTCCACCATTCAACTTGTTTTCGAGGAAAGAAATGGGAAGGAATTATTTATTAATAGACCAAGAAATGTTCAGAGAGAGCCATGTATTAAAGCATGAGAGAGGGAGAGGGTGGGGTGGAGAAACGGAATGAGGGAAAGAAGGAGGGAGGAAAAAGAGAGGGATGGAGAGTGAGAGTGAGAGAGAGAGAGAGAGATAGGGAGTGAGGGGGAGCGAGCAAGCGAGAGAAGGAGAGAGAGAGAGAGAGAGAGAGAGGGGTGGGGGAAGGATACATGGACACGAAATACAATTATATACAGAGAGTTAGGATACATGTAGCAAGAGCATTATTTTGTCACCTGTTGAAATTTGTCAGGGGTTTCCCTACGAGATCATCCTTTATGGTTTTGATGCACACATAGTTTTCTGGAGGTGCCTTATTCGAGTCCTTTCGTTCTGCCTGAACTTCTGTGCTGAGAATGATACGGTGATCGCCATACTGTGTCTTCATCACCGCTCCATACTGGGCGTTTGCATTCACCGGTTTGTTGATGTCAGGCTTTCTCCCGTCAGCTTGAACCAAAAAAAAAAAAAGATAAAGAAGGGGGAAAAAGGATTTTGGGAAGTAGTTTTTAGGTGAATATGAAGAATTAAAACAAAAAAGTACTTAAAAGTCAATATATATTTATTCATTTTTGTTATTCTGTGTTAATTACACAGGGTAATCTCTTTAGTACATAAAACTGCTCTGTAAGGGAGCTCTGTTTACACAATACAATTAAAATCCAATGAAAAGCAGTTAACAAATTACTATAGAGTGAAATATTGCAATACGTAACAACAACAAAATAACAAAAATATATATTGATAGTAGAAACATTTATTAGTCTTTTGATCACGTCTTAATTACACATATCGATTAAAGTAAACTATTATTTATTAATACAAATATACCACAAAAGATTAGTAATTCGTATAGCTTAAGCTTCGGCGGATCCAGGAATTGGCACGGGTCATGACCCACCCCCAAAAATCCAAACTGGAATACCGTTTTTACAGCTCAAAGGAATAAAATGTTTGCACGAATTGTGTTCGTGTACTCCATCCTCGACACAATTTGTGTGTCCTAGATGGCACCTGAAAAATGTAATAACTTTTGTGGCGGTTGGTTGTCAGAGACTATTTTTTGTTAATAACTTTGCCCCCCCCCCCCCCATATTTTAGATTGTATTTGTCACAGGCTCGGTTTTGGAAGGGGGCGTGTTATAGGGGCGTAGGCAATCTTGCATCGCTTAGAATCATTCATGGGGAGCTAGAGCCCCGGCTTCTCTCTTGAATAGCTAGCGCATAATGGCTCGTGATAAATCCGATTTGTAACCTTTCTAAATTGGGATATAAATAGGATCTGGCTATTTGTGTCGGTCGATCAGTAGACTCTCAACAATGATCACGGTCTATAAACAAATAAGATAAAAGAAGATACCCTTAATTAAGATAAAAATATAACATAATCCTCTCCCCAAGTCTTTGGTGCAAAAAGAAACGAAAGTCTAACAGTGCGCCAAAGACTTAAAATATGACCCAATGATCAACGACAAGTATAAAATGTAAGAACAATAAACGTGAACGCGAACCAGCCTAAAACGAAACCTAACGCATGAAGGAAGGTCATCAAAAACTACCAAAACGATAAATGCAATAGCCAAATGTCATTTTAAAATCTAAGACATGAGGCAAATTGTTCGAGTGTCAATGCCACATGTCATAGTCTGAGTGCCAGGCGGGTTTGGTTGTGCGACGTGTAGATCGCCTAGGAGGAGCAGTTGCCCGTCTGGGGGGGGGGGGGGGGGCTGGGAAGGTGAACAACCACAGATGGGCGAAGAGAGTCCAGGGAGGACACGAAAGACGAGAGGATAGCTGCTTCGATGGCGTCAGCATCCGTGTCATCGCGAAAGCCAGCCATGAGTGTCAGGGGTTCTGTCAAGTTGATGGCGAGGACCAATGGTCGCGACATCGTCTGGCAGGTGTAGCTTCAGAGGCGCACCAGTGAGAGGTAGTTTATTGCACGGTGTCGGACACCTGGGACATGGACGATCCGGAACCTGTAATGTAGGGTCTTCTCTTTCAAGTTCCTTAGACGAGGGTTGGGGATGTCTGCTAGTGAGCGGTCAGTGAGGATCTTCAAAAGGGGCTTGTGGTCGACAACAAGGATGAGGTCCTTATCCAAGTACAAAGTATCTGGCCTTGTCTAGGGCATCAGCCACGGCGAGGGCCTCGCCTTCGATCAGAGCATCGAGTGATTCAGCGGCGTGCGTGAACCTGCTGCCTAAAAGCGTGATTTTCCATCACGTGTGACAACACAATGGTTCCGAGGAATTGCAGGTGCAGTGTTTCTGGAGAAGCCAGAAGCCAATGCCATGCTTCGACCAATCTGTAGCCAGGCAAGTGGGCTTGCTCTGGTCAAAGATCCTCACACCCTCCTCGATTTCATTGGCGATGATGGCTTTGGATTCATCAAAGGCACTCTGGAGGGCCTCATCTCATGTGAAGGTTGTGGCAGGCTTCAGGAGCTGGCGGAACGACAGCATCTTTGCAGTCATACTGAAGGCATAGGACACTTGATTGAAAAGCCCGAACCAAGAGCGCACGTCGGTGATGTTCTTTGGTGTCGGGAAGTCCAGGATGGCCTGTACGGCCGTCAGATGGTAAAACGGTCTAACTCGAAATTTTGACTTTTTGAGGTAAATTCACTTTCCGGGTAATGTGAGGGCGCTATTTCCAATGGTGCTATCGAGAAAATCCCATCATGTCTTCTTTTAGAGATAATTTCCGCTATCTTGGTACTTTTTTGTATTTTTCCTTCAGATTTTATGGTAAAACGGTCTATCTCTGAGTTAGCCCATTGCCGGTAATATCGTTTGGGGGTAAAACGAGCTATCTTTTACATAAACCTTTTAACCTTCTGAATTGAGATTTTTTAATCATCGTTGCCAGATGGTAAGATGGTCTATATTCGAGTAAGTAGTATGGCAATAGTGTTTATGTTGTTTCTAGAAGATAGACCATTTTACCATTTTATGTGTAGTGGGAGTGCATCATGTGATGTGGTTAAACAGTCTATCTGCACAAAAATCTCATTTATTTTATAATTAAAACCCTAAATAAGTACAAAATTCTTCAGTTATCAGTGTTTAATATGCTTCTTCTTGTCCCATTGCTAAAAATGGATTATACCCATCTCCTAAAAAAGCTGAAACCTGTAAACTCAAAGTCATTTTTCTCAGAACAGCGATTTTCGAGTTAGACCGTTTTACCATCTGACGGCCGTGTAAGTATTTCTTGCATGGACAACATCTGCACCCAGCACTAACTTGTCAGGGTCGAGGGTAACGCCATTCCGACCGCAGACATCCAGCTACTCGACAGCTTTGAAGTAGCTACCCGCCAATGTGTCCGCCCATAGCATTGTTGTGAATGTCCGAGACGATCTCATCATAACGTCAAGTGTATCCATCACCGTAGGCAATGTATCCTTGAGGGGCCGTCTTGTAGCGGTATCTGCCCCAGGGGGTAATGAAGGTGGTCAGGTGACGGTCCTCTCTGCAGAATGACACGCTATGGTAACCATTCCACGCATCAAAGACGGTTTTCTTCTTCTTGTGTGGGACCGACCGAGCCTGTTGGAATGATGATGGTGTGTGGTGTGCAGGCGCGGATCCAGGATTTTCCAATAGGGGGGGCCGGAAATTTGGAAAGTGTGCAGACCATTTTTACAACTCAACATACCAATACTGACAAGGTCATATCAGAAGCACCATACCGGTACAATTTTTGACATTTTCATCGGGGGGGGGGGGGGGGGAGGGGCTAAAGCCTCTTTCATGACAAAAGTTTTATTAAATTATTAGAGAAAGAAGATGATTCGTTATATTCTCGACTCTAAAATAATCCTTGTCTGAATTCAGTTTTTCCCCGCCCGCCCGTAGCGCGTAATTTTCGGACGCTTTATTAAATTATGAGAGAAAGAAGACCATTCGTTGTACCATTCTCGACTCTTAATCCTTGTTTGAATTCAGTCTTTCCCCTTCCCGCGCGAAGCGCGGCAGCTTTGACGTTTCATTAAATTATTAGAGAAAGGAGAGGATTCGTTGTACCATTCTCGAATCTCGATCCTTGTCTGAATTCAGTTCCTCCCCCCCCCTTCCCGCGCGAAGCGCGGAAGCTTTAACTTTCCATAGTTTAATGATATTGTTAGAGGAAGAAGATGATTGGTTGTTCCATTCTCGACTGTCCTACTTGTAGCTACCTGCTCCCTCTATATAGAAAACTTCCCCAATCGGTGTCTTTTGTTCCCCCATGATCCTCTTTTTCTTACGTTAAATGAGAGCTGAGTTAATGAGATAGCCACCTGTCACAGTGACCTTGCTGGCTCGCTTGGTGGTCTAACCCCTTCTGGCTGAAGTAGTAAAGCCTGCCTTTAATCCTTCACTGAATTCAGTCCCCTCCCCCTCCCGCGCTAAGCACAGAAGCTTAACGTGTCATTAAATTATTAGAGAAATAAGACGATTCGTTGTACCGTTTTCGGAATTTTCAAAAATATTTCTTTGTCTGCTCCTTTTTTGTCTTATGTCCTCTTACTGCCCCTACCGCCCTTGGCTACACGCCTGCTTTAAAGGGAACATGAAGCAATCATGATTGTGATAGCACACAATTAGGTTAGTAGAAACGAAAGGAAAAAAATATCTATTACACCAACCATGGATAAATCACGGCCGGGAGCGTCATATCATATCATATCATTTAATAGTTTTGTGTTATCGGGCGAGGGCCGGGGCGTAGCGACCAAGCGAGATTTTGCAATGTTGAATGCTGAAATTATGCATTCTAGAAAATCCCTAAGCCCAATAATTCTTTCCGCTATATGTCTTTCTAGCTGTATTTTTAAATTTCCAGGGCGACGTGTCCCCCTATCGGGCCCAGGATCGCCGCC
The DNA here is from genome assembly GCF_000002235.5 of Strongylocentrotus purpuratus. Classification (NCBI taxonomy): domain Eukaryota; kingdom Metazoa; phylum Echinodermata; class Echinoidea; order Camarodonta; family Strongylocentrotidae; genus Strongylocentrotus; species Strongylocentrotus purpuratus. The sequence continues at coordinate 301,949 of NW_022145614.1, read as the reverse complement.
CCTGCCCCTGTCCATGTACCTGTGTTGGCTAAGTCAGTAGAGCGTCCGCATCACAACCGGGAGGTCGAGGGTTCGAACCCCGGCCGCGTCATATCAAAAGACGTTAAAAGACCTTGTTTGGCGTTCAACAATAAGGGATAGAGCAATGTCGATCTGGCGCTGCTCAGTGGCTGCCGGGCTCACGATCAATTGGGCAAAAAGAATTTCCATTTTCGGTTTAACTTAATAAAAGATTACAAAATATGGACTATAAAAGATTATTATATTATTATTATTATTATTATTATTATTATTATTATTATTATTATTATTATTATTATTATTATTATATGCTGCTTAATGGTACGGGTATTTCCACATACCCATGTATTGTCCAACTCATATTGTCTGAGCTTGGCTTCACGCACATCTTCCTGACGTATACAAATAAAACGAATGAGATAGATGTCTATAATAGTTTTTGTTTGAAGAGGTTTATACGCAGGATATTTTCAATAATATCTATACTACTCTCGATCACATTATAACACCGGCTTTTAGCCCTGCGGCCATGATAAGCATTGAAGCAATCTATCTCTTCCTACCGGGTACCCATTTATTTCACCTGGGTGAAGGATGGCAAATGTAGATTGATGTTTTGCCGAAGGACATTCGCGCTGTGGCAGGGGTTCGAACCCTAATATTTAACTCTTTGTTAATAGTGCGTTTATTTATCCAATAATCAAACTACATAGTCTCCATCTATATTAGTTTATTTTACACAAGGTCGCAGCCACCGTCTATTAAAGTGTAAATGACGAGACGAAATAGTAATGACGGCAATTTCTAATGACAGTTATTGAATATGGTTGAAGACATAAATATCTACAGATTCAAGTTGGAAGATTGTTTTACAAGTTTCATCATTTTTTTTTTTTTGTTTTTTGGATTTGATTTGATTTATTTTTCACTCAAATATCCACAAATTAAATGACATATATAAACCATACAATAATACAATATATAATAGAACAAATGAATTATAGAAGTAACGAAATACTGACAAGTATGTTCGTAATCAAATAAGTTTACAGAGTACATTCAAGTTTGAGAATAAGAGAAAATATTTTATATTGCTTGACTTAACTGAGAGGGGGAAAAGGGGAACCTCAGAAAAGCTAGGTTTGTTGAGCGAGATTCCCAGTATAAATCAAATAATGGACCATCAACAAAGTGCATCAAAATCTGCACATGTCCGCTCCCAGAGAAACCAGAGACGCGCGAACCCACCCGCCCGCGCCAGATCCTCGGGTCTCCCCCGCCAAGGCCAAGGCCAAGGCCCATTCATAATCCTCTTTTAATGTAAGATATATGGTAAATCTATCGACGAAATCAAACGAATATCTGTAAACAGGATATGAATGTACCTGTACTTTTAAAATCAAATTCATCATTTGCAGACATGCAGGGTACCATTTCTAATACCTTTTGTAGATGTGATGCATGCAACAGGACGTTAAAAGAAAATACATCAATAAGTGCCACGTGATACTATGAATTCTCATGACAAACAAAGAAAATATGAAATCCGTTTCATTTTTTAAATCAATCACTCAATATTGTTTGAACGACATACAGCCAGCAAGAATAATTTTTTGGTACGTTTTATTTTTATCCGTAGTATTGACAATATACAGTTGCATATGAAGTTGGAATACATGTTCTTACCTCTCATCCTGAATAAACCTCCGACAATATGATTTATAAGTTTGTGACTTCTCATAACCTTATAGATCAATATTTTACCTTTTTAGATTGATCAATAAAGTTCGGAGAAGATATTAACTTTATACAAACCATATTGGCGGAACCATTTCATGAAAAGGCGAAGGACAAACTTATTCCAACTTTACGAGAAAAAGTGCAGAAAACAAAGAGGGAAGGGCGAGGAAAATTCATGTCCACTTGTCGATCCTGAACCCTGTAGCTTGTGATCTATAGTCCGGTGATTTATCCACTAGACCACAGCACCTTAGCTCTAAACCGTGTGAGTCAAAAAAAAAGTTTACACCTAGAAAATGGCTAATTATTTTAAAGATCATCTATGGACAGTAAATTATTATACATCTTATGAAAGAGTGTTATATCCCAAATCATTTGGTATCTTTTTGTGTGGTATGTGTTCACAGGAGGCATTGTTTGCAAGGGTGCAAAAATCGACTTGCGCCAAAGTTGCTTATGTGATGTATTAGAGTAATAGAGGATGAATTAAATGTATCAAATAAGATGCATTGCATAGGCTTTTTGCAGAAGCAAAGTCACACACACATACATTTGATATTTGATATTGTGTGGCATGATTTATTTTGTTACGGGTGTTATTTGGATCTGCAAAGAACGAATTAATACCCAAATCCCAATTGTTTTATTCAAACATCCCATAAGAAACTTTGGCGCATTTAAGTCGATTTTTGCACTCTCGCAAACAATGCCTCCTGTTCATCCAAGCGTGAACACATACCACACAAAAATGATACTAAATGATATGGGATAAAACAATCTTTCATAAGATGTATGATAATATACTGTTCATAGATGATTTTTGAAATAATTAGCAACTATCTAGGTGTAAACTTTTTTTTGGACTCACACTGTATGTATCCGTTCTAAACAGTGGATTATCTAGTATAGAGATGATCCGGCGTAAGAACCTAGCTCGATGGAAGATCCAAAGGGGGAGGGGGGTATTGAAGGTCATCATGCAATTGTAATGTTTCTATATTTCAATTTGTGATGCTTTAAGCTTTTGAAAGTGCCTTAAATTGATTTTTTTTTTAATAGTCTCCGCGATCTTTCTTCTTCTCGCCCTCTCGCCTTCTCGCCCTCTCCCTCTCTCTTTATCTTTCTTAAGCTCCCCCTCCCCATCCCACTCCCATCCCACTCCCCTGCCCTTACCCTCCCCTCTGACTCTTTCTTTCTGTCTGTCTCTTTCTCTCTCGCACTCTTATCTATCATGTCTTTTTCTCCTGGCAATATGACACAATCTTGCAGGCGGATGTTTGCCTCTTAATTTCCAAACTATACGGCAATTTAAAACAAAGCTTGATTGTACGACCAGTACCTAAGGCAGGCGCGGATCTAGGATTTTCCAATAGGGGAGCCGGAAATTTGGAAAGTGTGCAGACCATTTTTTCAACTCAACATACCAATACTGACAAGGTCATATTAGAAGCACCATACCGGTACAATTTTTGACATTTTCATCGGGGGGGGGGGGGGGGGGGGGGGAGGTTAAAGCCTCTTTCATGACAAAAGTTTCATTAAATTATTAGAGAAAGAAGATGATTCGTTGTTATATTCTCGACTCTAAAATAATCCTTGTCTGAATTCAGTTTTCCCCCGCTCGCGCGTAGCGCGTAATTTTCAGACGCTTCATTAAATTATGAGAGAAAGAAGACCATTCGTTGTACCATTCTCGACTCTTAATCCTTGTTTGAATTCAGTCTTTCCCCTTCCCGCGCGAAGCGCGGCAGCTTTGACTTTTCATAGTTTAATGATATTGTTAGAGGAAGAAGATGATTGGTTGTTCCATTCTCGACTCTTAAAGGCACACTGTCCTACTTGTAGCTACTTGCTCCCTCTATATAGAAAACTTCCCCAATCGGCGTCTGCTGGTCCCCCATGATCCTCTTTTTCTTATGTTAAATGAGAGCTGTGTGTAAAGTCAGTACGGGCCGGATTTTGTGTATTACGGGCCGGACTTTGTTGCGTGAAAAGTTACCCTTTATCGGAGATTCCCGGAGTGGGAGGGAGGGAGGAGGGGGGGGGGGGGGGGCTTTCTTCTTTTTCTTTTCTTCTTCTTTTTCTTTTCTTCTTTTTCTCTCTTTCTGCTTCTTTTCTCTTTTCTTTTCTTTTCTCTTCTCCTTTCTTTTCTCTTCTCCTTTTTTCTTCTCTTCTTTCTTTTTTCTCTTCTTTTCTTTCTCTTTTTTTCTTTTTTTGCGCCGCCAATAGGGGGGGCCGCGGCCGTTTCGGCCCCCCCTGGATCCGCCACTGGTGTGTCTCGCGTGTAGCGAAGGAGTTGAGGGCCTGGAAATCGACAGTTCGTCTCGTTGTGCCATTCTTCTTTGCGCAAACTACCATCAGATGACACCAGGTAACAGGCTCTTCAATGGGGACCAGTTCCAGCACACCCAACTGCACGTCATGATCCAATCCAACTTTCACAGCATCCCGTCAGTGGAGTGGAACGGGTATTGGTGTGTGATGCGCAACTGGCTCAGCATCGGGGTCTAACATCAGTTTCAAGGGAGGGCTGTCCATGAGGGTCAAGGGTTGATGTTCACAAGTGTTGAATGTGATCGATTGGTAGTACTTGAGGAGGTGCTGTCAGGAAATGGCAGCTTTGTCGGAGGTTGGGGGGGGGGGCGTTGACGCCTGAGGTAGTTACAAGTTCCTCCAGAGCCGTCTTGAAGGGCTGTTTGCGTCCCCACCTCGTACCCCAGTCGTACGCAACGTAGGGAAGGTATCAGGAATGATCCATAGGGCGATGCATGCCTCCTTGCTGAGGAAGAGTCTGTTAGAGCCTTACGTGACGTAGGTCATTTGTCGAGTTCCAATAACCTGTCCTCCCGCGCCTCTGCCAGAGAAACGGATAATGGCGGCCCCAAGGATCCGGATGCCGCCTTTTGTAGCGGTGCGCATCTTCATGTCGACCGGTAGGAGATCCCATTGGCGTAACCCAAGGCGGCGGATGACCTTTATACCAGCAAGTCAGCTCTGGCACCCTGTGTCTCTCATAGCAGAAACAGAGCAAGACATTGTAGGGGTAGATAGGTCGAAAACAAAGGCATTGTAGTCATCGGGCACGATCCTGACGGTCATGTCAATAAACGGCTGGGTGCTGACCGTTTCTTGTGCCACGTATTGGAGATTGGGATACACGTGGTGGTCCAGAGGGACGGCTGATCCAGGGTGAGGCCTTTCTGTAGTGCGGCAGGAGCAAAGGGCATCAAACATAGCACCTTCATAATCACTTGGGGCGCCGGGTGACGAACGTTTAGATTTTTGTCCTTACTGCGGTACACGCTCTCCATGTGATTTGGCACAATGCGTGCATCTGTGGCCATATGCTGGACACTGAGTTTGACGGATGCGGGCTGGGGCACTCATTCCATTTCCTCTCCTGCCACAATAACCACAAATGTCCTGTTTCTCCTTAATAGTTGTCTGTTTGGCTTTCCTGTTGGCTTTCCTGCTACCCACGTCCACTGAGGAGTGGGAGTCCAGGAGCGAGGAGGCGGATCGCTAGCCGGCCTCTTTGACTTCAACGAACTGGAAGACCTCCTCTAGCATCATGTCCTGATTCTTGTTGCCAAGGTGGTCAAGCTGGATTTCGGGGTCGCTGATGCCCCAAGTGAGGACGTCCCGCATGATGACGTCAGCGTAGTTAATGTCGGCGTCACAGCCGGGGCACCTGATGAGGAACTTGCAGATGTCTGCCTGGCCACGTAGGCGGGCCCCATAACTGCGTACTGTTTCATCTCGGTCCTTGCGCATGTTATGAAGCGCGACACGGGCCACCATAGAGTTCTCATCACGGACTGCCAGCTCAGACTCCCACCAGCTGATCTTGTTAGGTCTCTACGTAGGGGTTTGTCGCAGCATTCGAGCAGCTGGATATTCTTGTCCCCGCCGGTGACCTTTGTGGCCGCGACATAATCAGTCCATCGAGACAAGAAGTACGCCCATTCTTCACTTGAGCCAGCCGCAGCAACTTTAGGGCTTTTAACCTTCTCCACCTTTGGCGGCAGGTCCAACGGTGTGCAAAGCGCTGTGGGCAGTGATTAAGGCAGCTACAATGGCAGTATCAAGGTCCGGGGTAGTGTACCCAGTGATGGGGCAAGCGACGACAGGCACGGTTGTGATAGTCACCGTGATCATAAATAAGATCTGGATATTTGTGTCGGTCGATCAGTAGACTTTAACAATGATCACGGTCTATAAACGAATAAGATAAAAGAAGATACCCTTAATTAAGATCAAAATATAACATTATCCTCTAGGATAAGAGAATTTAAGTACTAGAATTTATTATATCATTTGGTATAGCATTTCAATTCTCCGTCGAGGTACTGTGATGATAACATTATTATGAGAAATAGAACCATGATTACAGAAAGATAGACATAAATATGATGTAAAAAACCAAGAACTTACGACTTGTGATGCACTGAGCAAACTTATCGCCACCAAATCCCAGCTCTATTTGCCATGCAGTTAATTTATAATTATCTATCTTGACGTTCTCGATATAGTAGGTTCCATTACAGAGGGTTACAAGGATTTCCAGCTTGTCCAGGCTCTCCACCGCACGAAGAAGACGCCAGAAAAATCCTCGGCGACCTACAAAATCGATGTCGAGCCTAACAATTATTTGGACAAAAAGATTGAAGGAGTCATAATGCGCAATCAGTTTTACGTTTACAAAAATGAAAGAATCATTATAAATGGCTTCGATTGAACGAAAGTAGCACATTCTTTTTTCCTTTTTTTTGGTCCAGTTTTTGAGGAAAAATTTCGCAATGACTCAACTAGCCGCTGAATAAGCGAAGGAGGAGGGGGGGGGGGGGGGGGGGGGGGAGTAAGAGCACTTTTTTTTTCTTTTTTTTTTAAAACTTGAATTTAACTCTCATCTCCTTGGCAATGTATACAAAAACGTTGTTCCTGGTGGTTCCTCTTCTTTTCTGACAAAACATGGGGGACATTTGATATGATGTCCCCCCTAGAAAAAAATCGTCCCCCTGTCCCCCAATTGACGCCCTTGATCGTGGGGGGGGGGGGAGGGGTCATTTCACCACCTGAAAAAAACTTTTTTAGCTACAATTTCGGATTACATGTGCTCTCAAAATTAAAATTTCCACACCCTTGTCGATATAAAGTTCAAATGTTTTTATCAATATTTTCATAATTCAATCCCATTTCCAAAGAAAATTTCACCACTAGCTAATTTATGTTCCTCTTTCCATTGGTAATATCAGATTTTCAAAATCATACCCCTGTTTTTGAGATATGTTACTGTCCGCGAATTAAGGTCACGCGAACTATGGTCACACCACAATACTAATACACATTCAGTGGCTTCAATAGCGAAGCTATATCCGTGGTGATAACAGAAGCTCGTTGGACGCGCATAAATTATAAGCGGAGGGCAAAAGTCCAATATCATGCTTAGTTATTTGATTTGCCTGCCACTACTTCACAATCTAAGCACACCTTCTTTATTCGAAAGATTTTATCATAATACACAATATTTCAGAAGTGTTTGTTTTGTTTTAATTTGTAGCGAACACCCGTTAAAGGTACTATGTCCCATTTGCAGGCCCAAAAAATGAAAAAGTTAAATTCCAACTGCATTTGAAAGATAATACCTATTTAGAACTTCCCTAAAAAAGGTGGGGCTTGAAAATGTCTTCAAGTGGGGAAATAATGACTATTAGTTGTCAAATCGACTTTAGGGCTATAGAGCCCAAAAGTAATAGTCTTGATTTTCAGACAATTGTACCGCATGGTCAGACGTTTTATGTTGCGCAAATATTCAATCAGTTTAATCTTGGCCATCACAAGAAGTGGGTTATTGAAGTAGACAAATGCTCATGTACCTTTACAACTCTTTTCATGTATGTTATTACCAAAGAAGAAAAAAAGCCAGTCAGTCACTCAATAGTGTCTGACAGTGAAGTCTAGCAAGTAAACGGGTTTCCTTGCATAATTTGAATATGAGGACACTGCTAACGTTTAAATTTCACAGATAGGACATACATGACATATTCATAATTCCTGCAAAGTTCTACAGAATTTGAGGTTGGCTGCAAAAGGGACATAGTACCTTTAATCAGAGGGGGTGTTCCAAAAAGCGGCCCTTTTTTTATGAAAAAATGTATTTTGTAAATAATATTTTTTAGGAAACCTTGAACCACCATGAATTTGGCGTCATATGAAATGGAATCAATTGTCTTCAATTCGATTTATGTATTTTGTTTAAATTGAGATTAATCAACAAAGCGCAATTTTAAGACAAAAACATTATCTTATGTGATTTTATTCCAAAAATTGTATTTCATAAAAAAATGTGTTACTTTTCATATATCAAAATTGGAGAGGAGCCCTTTTTTTTGCTTTCCAGGAATTTGTCTATCTACAAGGACAATATCTTTGGCGAAAAAACGACATTTTGGCCCATAGCCTATGTGTATTAACTGTATGCACATACGCGTACTAGTGTATTTGGGACGTGTTTGGTGTGTTTAAATAGAGTTTTAAAGATAAATTTTAAGTAAAACCTCAAATCACCATTGGTGTGTTGTCGAATGATGGATAATTAGAATACCTTCAAGTTGATATCAATTTCAATGAGTTATGTAGTGTGTAAAATATAAATTTTAAGCCGAAAATTAGCTTTTTGTGTATATTTCCCCCCTAATTTTGGCCAGTATCTCGATATATTAATTGGACGATAGTGATTGGACATTCAGTAAATACATACAGTTTAAAGGATTAGGAGTGCTTTGTGCAATTGGTTAGTACTTATGTTCTCTATGATGTTTCAGAAAATGTGGGCATGGGCAGTTGCCCCCAAAACGCACACACACAAACACGCACACACGCACACACTGTCAACTACTCTTTGGCACCTCCCCTAAATCAGACTGCTTTGCAAAATCTTTTTTTTAAGACAAATATTTCAATATAATCAAAGAAAGATAACTACAAAAAAATACTACTTCTGGTCTAGCTGTTATTATATAGATAGCCCAAGATACTAACAATGTAGGCCTCTTGAACCCTCAGAAAAATTATCAGAATGAAGACCACGCAGAATGGCGGATCGTGTATGTGGTGTAAATTCTTTACAATAGGAAGAAAAAACATGTTGGAACGAATAGCATTTTGCATATCAGAATTGCTCCCAAAGACTGATCTTTATGCATGGGTTTCCACCTCTAAAAATGTATTTTTTAAAAGTTGCATTAATAATGCTGATACATTTCTTCTTTCAAATTATTTGCTCAGTTGGTATAAAACGTTTCTTATATTACAACCATCAGAATACAGTTTATTGCATTGATATTTATTTGTTTTTATAAATATACATGTATATAAGAAAAAAAGCATTGCGTATATAGATTTTTTAAATAAAAAATAGTTTTATTAAAATAGTGAAAAGGGTCTTACCATCAAATATGAAAAGGGCTTTACTGTGATAACTATCATATAGAGCTATGATTCAATGAGTCGTGAATCTGTCTGGTTGCAAGGGATATTGATCCAAGGTGCACATAAGGGGTGCCAATATTGCCAAAATTAATGTTCCAACTCCGAATCCCAGTTCTTTTATTGCCATTGTATAAAGTTTAAATACCTTTACAAAAAAAAAATCGCACCCACAATGGTTGGATTTTCATTTTGTCTTGCAAACTCAGCATGTCATCTCAAAGACAACTCGTCATACTGGCTATTTGCCAACTCAGTCGGGGCGTGGCCTGGGGCACTCATATTAAAAAAGTCAATTTTTATGAGGGACAATAACTATCAGAGGGGAAACGTGGCTGTTTTGTTCACCTTGGATTCGCCCCCAGCAGAAGGGGGTGACATTATGAAAATGCCTTACTTCGCCTTTCCTTCTTAATTTGGACGACTTCCGATCACACTAGCACAACTTCACTTTTAAAATTAATCTATAATGTCTTTGGATGCCTTTTTATCACGGAGACGAACTAGGCGATCTGCCGCTTTGATCAAGACATAACACATGTAGAAACTCAACTAGGCGATCTGCCGCTTTGATCAAGACATAACACATGTAGAAACTCAACTAGGCGATCTGCCGCTTTGATCAAGACATAACACATGTAGAAACTCAACTAGGCGATCTGCCGCTTTGATCAAGACATAACACATGTAGAAACTCAACTAGGCGATCTGCCGCTTTGATCAAGACATAACACATGTAGAAACTCAACTAGGCGATCTGCCGCTTTGATCAAGACATAACACATGTAGAAACTCAACTAGGCGATCTGCCGCTTTGATCAAGACATAACACATGTAGAAACTCAACTAGGCGATCTACCGCTTTGATCAAGACATAACACATGTAGAAACTCAACTAGGCGATCTGCCGCTTTGATCAAGACATAACACATGTAGAAACTCAACTAGGCGATCTGCCGCTTTGATCAAGACATAACACATGTAGAAACTCAACTAGGCGATCTGCCGCTTTGATCAAGACATAACACATGTAGAAACTCAACTAGGCGATCTGCCGCTTTGATCAAGACATAACACATGTAGAAACTCAACTAGGCGATCTGCCGCTTTGATCAAGACATAACACATGTAGAAACTCAATGGTAGATTTGGTCTTTAAAAATAAATCCCACCCTCCATCCATATAACACGCCTATGTACAAGCTTTTGGGGAGATTTGCTGTACTATGCGGCCGATCATCTAATAACACAGAGTCAATAAAAAAATCGGATATTGAAAGGAAATCACACCCTATTTTCATAAAACAAGAAGAAACAAGAAGAAACCATAATGGCAGATTTTGCAGTCTTCACCTTAAATCTGACGAATTTAATAAGTTACCCGCTACGCTATACGCGGCAGATCACCTAAAATAATTAATGGCTATCCACTAGGTCCTCAGAAGCAATTAGAACTGTTACAACTTTGTCGGAAGATCAAATAACCAGATAACAACATGGGGGTGTTTCATCAATTAAAATTGATTTCGATTTTAAATATCAATAATAAAGGCAAAAGTTGATACTTGTGAGCTGTTTCATCAAATTAGTTTTAAGCAAAAATTGATTTTGATAATTTGTTCATAAATGTTAAGGGCTCTGTAATCAAGGCTAGTCAATTTTAGGTCAATCGTAAATATTCATAATTGAATGACACACGCCCTTAAAACTAAAACAACAACAACAATCAACCACGAAATGGCGTCGCTAAACTTCTGTGACAGGGGTCCTGGAAAAGTAAGTAAATTACATTTTTCTTCAATTTTTTAATACTGTTGTTTTGGAAGACGTAATGTATCACTCTCATTTTGTAGCAAAGAACTTCTTGTTTAACCGAATGCTATTTTAAATAAATATCACCAAATGTCACTCCTCACAACTGTGAGTGTGATAAAGGTGGACGCATTGCACCATCATTATCATCATCTTATTCCGCTATTCCGGAGATCAGCAAAGACTTATAATTAAACTGGTCACAGGAGCATAAGAGTGAAGCTAAAGAGTAACATCAAGGCAATGGACTGATAGTGCGCTAAGTGCATTATATACACATAGAGTAAAGTAATAGACGGTAGACTTCTACACGTATTGAATGGTAGGACAGGATCAAGTGGGATCGAGTAAAGTAGCACTAGTAAACATACTTGGATAAAAGTCGTCATATTGTGATGCACACAATGGAAGATCCCGGAGACAGTAATTAACTTTGGAGACACAATCATAGCGTATTAAACTGAAGAAGAATCGGACAGGGTGCTATGAAGTGTTCAACTGTCTCATCAACAACCTTGCACAGGAGGCATAACGGATCAGCTGCCTTCTGGATCTTACACAGTCCCATTCATATAAATTCATGCAGGTTCAACTGTAAATGTCTACCGACGTTTAATATCCGGTTAGCCATTAGGACAGGCACAATTTCATCAATCTTATTTATTCTTGCAGTTGATAACAATTTCGGTCCACTGCGGCCTTAGGAATCCGTGGCGGATCGAGCCGGTGGCAAAGGGGGGGGGGGGGGGCAATCTGTGAGGAAATATTTAGTTGCGACTCAGCCAGCCAGTGAATGAGCGGGAGGGGAGGGGGAGGGGGGGGGGGGGGGGGTAAGGGCACTATTTTTTGCCTGATTCGTGAGCATTTTTCTTTTTACAGGGGGGGGGGGCAGGCCCGTCGCCCCCCTCCGTGGATCCGCGCCTGTTAGGAATCATCATGTTGTGCCGATGGGTCTTGTGCTTTATAGTTATATAGGGGTCTAGACCTGTTAGATCTAGACTAGAGTCTAGTTGTCGATTTAGGAAATTAGGCTTAAATTATTTCCAGATCAACCTTGATGCCTGCAGGTAGGCAGTACGGTAGCCTAAAGACTGGTAGTAATATATGATAGACAGAAATAACTGTCTGGTATGGGTCATTCTTTAATAAAACTAACATTTGTCAACCTTCCTCATTGTCATACACAAAAGGCGGTCAGTGGAGCCAGATGTAGTCTCAGCGGAACAACTGTAGATATCAGTTTAATATCACTTAAGCTGTCGCTCTAGGTATAGCCGAGGCTAGTATAGGAAAGTTCTTGATCTTGTCTTGTTTTTGTTGATAATAACAAGCAACTGGGTCATTGTTTTAACGTTTTAACATTTTATGGAAGAAACTTGACTCTAAAGTGTTAGAACCAAGTAAGATCTTGATTTAAATCTACATAGATTTAGTCTACATGATACTATTTGATAGATCTTGGGTAGATGTAGACCTAGTCTCTACTGCCTTTGTACAGGACTAGACCTAGATCTAGACTACTGACTGTTTGTTGTAACATCTGAATTGGCAGGAGTATTAGGTCTAGTCTCCATCTAACAGTAACAAGTTCTACACGAGATGTAGAATTTAAAGTAGTAGGCACCTGTATCAAGCTCTATATATTTGTTTTTCTTAATGTCATTTTTCTTTTGACAAACTCAGAGAGGACCTCGAGCCTTATCCACCAAATATACCTTCAGTCCAAGAGTTCTCCTCCGCCTTATACTGAGTGCGCATCCTACCATGGCCCCGAGGGAAGGGTTTGGCTGTGCAGAATGTAATATAGCTCGATGTCTAGGTGTACAGCTATATCATACTGTGTTAAGCGGCCTTGTGACCTGACCTTCTTCCCAAAATTTGAACACCAACATTAAAACAAAGGGAAGGTTTTTTGTTTTTCTTCTTCTAGACCTACATATAAATAAATTACTTATTTGTTGTTGAGTGTGTAATCTTGATTTTCATATATGATTAAAGGGTTAAGGTACTGGACTTTATTACATTTTCTTTGTACAATCCCAAACTGATAATTCCATGTAAGGGGAAGTCAACAATGACAGGTCTAAAGTCTAAAACATAGATTAATTACTAGATCAGCCAGATTGTAAGTTATATTGTACAGAGAACAGGGAAGCAATTTATGTATAAAAATGTGATTAAACAAACTAAGCATATGTATGATGTCAGCTGCTCTGTTATATACCAGTAATTAAATGTATCTCTTTTCCTTCTATTCACGAGAGGGGATTTAAAAAAATTTATTCTGTGTACAACAGTGTTTAATTCAAGAGCAGGATATCTGAGATCAAGATTAGACTCAATAGTCCATATTGCAATGTCTAAAACGGTCAAAGTGGTTGGTAACAGTATGTGGGACCAACAACTTTTAAATTATAATTAGAATCGGTGATTAAAACGTACTAATGTTTCGTTGAACACATTAAATACAGTGACAATTATTTTTGTGAGAAATATATTTGCTCTCTTTATGAAATATTTGAAGAGGTTGGTTCTAGAAGGTACTACATCCATAAAATCCAAGTTCTAAGAAAAACACGATTTGTTAATTATCATAGATAGCAATGCTAGTTTGGAATGATATTTTGGCTAATTCCTTTGTATGATACAAGTATAAAACCACTATTTAAAAAAAATCTAAGTCTGCACAAATATTTTTTATGAATTTACTTTTATTAATTGTTGTGGATGTACACTGTCGCTCATAAAGTTTGAATATTTTTGTTTTACCCCAATTTATGGAATTATTTTAAAAATAATTTAAAAATAATAGATCTAGATAATAGTATACATTCTCAGATTTTATTGAATAATAATTTGACAATGTGTGTTTTGCGTGACTGCTTAAGCATGTGTATGCTACTATGCTTATTAAATAGGGGACCTACGCCCTTAAGTCATAAATGACAGTAATGAGGATTAATGCCCCACAAAAGGGCATTAATATAGCACATCGACACGGTTTTGATCCTGGGGTCTCACAGTTACGAGGCCATTGCTTTGTCACTGAACCATGACTGTACGCAGCGGGGGCTAGGGTAGGGGGCAGTTTCCTTAAATAAAAAAAAACAGAAAATGCAATAATTTTTCAATAATTTACTGCATTTTACCCCGGTCCCCAACATAAACAAATCCTCTGGATGGCCATGCATTATGGCTCAACTTGTCTTGGTCATGAGCAAGATTATTACAAGCGTCTCGAAGGGGCAGGGTGGGTTTTGGGGTTCGAGGGGCAAATGTCCATGCCTACAATTTCTGAAAATCAAACTGTAAGAAGAAGTACTTATCAATTGCACTGAGCACTCCTAATCCTTTGAACTTTCGGCACTACTAACTTAATGTCTAATTACTATTGTCCGAGATACTGGCCAACATTAAGAGGAAAAAATTATCCATAAAAACACCTTTTTGGCTCAAAATTTATATTTTACACACTACATAACACAACGAAATTGATATCAACTTGAAGGTATTAGTTATCCATCATAATATGACACTAGACCAATGGTGATTTGAGGTTTTACTTAAAAGTTATCTCATAAAGTCAATTTAAACACACCAAACACACCAAAAATGTTTTTTTGTTGTGTAAATCAAATCAAATAACTTTGAGTTGATATAAGTGTATATATAAGATATAAGCCTTTCCCTTGCATAAGATATTGTCCTTGTAATTGGTCAAATTCCTGGAAAGTTACAAAAAAGTGCACCTCTTTTATTTTGATTTTGATATAAAAAATTATGGAAAATAATTTTTTTTCAATTGCTATGTTAATTAATCATAATTCTATTGAGTTTGTTATTAAAATGTAGGTAAATTTCTATCATATGACGTCAAATCTATGGTTGTTCAAGGTTTACTTAAAATATTATTTACAAAATACTATTTTTCGTCAAAAGGGCCGCTTTTTTTTGCCCCCCTTCGATTTAGGGGCGTTTTCTACAAAAACAAACACCTCTTTAATATTGTTTTTATGAAAAAAATATTTCAAAAAAAACACAAGGAGCGCTTAGTGTGTGTTGAATTGGCAGGCAAACCCCCACTTTTCTGACTTTAGCCCTCCGCTTAATAGCTTTTGATAAATAATTATGAGATATGCGCTCTAGTATACAAGAACTGAATATTATTACAGGGTAAACTTGCATTTAGTTCATTTTTTTGAGTGTTGTAAACTGTAAGGTAAATTTTAGAGCAAATGTGCCTATATAACGGTATCCAGTCACTGCTTATGAGATTTTGGCCAACTCGGTTCGAGTTATGCACAATATGACATTAACATTTAATTATGGCGAATACTGATTTTTTGGGGGGCAAGCACAAAATGATTACGCGCCATGTTATACTCGATCGAAACCAAATTGGCCAAACTCTGTGAATAGATGGGTTTGGTCATATCCAAATTAGAGCATAACCCCATCACATCCATTTGCCAATACCAACACCCTCTATAGCTTCATTCTTACTTTCTAGATGATCCTTCTGATTTCAAAACTTTCTTTTTGATGAGCTCGTCTCGATGATCATGAAACCAGTCAAGAAGGGGGCTCATCGACGTCGGTACAGGACCAGTGTATACAGTATCTTTGTATTCTCTAAGCCCCTGCAAGAGATCGAAATTAGGTTGGTCATCGTCAGGTTCGACGAGGAAGAGACGTTGACTCAAATCGTTTCGATATTTCTTGTCCTCGCCAATCGAGAAGTTCCCAAGTACCTCGTACTGGTTGCTTATAGCTGTACGGCTAGCCATGTTCCCGTCGAGATAAATACAAACATTACTTGAGATGGTCGATACAGGGCCTGATCTGCGTAATTTACTTGTATAAACTAGTGTTGAAAACAATTTGTATGGGCGTATCTCTAAAATGCATATCATACCATATAAGGACTTACAATGGTTAGAGTTTTGCATGTATTCTCTAATATAGATGTTTGCTGTAAACGCTTTTAACTGTCTTCTCGCAAAACACGTAAAAGTGTCAAACAAAAGCATTACAAATTATATATATATAAAATTATCACGTCGGGTCATCATTCTCGCTATTCTCATATAGTTTGATATATTTCGTAAATTTTCAGTTGCTTGAATGTATATGTATTCGATTTATTCTCTTATTATATAATTCATTGATATTCGTTAGCTTTGAAGTAGGCTATACCTTAATATTGTGTGTCATGACCGGGGAATTCCACATACTTATACCTTAATATTACCATATAAGGACGTACAATGGTTAGAGTTTTGCATGTGTCACGGGAAGTGATATGTTGATGTCATTTCCTAAGTAATTTAAAAGTATTTTTATTTTTCTCGCCTAAAGAGGGCGTATGACCTGGAAAATAGTGGGTAGCCAATTGATTTTAGCGCGAGCTTTGAACTTTTGTTTACTATTGATAGGCAAATGAACAACGCCCCAAATAATGATGTCACGTAGTATTGTGAGTTGATACGTAAATTAGCGATCGTGTTTTAAAATGATCAGTAATATTTTCGTTTTTGTTTCTGTTGGAGAGCAAACGTGGTTCTTTGGAGCTTCATCTAGAAGCGTGTGGAAGCGTCATGGTATAGTGGTTCTGACTCTCGTCTTTCAATCATAAGGTCGTGAGTTCGAATTCCACTCCAGGACGTTAAAGTGATAAAGTAAGTGTTACGCAGGCTCCCACTTAGCCGAGTTGGAGCCTCGAGTTGTGGCGAGCTGGCGCGAGCTTATGGCAAGCCGTTTTTATCACTAAAACATATTTCTTGATATCAATTCTTGATATCAACAATTACCATTGATTTACAACGGAAAATTATTTCTTGATATCAAGAATTGATTTCTTGATATCAAGAAATATGTTTTAATGATAACACGGCTTGCCATAAGCTCGCGGCAGTTCGCCACAACTCGAGGCTCCAACTCTGCTAAGTGGGAGCCCTGCTTTAGGCGCTATATAAACAAATATAATTAATCTATACTTTCATTATTTGTTCAACTCTTGCCAAGCCAGAATGAAATTGTGTCAAGTTAAATGGTCTACCAGCAAGCAGTTTATGTTATTTCACATTAACATATGTCTTGGACAAGCTGTTTGCGAGGACAGAACCCCGGGCAGAACGTCCGTCCGAAGACCTGAATTTGTGTAACCCACAAGCGGTGGTAAGCTGAATCGTATTTTTTAAATTAAAGGACCCATGACATCGACCTAATCGAGCGTTCGCCTTCGAGGTCAAAGGCTAGGAGATCAGTCGGTCACTGGGCGGCGAGTTCAAAATCGGTCAGCAGCCTTTGACCTAGCGGCTTTGATTGTTGACCTAAACCGCTCGACGGCGAACCCCGCCCCCCCCCCCCCCCCACTCAGTGTTATTTAGGGTACGCGTATGCTTGTTCCCTCTTTTTGAAAGCACCCCCTATCTGAGGACTGCCAACATTTCCGAACCCCCTTTCGCAGGCTTTTCGCGGGCTTTTCCTGCCTTGGAGACCCCCCTAAATCCAGAAAAATGCTCAATGTACCCCCCTAAATTCAGAATAATTTCTCAGGAGTCCAAAGAGGTGAGCGGAAATAAAGAAAAACTCCCCCTTTTTTAAAGAAATCGAAAGTGAAAAGTCAAATACACCCTTTTTTTTTAAAAACAATTCTCGGGCCGGACTTTGTCGCACGAAAAGTACCCCTTTACCGGACATTTTGGTAACACGCATGCGGTCCCTCCGTTCTCGGGCGAACGCTCGATTAGGTCGGTGTCTGAGCGGCGAACGCCCGGCCACCGAGCGTATTTTGGCGCCCCGCCGATCAACGGCCGGCTGACGGGCAATTTCCTTAAAATTAGCCAGTGGCCGGTGGGAGACCACTCGGGTATCGGTGGGTCATCGGTGGCGGTCACTGCCGGCACGCCGCCCGGAGAAGCTCTCCGATTTCAGAAGGTACATACTTCCGAAAGGTCGGTAACTCCCAAGGATCGTAAATGAATAATTACTAGTATTCATAAAAATGAGAATTTTAGTAGACCTTCTCACCAGTCTGATGTACAATATTCAAAGATGAAAGTCTAAATTTGTATCAATTGTGATATGACAAGAAGAAGAAGAAGTATAAGAAGAAGAAAAACTGTATGTTTGTTTATTTTCAATATTATTGTACCTCAATCAGTCACTTGATCTTCCCCCGTGGTTTTGACCGGTAGCTACCAGCAAAATTATTCCTGTCTGCTCCCAATAAATCTCACCCTTTCTCTCTCTCTCTCTCTCTCTTTCGTTCACCTATGTTTGTTCCTCTCACAATCTTCCCCCTCCCTTTCCCACCTCTCTACCCTCCTCCCCTCCCCTTCTCTCCCATTCGTTCTCTCCCCATAGTCTCTTGCTACTAAATAATCTTTACAAATGAACTGACACCCGTGTTCATACCATTTAGTAAGCATCGCTATATTTCTGAAATGGAAATGAAATCGTTACCTTATGCCTAGACACAATTTAACAATAACAACAACCACAACAAGAAACATTACGATGAAAGAGATTATATTGAATAAAAAAGTAGCGGTATAACTAGTCAAACAAATAAAGGGATATGGATAAACGAGACTACACAAATAATTGTTTCAATGTGTGACAAGCGAATCGGTCCAAAGATGGGAAAATTTCTAGTATTGTCATTGTTTTGATGACACGATGATCCAATGACCCACTGTTTAGGACTCTATGCAATCATGGCTATATGTAACATAAATATAATTGGCGACTTACAATCAATCGTACAATTCTATCTCCAATCTTATTGCAATTAATCAATTGATTCTTGAAAGGCATTGTATCTATCTGTAACATACTAATGATCGTACTTTACTAATAATTGTAAAGTTACGATTGATAGAAGGAAATACTTTATGGGGGGTTAACGATTAATTTTGGAGAGGTGTAATTGATCGTATTTTTTTTTTTTTTTTTTTTTTGGGGGGGGGGGGGGGGGACCCTATCGACTTGCGCACGTGTTTGGTTTTCAAAACAAAATGGCAATTTTACTTTAAATGCAAATATTAGTCGTTAATGTATATGATCTAATAGTCCATTCAATTAAATAACTTTCACCTATACATTTTTAGAGCAAATCTAAGATCCCCTCCATTTTGGGGGTCATTAGTACTGCATTTTTTGTCTTTCTATTTTTCCTTTTTTTTTTTTTTTTACAAATTTGTTTTTTTACTCATATCATGTTTTTTAAACTTAATATCTTTATTTTGTATCATGTTATTTTACATTAATTACATCGAGTTGATAAAACGAAGTCTTTGTGGCAGATGTAAGTTTTGTTGTCATATTTAGATCAATATTCAACTTAATTCATATTTACAGTCGGGGTCTGACCACTTGACCGAAAGTCCACAAAACTGAAGATCCGCGAGACCAAATATGAAAAAGGTTCCGCGAGACCGAAGGTCCGTATAAGACCGAACGTGTTAATAATATGCCGCAAGCTATCTATCTGGGCCGAATTTTGGTCGCGTATGTTTGACAAAATAGACTAATTTCATGTCCCGTGCACAAGACAATTGATAAATAATTATAATGACCCTAGTGCACACAGATTCATCATAACAATTTCTTTGTATGCACCCCTTCAGCTGTGGAAATATTGTTGTCATTGATTTTGCAGTTGTTTAAAGGTAATACAAAGTTTTGGTACGGGGTCATGAATTTTGTTCATATGAACATATTGGAAGCATATGCGATCCTACAATATTCAGGGATCGTTGTCGCGGTTGAAATCGAGTATAAAGTTATGAAATTGTAAATAATAAGGTTTTTATGTTGTATAGCTCCTCTTTAGGTCAAGATATTAATTAAGCTATAAAACAATGTTTCTTAACTAAAATCGACCAAATAGCTATTTCCGTTTGGAAATTATATATCACAACTACATATTCTGAGATTTTCATGGTCGCAGCTACCATTGTACGTCCGTAGACGCTATTTGAAATTTAACAAAATTTACCGGGAGCACCGGTAAATGTTTATAATCAATTTTTTCTTGAAAGCAATAGTGTTTTAGGGGCTAAATTTTCTAGTGCTTATAATACATCCACAGGGGCATCCAAATATATAAAAATTGTAAAGAATCACTATCCACCCAATTTACAAATTTCCCGAAACTTTGTATTACCTTTAAGGTGCCATATAAAAGAATGCTCTTTGAAAGAGGTTTTTGTCATCAGACAATCAATAGCTATATGAACTGAGTTTGCTTATATAATAATGACAAATAATAATACTAATAATGATTACAATGATAATAATAATGATAATAAGAACATTAACACCAATAATAATAACGTTGTTTACCCAGGGAGGCCTCATCAGCATCATGAAGGTTATGCATTTATTATTACTCCAACAAGTACCAGCTGGTATACCCAATTACCCCAACAAGTACCAGCTGGTATACCCAATAGCACCTGGGTTGAGAGTGGCAAATGTAGACTTAATTCTTGCCGGAGGACGTTATAGTGCCGGGCTGCATTCAAAATATAATGGTTTAAATACAGGTTTATATGTTTTTATTAATAATTGTGGAAGTAATTTGTTTTTTAATGTATCAATAGCACTGCGTCAATTCTCTGGTCGTGCTATTAACCTATAGTAATCTCTATTCTGCGACCTGTTGCGAACTATTCAAATAATGCGAATATCAATCCCTTCCAATATTCGACTATCAAACTTTTTTAAATTGAAGTTTGAAGTTGGGGACACCGAAACCATTACATATCTACCTGGAAATCGTCTGGATGGTTTACAAGAATAGTAGTATGGTGTAATGGGAAAGTCTCAACGGCTCAACCAAAGTTCTACACCCTAGCCAAGTACATGTAGACGTGATAAAAGTTGCATTTTAATATCGGTATTTTAGCTAAGTACTGTAGACGCGTTATATTTACATTTAAAGCTGCTAAAATTATATCACACTATATCCGGGAAGTATATTGATATTTTCCCTCACATTCTTCTGGGTACATTTTTTGAAATTTTAATTATCAACTCCTCATCATGACCTATTACATTAATGATGGTGTGATTTTTATCATAAAAGAAAAGCAAGTAATTCAATTCTTCATCTTACTTTGCTCCCAATTATCAACCCTAATCATTCAATAAAATGCACTATAAACCTTGATATGCCTAGGGTCCGATAAGATATATTGTAATAATTAGATGAAGGGATCATATAATGCACCTACAAAATTGACAACCCGGCTAAAGCCAAATGTGTGTGCACAAGCACATGGTGTGTATGTCGATCGTATAACTGCACACATTATTATGTTTTTCGGTCTCACGGGCCTTCGGTCAACTGGGCTGTAATGTAATCGTTAAGGTATGAAATATAAAATCCTTCTTCCTAGTATTGTATGTCAGATCATGCTACAAATAATATTGATGTTATTATGTCCATTCAAATGCAGCCCGTATTTAAATCAGAGATAAACCTTAATAATATAATTAATTCCAATAATCGCAGAGGGTACTTTATTTTCAGCATTTGCATTGGCTATGAATTAAAAAAAAAAAGGTCGATATATTCTCCCATTTCTTATAGAAACAAATAATGAAACAGTATACTTTGTCTAGTGAACCTTTACCGATCTATGCATATAGTTTACTATACAAAAGGAATTATATTCACACCATCCGTAGGGCGATAAAATGATTACTTTGAATACAAGTGAAGCAAAAAGCAGGGTTTTCTTAACATTTCATAAAGTCAAGAGTTAATATAAAAATACAAGTAAAGCGGATTATTGATATTCCCATAAAACCAAGCATATATAGATGCTCATAAAACAAGTGATTCTCCGGCTTAATTCCTCTATATTTATATGAAAATCAGCACATATACCTTTATAAAACATCTACAACTTACATATTGTATAAGACCTAACAGCTAATCCTCTTTTTCTAATTTTTCTGTGCATATTGACAGAGACAATGCGGGAAATACTAGTCAACATTATCATTACCATTTTTATAATTATCATTTTACATTATTTACTATCGTTGTTTTCTGATGCGGCGGATTATAATGGCACATGAAATATATATGTCGAGCTTTGGTCAGTCGTTTGTAACACCGACCATGGCTATAGACATGATGGCGGCCATTTTTTGTCTACTAGTAGTCCTTCATGTAACACCGACCATGGCTATAGACATGATGGCGGCCATTTTGTTTTATCTACTAGTAGTCCTTCATGTAACACCGACCATGGCTATAGACATGATGGCGGCCATTTTGTTTTGTCTACTAGTAGTCTTTCAGGTCCAAGACATCTTTAAGATATTGATCTGGAAGTATGACGTAATCATCTTCTTTTCGTCCAAGAAGACGGAATCTTCTGGAGCGTTGTTTGTCCTTCAAACCTCCTCCCCTCTCGATCTCAGGCAACTGAAGACGATATACGGCACTGTATAAGAGAGAAAATGTTCATTGTCTAACTAACTCGAAATCTTCATGTGGAAAGGTGTGGTGAAATGACTCAATACTAAAGTCAGTTTCGATATATGCACTGACTTGTAAATTTGATTTCGATTCAAAGGCAAAAGAGTTGATAGTGCTAAATTGTCTGGAAACCAAATAGGAATACTGTGTTAAAATTACCCAATTTATTTTCTCAGGCTCACCTTTGAGCTTAGAAATATAGCAATATACTGTAGATGCATACTTGCAAGCGCCTGAAAACGTATTTCTTTCAATAGAGTAGCTAGAGGCGAACCATATGGTAATTATCAGACAACTTTTCCACAATTATGTTTTCTTTTAGCTAAGATATGTTCACATATCATATTCAATTCAATTTCAGTTTAATTCAATTTAATTTAAATTTAATTCAATTTATTTCAACCATAGAAATCCATATACAATCATTCATGGAAATATAAAAACATGGGGTTAGGAGCCCCTAAAGAAGTTTGAATACGAACAAAAACAACATTATAGGGAAAACATTTATATACAAGAAAGAGATTAAAAAAGCCTATATGAGCATAAAACATTTACAACAAA
The DNA here is from genome assembly GCF_000002235.5 of Strongylocentrotus purpuratus. NCBI lineage: Eukaryota > Metazoa > Echinodermata > Echinoidea > Camarodonta > Strongylocentrotidae > Strongylocentrotus > Strongylocentrotus purpuratus. Next base: position 278,821 of record NW_022145614.1, on the reverse strand, counting down.
GCACCAGCCATGAACGGACATAGGACACGGTGTCAAGCGACACTACGTCCCTATGCGTCCTAAGCCTGTGCTTTACAGTATTACAAAACATTACAAATTATTCATTGTTTAATTGGGCGTGATATTTTTTATTCTGCTGTCATTCATATTACTATCTTTATCATCGTGAAATGCTGCATAAATGGGTAGTTGGTTATTAACTTCAAAGTGTAAATATTAAGCTCGAGGTAGTCAGAATATCGAAATAACACATGGTTATCCGTCAAATGTTTTAGTAGTGTAATTGCAAATGCAATATCATTAAAATAATGTCAATGTTAAGAGTCATACTTAAGATTGAACTTAATACATGTATCACGATGTAAATAGGGATGGATGATGTATGCGTACCGTGGATCGTCATCTCTAACCAGTTTCTTGATTTCTGAGAGATAAGACTCAAACTTCTTCTGACACAGCATGGGGTCCCAAAATCCCTACAAACAAAAGAAAAATTCGATTGATTAAAACGGGTACATCGATTCTATGTATAAAATATCACATAACAATATATGTATGATTTTAAACGAATTGACGATGATGGCGTCGCGTCGGTAAGACATCCGGTAACCATGGTAACCCATGGAAAGCTAACTATAACCAAGAGACCTGTCCGAATCAGCGTGTGCTTCATATACCTATATTTGGACTACCGATTTAATTAGATACTTAGTTATAAACCAAACATGGCATTTTGGGGGATGCAGCAAAAGTTGAAAAAACCCGTAAAAGGCTGCACCCCAGAGTGTGGCAGTACTATTCAGAATGAAGTCGCTTGTCCAAGCTACCCCCTTTTATCTTTCTCTTTCCTTCTTCCTCTTCTCTTCCTTACATACTGAGAATATTTATGGCTCTTTTTTTTTCTCTCTCTCTCTATAGACTAGTCTATATTAGAAACCTTATTATACTTAAATTGTAAAATACACAGATGCATTATACCACCATTCTTTTTAAACAATCATTGTTTGCATATTACGTTAATTTTAGATGATTATACTTCTAGTAATACTTGATTTTCTTTTCTTGTTTACTTGCTCTTAATTCCTTGTACTTCATGCTTTTAGTAATTTTCGCAGTTCGGCTTTTAGTCGCGACGGATTTATCTTACAATATTTCGGTATACTACTATTAGTATTTGCATTTTACATAAAACACTTTCTTTTGAATATAATTGAACCAACGACTGACCTATTCAGAAGTTTGAGGTTAAAGATGCTCATGCGTGGGTATAGTCGTTCGTGAAGTAGACAATTAAAGGGACTCTAGTGCGTACGCCCGTGTGCTGCCCTCTATATACACACGCATGAGCAACTTTAAGATATCAACATATTCATTACATTCATGATATTGGTGCTATACTGCAAAAAAATAAAGATTGCAGGCCCGTAAGTGCCGTAACAAAGATATTAGTGGGGGGGGGGGGGGTACAGGTATTATATGAAGTGGACCCCTAAGGGGCCTGGATTACCAATAACTGGGGATGGAAATCCAAAGAAAGGAAAAGAGAAAAGCTGAAAAGCCTTACCTCTGATTCAAAAGACAGCTGATTGGTCTTCATGGTTTTGACTGATGTTATGATATGCCTTCTATCATCTCTCATACCGCATATCACTTCAGGGATGCCAGCCATGTAGGCCTGCGACCACCACTGTAACGTCTTGTACCTGCATGAAGACAACATAACATAAGATGAACCTGGTAGTAACCCTCTCCTTCTCCTTTTAATGAAGGACCAGGACTGTATCACCACAACGCAAAACTGCGACATTAACCCATCGCCTGGGGCAGGGACGACGAGGTGGCTTCCAAAGTGAGGGTGCATCGAAAAGGGGCACTTACAATAATAATAATTATAATAATGAATACTTATAAAGCGCATTTATCTATTTACTCAAGACGCTATAAAAATTAAAAAAAAACAAATCTCTCTCCAGAATTTTAACAACATAATTTAATGTTTCTGAAAGGCTTTCTAAAAGGTTTATCCGAAAAAAGCTGCCAAGTGACATTCAATGTTCTGAAAGGCTTCTGAAAGGTTTATCCGGAACAAGCTGCCAAGTGACATTCAATGTTTCTGAAAGGTTTATCCGCAACAAGCTGCCAATAGACATTCAATGTTTTGAAAGTCACTTGGCAGCGCCTTCCAGAGGACTGGTTTGCGCAACATACACAAATGCACATGTTCAACTGTTGTCAAGAAGGAGCACTTCTTACAAAGTAATAGGGGCTCTTGTCAAAGAAAAAGGGGCATTTTTCCAATGTAAAAAGAGGCATGTCTTACAAAGCAAAAGGGGAATTTTGGGGTAGGCCTACTTGAAGAAGTGTGGCGCACAGTCAGGCCCCTGCCCCCTGCGCCTCCGGAGCACCGCCTCTGTGAATTGATTATGCTTACCATTCTATCCTAGCGTCATGTGATAAACTAAATATCAAACCATGAACTATCAAACTAAGGAAACCATTCCTCCATCAGGACAATGTAGTAACGACTCGTAAAATTTCATACACACCGATGCAGACTTGCAGCATACAAGCCCAAACCTAAAATATTTCTAAATACACAAACGTGGGAATTCCCACATTTGGAGATTGCGCAATACGGGCGGCCGAGCGTAATAATTATGATCATAGAGCTTGCACACCTCACAAGTCCCCCCCCCCCCAAGTGCGACGTGTTTCTACATAGATTGATTGGTTACTTTTATTCATATTTCATGCACAAATAGAAATAAAGCGAATAAGAGAATTAGTAATACTCCAGAGTCAAAAAAAGTTTAGACCTAGAAATTGCTAATTATTTTAAAAACAGTAAATGTTTATTCATAGTATGAAAAAGCGTTTTATCCCAAATCATTTGGTATCATTTTTGTGTGATATGTGTTCACGCTTGGATGAACAGGAGGCATTGTTTGCGAGAGTGCAAAAATTGATTTGCGCCAAACTTGCTAGTGTGATGTTTGAATAAAACAATAGGGATTTGGATATTAATTCGGTCTTTGCAGATCCAAATAACAAAATTAATCATGCCACACGTATCAAATATCAAATATCGACGAACATTTGTGCGTGTGCGTGTGTGTGTGTGTGTGACTTTGCTTCTGCAAAAAGCATTTGATACATTCAATGCATTCTCTCACTCCGCTAATCCCAACATAATACATGCTGTAGGCATCACTTTGGCGCAAGTCGATTTTTGCACTCTCGCAAAATGCTCATGTTCATCCAAGTGTGAACACATACCACACAAAAATGATACCAAATGATTTGGGATAAAACACTCTTTCATAAGATGTATAATAATTTACTGTTCATAGAATATGTTTTAAACAAATAGCAATTTTCTAGGTGTAAACTTTTTTTTTGACTCACACGGTATATGGAGTAAGATGTGTCACAGAACTAGCAAGTATTTTCAGTCTGCACTAATCATATATTTATAATAATATGATAATAATAATAATAATAATAATAATAATAATAATAATAGCCCAATGGTCCACTCCAAATTTTTTGCCCAATTGATCGTGAGCCCGGCAGCCACTGAGCTGCGCCAGATCAACGTTGCTCTATCCCTTTATTGTTGAACGCCAAACAAGGTAGCAACAACTCCTATCTTTTAAACGTCTTTTGGTATGACGCGGCCGGGGTTCGAACCCACGACCTCCCGGTTGTGAGGCGGACGCTCTACTGACTGAGCCAACACTCCGGTATATAACATAGTAAACTTACAACAAGTATTATGATTTCCTCTTACTAAAATGTCATCAATACATATACAGGTACAAAGAGTTTATATTCTATCTAAATAACAACCAATAGTTTACTAAATAAATTCTCGGAGTGAAAGAGAACTGATAAACAATACAGAGAGAGGAAGAGAGACACAGAGAGAGGGGTAGAGAGAAAGAGAGAGGGAGAGAGAGAGAGAGAGAGAGGGGGGGGGGGGATTGAGAAGGATACATGAAATACAATTATATATAGAGAGAGAGTCAAGGTCAAGGTAGCAAGAGCTTTATGTTGTCACCTTTTGAAATTTGCCAGGGGTTTCCCTTCGAGATCATCATTTCTGGTTTTGATGCAGACATAGTTTTCTGGAGATGCCTGATTCGAGTCTTTTCGTTCTGCCTGAACTTCGGTGCTGAGAATGATACGATGATCGCCATACTGTGTCTTCATCACCGCTACATACTGGGCGTATGCATTCACCGGTTCGTCGAGGTCAGGCATGCTGCTCCCGTCAGCTTTAAAGTTGAAAATTGTTTTCAAGTGAATACAAAGTATTAGTACAAAAAATTACTTAAAAGTCAATGCATATATTTGTTCATTTTTGCTTATTCTGTGTTAATTAAACAGGGTGATCTCTTTAGTACATTAAACTGCTCTGTAAGAGAGATATGTTTACATAATTAAAATCCAATGAAAAACAATTTAAAAAAATTCTATACTGTTAAGTAAAATATTGCAATACATAGCTGCAACGAAATAACACAAATATGAAACGATAGTAGAGACACGTATTAGCCTTTTGATCACGTCTTAATTACACATTTCAATTAAAATAAACTATAATTTATTGATACAAAAATACCGAAAAAGATAAGTAATTTGTATAGCTAAAGCCTCGGCGGATCCAGGAAGGGGGACGGGGCAAGACACACACCCGCAATACCCAATCTGGCATACTCTTATTACAACTTAAAGGAAATAAATGTGTGCACGTATTGTGTTCGTGTACTCCACTCTCGACACAATTTGTGTTTCCTAGATGGCACCTAGGAAACGTAATAACTTTGTCGCGGTTGGTTGTCAGAGACTCTTTAAAAAGTAACTTTGCTCCACCCCTCCCCCTTAAAAGAATATTCTAGATCTGCAGCTGTCATAGGCTCGGTTCTGGGAGGGGGGTTATGGGGCGTATATAGGCAATATTGCATCGCTTAGAATAATAGTTTATGGGGACCTTGAATCCCCAGCTTCTCTCCTGAACCAGCACTTGAATTCATTTTTTGCATTTGGTATATATAGCATATCAATTCTCCGTCGAGGTGCTGTGATGATAGCATGATTATGCGGGATAGAACCAGAGAATACAGAAAGATAGACAGAAATACGATGTAACAAACAAGAACTTACGACTTGTGATGCACTGAGCAAACTTCTTGCCACCAAATCCCATCTCTATTTGCCGCGCTCTTTCCTTATCAGTATCCTTGACGTTCTCAATATAGTAGGTTCCATTGCAGAGTGTTACAAGGATTTCAAGCTTGTCCAGGCTAGCCACTGCACGGAGAAGACGACAGAAAAATCCTCTGCGACCTACGAAATCGATGTCGAGCCTAAAAATTATATAATTTGACAAAAAGATTGAAGGAGTCATAATGCGTAATAAGTTTTACATACGAAAATGAATGAATCAGTATAAATGGCTTCGATTAAATGAAAGTTTCAGATCCCGTAAGTGTATATTTTCCCCTTGAGCATTAAAACAAAAATTTGACAAAAATCAACCCCCCCCCCCCAAAAAAAAAAAAATCAACCAAAAGAAAAAAAAAAATAATAATAATGTTTTTTACTTAAAGGTACTTAGTAACATTGTGATGGTTGATTTCACAAATCTGTTGAATCAGGATGCAAAACACGTAATATTATGTGTGTATGTATGGATTATCCAACTACGATGCCCCAAATCCGAAATTAATTCACGCAATATGAAGACCGGAACTTCAACGGCATCTCAAAAGACAAGAGCGTCATTGTGAAGTTCTCTACCTACAACATGAGGCAGAAGGTGTACGAGGCGAGGTCGAAGCTGAAAGGGACGTCGATCTTCATCAACGAGGACCTGACAGGCGAGCGACAACAGCTGCTATACGCGGCCAGGAGGTCCCGCGCCATCGCATGGACGTGGACACAAGATGGAAAATCTTCGCCATCACTGCCACGGAGAGAAAGCGGGTGATCATCCAGAACCTGAGGGACATCGATCGCCTTGGTTAGTCACGATTAATTACATTGTAATGTTTTTATGGCATATTAATTAAAATGCCTATCCGTTATCCGTGCATGATATGTGAAAGAACAGTAAAGAATAACCAAAACGCATTATTATGCGTAATTTGTTCCTCATGGTGCCATCTTAGTTGTAATACATCGAACCAAAGTGCTTTTGAATCAGATAGTGACTGGATTTGTGATGTTTGCGCCTTCAAAGAACTCCCATTTGATGACAATGAACATAAAGGCAAGAGTGATTTCTCGTACACTGACCCAGATGCAAGTATTATCATTAATGACAATTCGAATAATAGTGACACTACAGAATCAGATATAGAGGAAGAAATAAAACAGATATCTAATTATAAAGGACTGAAATTAATCCATCTGAACTGTACATCTGTTATGAAGAATATTGATGAACTGAGAATATTACACGCGAGAACTCAACCAGATATTTTTGCTTTGAGTGAAACACATATTAATGACTTGATACATGACTCTGAACTGAAGATAAGTGGATATAATATTGTACGCAAGGACAGAGATAGACATGGTGAAGGTGTTGCAGCATACATTAAAACTGATTTAAATTATGTAATACGTGAAGATTTGACGGAAAATGGTCTAGAACTTATTGACTGTTGAATTGCAGTTCTCGCATATGAAAAATGTTATTTGTATTGTTTGGTACAGACCACCTAACTCTGGTGTCCACAAGTGTTTGAGAAATTTCGAAATGTATTACAAAAACTTGATGATATGAATTGTGATTATGTAATACTTGGTGACATAAATTGTAATATGCAGCCCGAAACAAGATCCTGGCAAACAAACCAACTGTTAGAAATTGTTGATAGTTTTAATTTGTCCCAAATTATTGATACTCCCACAAGAGTCACAAAAGATACTGCTTCTGTATTGGACTTGATAATAACAAACAGACATGAAAAAATTGATAAATCTGGAGTATTACCTATAAGTATGAGAGACCACTATCTTGTATATTGTACATGGGGGAAAAAACGTAATACTAAACAAAATAGTTGTCATAAGTATAAATTATTGCGTGATTTTAAACATTTTGATGTAAATGCTTACATTGCAGATGTAAAACAGATTAATTGGGATGATATTCAACAATGTAAAGATATGAATAATGCATACGATACCTTTATAGAAAGATTGATGGTTATTACTGAAAAAATGCGCCTCTCAAGAAACGGAGAATAAGAAAACAAGAATCCCCCTGGATGACATCAGAAATATTGGATTTTATTCGTGAAAGAAACTTTCAAAAGAAAAAAGCAATCAAATATAAAAAAGATAATGACTGGACTGAATATAAATGTTTATGAAATCAAGTCACTCAGAAAATTCGTAAAGCAAAGGCTGATTTTATTGTAAAGAGTGTTGAAGTAAGCAAAGGAAACTCTAAACAAATTTGGAAATCATTGAAAAATCTTATGCCGAGTAAGAAAGATAATGAAAATAATATTGTTATAGAAGACCATAATGGCATACTGCAAAAAAGAGAAGAAATTGCAAATAGATTTAATAATTTTTTCGTAGATATTGGAGTATCAATTCAAGAACAGAGATGTGAGAATTATAATTATGATGATCATGAACAATTTGTACAGAACACGTCTGCAACATTTGGTCTTCAGTCAGTGAGTGATCAGAATGTTAGAGAAGTATTGATGACGATTCCCGATAAGAAAGCATGTTGAAATGATAATTTATCAGTAACGCTGTTGAAACCAGTCGTTGAATTTATACTGAAGCCGTTGGTGTATACCGTAGACCACTCGGTATTGTTGAATAAACTGCGTCTTAATGGATTAGATCAGCATGCATGTAAATGGTTTCGTAATTACTTGAGCAATCGAGCACAATTCACTGTCGTAAATGGTGTTCAGTCATCTCCGCAGATAATTAAATGTGGAGTACCACAAGGGTCGAATTTAGGGCCATTATTATTTTTAATCTTTATCAACGACTCACTAAACTGTCTTAAAAATTGTGTTGTTTCATTATATGCCGACGATACCTGCATTTATTATGCTAGTAACACTGTACAAGATATTGAAAATCATTTGAATCAAGACTTACGGAATATTTCTGATTGGCTTTCATGTAATCGGTTGGCACTAAATACAAAGAAATGTGAAACAATGCTAATTGGATCTAAAAAAAGAATTCGTGGAAAAAATGTAGATGTTTTTATTGAAAACAAAAAACTGAACCAGGTTACTGTGTGTAAATACCTTGGGGTATACATTGATAACTCGTTAGATTGGGATAAACATGTGAAACATTTGTGTAAAAGTACTCTGAAGAATTTGTATTTGTTAAAAAGAATAAGACATTGCATCTCGCAAAAAACGGCATTACTTTTTTATAAGTCAATTGCTCAAAGTAAATTAGATTATTGTGATGTTGTTTGGAATAATATGAAGAAACAAAATATTAAAAAACTACAAATTCTACAAAATAGATTACTTAAAACAGTAATAAGAGTGGAAAATAGATACTCAACTAGACTTTTGTATGAAAATTTATGTTTGGATACCGTAGTTGAGAGACGTAACAACCATGTTCTATGTATAATGTATAAAATTGCAGACCAATCAACCCCGGATTATCTTTTAAGTAAATTTAATTTTAAATACACTTTCTATAGCTTAAGAAATGCTCCTCGTATATTTACTTTACCAAGAATCAAAACCTGCTTTAAAAATAAAAGTCTAAGTCATTATGGTGCAAAACTATGGAATGAATTACCGGTAGAAACTAAATATAAACAAACTTACTATACTTTCAAAAGCAGTTTATAATATAATATTTGTAATGTCATGTTTGACTTTTAATAGCAAACAAAAACAACTGATTTGTTTTTCTTCTTTAAAAAAAATAATATCCTATTATGTTTGTTTTTTTCTGATCGTACTTTTTTCTAAATTAGGGTTTTTTTTTTCTTTCTCTCGCCTTCTAACCTATTTGTTTATATATATGTGTATGTTTTTATTTAACTTTGTGTGTAAATCATGTTAATCTATATTTATATGTATGTTTCTTTGTAAAATTGTGATTGCTTTTTATATGCACGGCCATGCTGAAGAACAGCCATTGGCTGAAGTATGCTACCGTGCTAAAATAAAATAAACAAACAAACAAACAAACAAATTTTTAACAAAGTTCAACGGGTTTTCGAACGGGCGTCGATGGGAGGCGCTTCTGAATCTAAATTCTCCCAACCATTTTTGAATTTTCCCAACCGTTTTTCAATGAAAAAAAGACATAAAAACAGGCTATAAACAAATCTGTCAACACCTAAATGTCTGGAATGGAATGTAGAGCCATGTTATTGCTTTGTGAGATTTCCATTCACCTAAAATGTAATTAAATTGTAATAATATAGTTTGGAGAATTAAGGAATCGATCGGATCAGTTTTTCCCAATTTGTACCATGAATAATGGTCCGATTTCGCTCAAATTTTCAGATTATCTTTAATTGTACATCTAGCATTGAAGTCTTAGCACCACTATCTCTCATCTGAACAATGTTACAAAGTCCCTTTAAAATTGCGATGATAAATAATCATAAGTCTATTGAAATTGTAATCAAAATGTATATAATTTAATTTCAAGGTCTCCTAAAAATGCTATTGACAAAATACTACTTTTTGTCAAAAGGGCCGCTTTTTTGGACGCCCCTCCGATTTAGGAATGTTCGCTACAAATTAAAAAAAAACATCTCTGAAATATTGTGCATTATGATAAAATCTTTCGAATAAACAAGGTGTGCTTATTTGTGTTGGAGTTGCAGGCAAACTCCTCTTTTCTGACTTTGGCCCTACGCTAAATAGCTATTACTTGATAAATAATTATGACTGTGATATGCGCTCTAGTATACAAGAAATAAATATTGTTACAGGGTAAACTTGCATTTAGTTCATTATTTTTAGTGCATGGATACGGTTATACAGGGAAATTTGCTTCAGAATTTACCTATATAACCGTATCCATGCACTACTTATGAGAGTTTGGCCAACCTGGTTCGAGTTATGCACAATATGGCATTATATGGCAAATACTGATTTGATTTTATTTGATTTGAATTTATTTTCTTCTGCATTCATATAAGCATACAATTTTACAATAATAATATAAAGTACACTAAGTATTTTTCTGACAATTAATCATAAATAAGCAAATACATATAAATATAAATTGTTATTTTCAAAAACGAAATGATAAACTGTCATAAATACTAAATTTCCTCAAACATTATAACATTATTTGCGGAAAAAGGACTGTCATTGTAAGCAAATTGCTTGATAATACGACAGCCCAAGACAAAACTCATGCGGTCATGGATGATCTACTAGCAACTCCACTTTCTTAGACAAAATTCAGCTAATTATCAAATCCATGGTAAAAACAGTTGTGGATGCAACGTATCAACGACTAATGGACTACAGTGAGAAGAATCGAGGGTCAATTCACGACTTGAAAGTTAATATGGAAGAGGCTGAGAAGGATATTAAGAAGCTGCACAATTTGGTTGAATCACAGTAGGAACAGCTTGATATACTGAAGAGAACCAACAACGATCTAGAGCAGTACTCTCGCCGCAACTGTGAGGATCGTTGGCATACCCGAACATCGTGGTGAAGATCCAGATCAACTTGTCATCAACGTTTTTTTTCAGGAAGCATCTAAATCTCGACATCTCCGTAGCCAACATCGAAAGATGCCATCGCGTAGGAAAGATGGCTTCGGACAAGCATCGTGCTTTCATAGTTAAGTTTTGTAGCTATCGCGTAAGGAGGCAGGTCATTGCATCACGTAGGAAGTTAAAAGGAACTAAAATATCTATCCAAGAAGATCTCACAGTGAGAAATCAAGCTCTCTATCAAAAAGTGTACAAATCTGTGAAATTGATTCCTTCTTTGGAGAGCACATGGACCAGTGATGGCAGGATCTTTGCGTAAGTCAAAGCGACAGGTGGAAAAGTAACCTCAATTATCATCTCATCAGAAACAGATCTTGCCCGCCTGAAGAAGTGATTTTTCTCACTTATTGACTCTTGTCCTTATCTTTATCTCTGCCATTATATATTATACATGTACATGTAACTCGTACCATTTAGATATTTCCTGGCAACAATTAATAAACTTGGAGAACTATTAATGCGCAATATTCTATTGTCTTTCGAGACAGACAGATGCCGAGAGAGATTGTATTTTCTTTGTCCCCTTTTTGTTTTTTTTGTGTGTACATTTTTAGGATCATCTACTTATAAGTTTTTGTAACTTTTTTGATGATCCAACCACTTCGTAATTTCCTTTAGTGTATTTTCCATTTTAGTGGTTTATCTATGTTTGCAAGAAACTATTGTATTCTTTGCCTTTGTATGTTTTTATGAAAGTGGTGAATAAATTCAATTCAATTCAATATATTAACACATTTATTAAGCAGAAACGGTTAGGCACTTGAAAATACAAATTTTGACGAAGGTGATATTGACAATGCAGATGATGATGATAATGATGATGATGATGACGATGATGACAATGAATGAAATGAAGGAAGAGATGACATGATAAAGAATGAAGAGTTGACACAGAAATTTTACATTGAGTATTCAGATAATGACATTTGTTGGGCAAGCACAAATGATTACGCGCCATGTTATACCCGATTGAAACCAAATTGGCCAAAACTCTGTGAATAGATGGGTTTGGTCATATCCATATTAGAGCATAACATCGTGTTCAATTTCTTTAACCCCACCCCCAACACCCTTTATAGCTTCATTCTTACTTTCTAGATGATCCTTCTGATTTCAAAATCTTCTTTTTGATGAGCTCGTCTCGATGATCGTGAAACCAGTCAAGAAGGGGGCTCATCGACGTCGGTACAATACCAGATGGCTTTCTATCCGTGTATTGTCTAAGCCCCTGCGAGAGATCGAAATTAGGCTCATCGTCAGGTTCGATTAGGAAACGACGTTGACTCAAATCGTTTCGATATTTCTTGTTCTCGCCAATCGAGAAGTTCCCAAGTACCTCACAGTGGTTGCTTAAAGCTGTACTACTAGCCATTTTCCCGTCGAGATAAATACAAAAATTACTTGAGATGGTCGATACAGGGCCTGATCTGCGTAATTTACTTGTATAAACTAGTGTTGAAAACAATTTGTATGGGCGTATCTCTAAAATGCATTTCATACCATATAAGGACTTACAATGGTTAGAGTTTTGCATGTATTCTCTGATATAGATGTTTGCTGTAAACGCTTTTAACTGTCTTCTCGCAAAACACGTAAAAGTGCCAAACAAAAGCATTACAAATTTTATATATGTAATTATCATGTCGGGTCATCATTCTCGCTATTCTCATATAGTTTGATATATTTCGTAAATTTTCAGTTGCTTGAATGTATATGTATTCGATTTATTCTCTTATTATATAATTCATTGATATTCGTTAGCTTTGAAGTAGGCTATACCTTAACATTGAGTGTCATGACCGGGGAATTCCACATACCTTAATATTACCATATAAGGACTTACAATGGTTAGAGTTTTGCATGTGTCACGGGAAGTGATATGTTGATGTCATTTCCTAAGTAATTCAAAAGTATTCATATTTTTCTCACCTAAAGATGGCGTAAGACCTGGAAAATAGCGGGTAGCCAATTGATTTTAGCGCGAGATTTGAATTTTTGTTTACTTTTGATAGGCAAATGAACAACGCCCCAAATAATGATGCCACGTAGTATTGTGAGTTGATACGAAAATTAGCGATCGTGTTAATGATCAATTTTCGTTTTTGTTTCTGTTAGATAGATAGATAGATAGATAATGGTTTTATTGAGATTAAAAAAAAAACAATGCATCGCGGCCTACAAGGCCGAATTGGGCAATGTTTTACAAATTTAAATACAGTATATAAAAACATTCATATCAAATAACCTCAAATTCATGAACTAAACTTAAATGAGTAGAATGTTAAAAAAAAAAAAAAAAAAGGAGATAAAGAGAAGTGAAGAAGAACATGATGGTGGTGTAGAGTAAAGAAAGCAAAGAAAAAAAGGATGGTACGATTAAGAAGAGGATGAAGAGGAAGGAGAAGAGAGAAAGTAGAAGAGAAGGAAGAAGAAGAAGAAGATTCAAGTAGGGATAGTAAGATGATAGACAGAGGGTAGTGCGAATAGTAACACTATCATAATGTATCGATATCAATATTCAAGCATTACACATTATACAAACTACTAATGATATAGGCGAAGTTATGAAGAAAATAAATACTATATGAAAAATTGTACGAATTAAAAAAAAAAAATTACTCTAGGTAATAGCTTCTCTAAGAAAAAGGTTATAACATTTCAACCAGACTATAACAAAGGAGAACCATTATAAGAAGCAAAAGCAAAAGGAGAAAGAGGGAGAAGAGGATTGAGAAGTAAGGATAAGGGTGAGATGAAGAAAGGAGGTGGGAAAGTAAAAGTGGTAGAGGAAGAGGAGACAACTGTAACATTGGCCATGGAAGATAATTCCAGTCATTTAAACAATTTAAAATAAATGGTTAAACACACATTTTTAACTTCGGTACAGAAAATGTAGTGATCTATTATACAGATACAAAGATTAGACCCCAGTATAAATATAAAAATGGTATATGAATATAAATGTATAAAAAACAAAAATTATTTCATACTTTGTGTGTATCAGTAATTGAAACCATAGTTTGCCTTGTATTGCACTTATGGGATTACATCACAACTATAATATTGGTAGTATTACAAAAATAAAAGTAGATTTCTTGTTAACTAGAATTGTAGATGCGTACAAGTGATGGTATGGGGCTGTTTTTTACTCTGTTTGTAAACAGAGCAAAACATGGTTCTTTGGAGCTTCATCTAGAAGCGTGTGGAAGCGTCATGGTATAGTGGTTCTGACTCTCGTCTTTCAATCATAAGGTCGTGAGTTCGATTTCCACTCCAGGACGTTAAAGTGATAAAGTAAGTGTTACGCAGGCTCCCACTTAGCCGAGTTGGAGCCTCGAGTTGTGGCGAGCTGGCGCGAGCTTATGGCAAGCCGTTTTATCATTAAAACATATTTCTTGATATCAATTCTTGATATCAACAATTACCATTGATTTACAACGGAAAATTATTTCTTGCTATCAAGAATTGATTTCTTGATATCAAGAATTGATTTCTTGATATCAAGAGATATGTTTTAATGATAACACGGCTTGCCATAAGCTCGCGGCAGTTCGCCACAACTCGAGGCTCCAACTCGGCTAAGTGGGAGCCCTGCTTTAGGCGCTATATAAGCAAATATAATCAATCCATACTTTCATTATTTGTTCAACTCTTGCCAAGCCAGAATGAAATTGTGTCAAGTTAAATGGTCTACCAGCAAGCAGTTTATGTTATTTCACATTAACATATGTCTTGGACAAGCTGTTTGCAAGGACAGAACCCCGGGCAGAACGTGCGTCCGTAGACCTGAATTTGTGTAACCCACAAGCGGTGGTAAGCTGAATCGTATTTTGTTAATTAAAGGACCCATGACATCGACCTAATCGAGCGTTCGCCTTCGAGGTCAAAGGCTGGGAGATCAGTCGGTCACTGGGCGGCGAGTTCAAAATCGGTCAGCAGCCTTTGACCTAGCGGCTTTGATTGTTGCCCTAAATCGCTCGACGGCGAACCCCGCCCCCCCCCACTCAGTATGCATGCTTGTTCTCTCTTTTTGAAAGCACCCCCTATGTGAGGACTGCCAACATTTCCGAACCCCCCTTTCGCGGGCTTTTCGCGGGCTTTTCGCGGGCTTTTCCTGCCTTGGAGACCCCCGTAAATCCAGAAAAATGCTTAATGTACCCCCCTAAATTCAGAATAATTTCTCAGGAGTCCAAAGAGGTGTGAGAAAAAAGAAAGAACACCCCCTTTTTTAAAGAAATCAAAGGTGAAAAGTCAAATACACCCCTTTTTTTTACAATTCTCGGGCCGGACTTTGTCGCACGAAAAGTACCCCTTTACCGGACATTTTGGTAACACGCATGCGGTCCCTCCGTTCTCGGACGGCGAACGCTCGATTAGGTCGGTGTCTGAGCGGCGAACGCCCGGCCACCGAGCGTATTTTGGCGCCCCGCCGATCAACGGCCGGCTGACGGGCAATTTCCTTAAAATTAGCCAGTGGCCGGTGGGAGACCACTCAGGTATCGGTGGGTCATCGGTCGCGGTCACTGCCGGGACGCCGCCTGGAGAAGCTCTCCGATTTCAGAAGGGTCATACTTCCGAAAGGTCGGTTACTCCCAAGGATCGTAAATGAATAATTACTAGTATTCATGAAAATGAGAATTTTAGTAGACCTTCTCACCAGTCTGATGTACAATATTCAAAGATGAAATTCTAAATTTGTATCAATTGTGATATGACAAGAAGAAGAAGTATAAGAAGAAGAAAAACTGTATGTTTGTTTATTTTCAATATTATTGTACCTCAATCAGTCACTTGATCTTCCCCCGTGGTTTTGACCGGTAGCTACCAGCAAAATTATTCCTGTCTGCTCCCAATAAATCTCACCCCTTTCTCTCTCTCTCTCTCTCTCTTTCGTTCACCTATGTTTGTTCCTCTCACAATCTTCCCCCTCCCTTTCCCACCTCTCTACCCTCCTCCCCTCCCCTTCTCTCCCATTCGTTCTCTCCCCATAGTCTCTTGCTACTAAATAATCTTTACAAATGAACTGACACCCGTGTACATACCATTTAGTAAGCATTGCTATATTTCTGAAATGGAAATGAAATCGTTACCTTATGCCTAGACACAATTTAACAACAACAACAACCACAACAAGGAACATTACGATGAAAGAGATTATATTGAATAAAAAAGATATGGATAAACGAGACTACACAAATAATTGTTTCAATGTGTGACAAGCGAATCGGTCCAAAGATGGGAAAATTTCTAGTATTGTCATTGTTTTGATGACACGATGATCCAATGACCCACTGTATAGGACTCTATGCAATCATGGCCATATATAATTGGCGACTTACAATCAATCGTACAATTCTATCTCCAATCTTATTGCAATTAATCAATTGATTCTTGAAAGGCATTGTATCTATCTGTAACATAATAATGATCGTACTTTACTAATAATTGTAAAGTTACGATTGATAGAAGGAGATATGATTACTTTATGGGGGTTAACGATAAATTTTGGAGAGGTGTAATTGATCGTATTTTTTTTTTTTTTTTTGGGGGGGGGGGGAGAACCCTATCGACTTGAGCACGTGTTTGGTTTTCAAAACAAAATGGCAATTTTACTTTAAATGCAAATATTAGTCGTTAATGTATATGATCTAATAGTCCATTCAATTGAATAACTTTCACCTATACATTTTTAGAGCAAATCTAAGATCCCCTCCATATTGGGGGTCATCAGTTAATTTTTTTGTCTTTCTATTTTTCCTTTTTTTTTTTTTTTTTTACAAATTTGTTTTTTTTACTCATATCATGTTTTTTAAACTTGTTATCTTTATGTTGTATTATGTTATTTGACATTAATTACATCGAGTTAATAAAACGAAGTCTTTGTGGCAGATGTAAGTTTTGTTGTTGTCATATTTAGATCAATATTCAACTTAATTCATATTTACAGTCGGGGTCTGACCACTTGACCGAAAGTCCACAAAACTGAAGATCCGCGAGACCAAATATGAAAAAGGTTCCGCGAGACCGAAGGTCCGTATAAGACCGAACGTGTTAATAATATGCCGCAAGCTATCTATCTGGGCCGAATTTTGGTCGCGTATGTTTGACAAAATAGACTAATTTCATGTCCCGTGCACAAGACAATTGATAAATAATTATAATGACCCTAGTGCACACAGATTCATCATAACAATTTCTTTGTATGCACCCCTTCAGCTGTGGAAATATTGTTGTCATTGATTTTGCTGACGTTTAAAGGTAATACAAAGTTTTGGTATGGGGTATGAATTTTGTTCATATGAACATATTGGAAGCATATGCGATCCTACAATATTCAGGGATCGTTGTCGCGGTTGAAATCGAGTCTAAAGTTATGAAATTGTAAATAATAAAGTTTTTATGTTGTATAGCTCCTCTTAAGGTCAAGATATTAATTAAGCTATAAAACAATGTTTCTTGACTAAAATCGACCAAATAGCTATTTCCGTTTGGAAATTATATATCGCAACTACATATTCTGAGATTTTCATGGTCGCAGCTACCATTGTACGGCCGTAGACGCTATTTGAAATTTAACAAAATTTACCGGGAGCACCGGTAAATGTTTATAATCCATTTTTCTTGAAAGCAAAAGTGTTTTAGGGGCTAAATTTTCTAGTGCTCATAATACATCCACAGGGGCATCCAGATATATCAAAATTGTAAAGCATCACTATCCACCCAATTTACAGATTTCCCGAAACTTTGTATTACCTTTAAGGTGCCATATAAAAGAATGCTCTTTGAAAGAGGTTTTTGTCATCAGACAATCAATAGCTATATGAACTGAGTTTGCTTATATAATAATGACAAATAATAATACTAATAATGATTACAATGATAATAATAATGATAATAAGAACATTAACACCAATAATAATAATGTTGTTTACCCAGGGAGGCCTCATCAGCATCATGAAGCTTATGCATTTATTATTACTCCAACAAGTACCAGCTGGTATACCCAATTACCCCAACAAGTACCAGCTGGTATACCCAATTACACCTGGGTTAAGAGTGGCAAATGTAGCTTGCCGGAGGACGTTATAGTGCCGGGCTCCATCAAAATATAATGGTTTAAATACAGGTTTATATGTTTTTATTAATAATTGTGGAAGTAATTTGTGTTTTAATGTATCAATAGCACTGCGTCAATTCTCTGGTCGTGCTATTAACCTATAGTAATCTCTATTCTGCGACCTGTTGCGAACTATTCAAATAATGCGAATATCATGCCCTTCCAATATTCGACTATCAAAATTTTTTAAATTGAGGTTTGAAGTTGGGGACACCGAAACCGTTACATATCTACCTGGAAATCGTCTGGATGGTGTACAAGAATAGTAGAATGGTGTAATGGGAAAGCCTCAACGGCTCAACCAAAGTTCTACACCCTAGCAAAGTACATGTATGTCGATCGTATAACTGCGCACATTATTATGTTTTTCGGTCTCACGGTCCTCCGGTCAACTGGGCTGTAATGTAATCGTTAAGGTATGAAATATAAAATCCTTCATCCTAGTATTGTATGTCAGATCATGCTACAAATAATATTGATGTTATTATGTCCATTCAAATGCAGCCCGTATTTAAATCAGAGATAAACCTTCGCAATAATATAATTAATTCCAATAATCGCAGAGGGTACTTTATTTTCAGCATTTGCATTGGCTATGAATTAAAAAAAGTATTCGATACATTCTCCCATTTCTGATAGAAACAAATAATGAAACTTTGTCTAGTGAACCTTCACCGATCTATGCATATAGTTTACTATACAAAAGGAATTATATTCACACCATCCGTAGGGCGATAAAATGATTACTTTGAATACAAGTGAAGCAAAAAGCAGGGTTTTCTTAACATTTCATAAAGTCAAGAGTTAATATATAAATACAAGTAAAGCGGATTATTGATATTCCCATAAAACCAAGCATAATATAAGATGCTCATAAAACAAGTGATTCTCCGGCTTAATTCCTCTATATTTATATGAAAATCAGCACATATACCTTCCAAAACATCTACAACTTACATATTGTATAAGACCTAACAGCTTATCCTCTTTTTTCTAATTTTTCAGGCATATTGACAGAGACAATGCGGGAAATACAAGTCAACATTATCATTACCATTTTTATAATTATCATTTTACATTATTTACTATTGTTGTTTTCTGATGCGGCAGATTATAATGGCACATGAAATATATATGTCGAGCTTTGGTCAGTCGTTTGTAACACCGACCATGGCTATAGACATGATGGCGGCCATTTTTTTGTCTACTAGTAGTCCTTCATGTAACACCGACCATGGCTATAGACATGATGGCGGCCATTTTGTTTTATCTACTAGTAGTCCTTCATATAACACCGACCATGGCTATATGATGGCGGCCATTTTGTTTTATCTACTAGTAGTCCTTCGTGTAACACCGACCATGGCTATAGACATGATGGCGGCCATTTTGTTTTGTCTACTAGTAGTCTTTCAGGTCCAAGACATCTTTAAGATATTGATCTGGAAGGATGACGTAATCATCTTCTTTTCGTCCAAGAAGACGGAATCTTCTGGATCGTAGTTTGTCCTTCAAACCTCCTCCCCTCTCGATCTCAGGCAACTGAAGACGATATACGGCACTGTATGAGAGAGAAAATGTTCATTGTCTAACTAACTCGAAATCTTCATGTTGAAAGGTGTGGTGAATTGACTCGATACTAAAGTCAGTTTCGATATATGCACTGACTTGTAAATTTGATTTCGATTCAAAGGCAAAAGAGTTGAAAGTGCTAAATTGTCTGGAAACCAAATAGCAATACTGTGTTAAAATTACCCAATTTATTTTTTCAGGCTCGTCTTTGAGTTTAGAAATATAGCAACATACTGTAGATGCATACTTGCAAGCGCCTGAAAACGAATTTCTTTCAATAGAGTAGCTAGAGGCGAACCATATGGTAATTATCAGGCAACTTTTCCACAATTATGTTTTCTTTTAGCTAAGATATGTTCACATATCATATTCAATTCAATTTCAGTTTAATTCAATTTAATTTAAATTTAATTCAATTTATTTCAACCATAGAAATCCATATACAATCATTCATGGAAATATAAAAACATGGGGTTAGGAGCCCCTAAATAAGTTTGAATACGAACAAAAACAACATTATAGGGAAAACAATTATATACAAGAAAGAGATTTAAAAAGCCTATATGAGCATAAAACATTTACAGAAAAGCACCAGCCATAATATGAGCACACATAGGACACGGTGTCAAGTGACACTGCGTCCCTATGCGTCCTAAGCCGGTGCTTTACAGTATAACAAAACATTACAAATTATTCATTATTTAATTGGGCGTGATGTTTTTTATTCTGCTGTCATTCATATTACTATCTTTATCATCGTGAAATGCTGCATAAATGGGTAGTATTAACTTCAAAGTGTAAATATTTATGAGTTAAGCTCGAGGTAGTTCAGAATATCAAGATAACACATGGTTATGAAATAACACAAATCCGTTAAATGTTTTAGTAGTGTAATTGCAAATGCAATATCATTAAAATAATGTCAATGTTAAGAGTCATACTTAAGATTGAACTTAATACATGTATCAAGATGTAAATAGGGATGGATGATGCGTACCGTGGATCGTCATCTTTAACCAGTTTCTTGATTTCTGAGAGATAAGACTCAAACTTCTTCTGACACAGCATGGGGTCCCAAAATCCCTACAAACAAAAGAATAATTCGATTGATCAAAACGGGTACATCGATTCTATGTATAAAATATCACATAACAATATATGTATGATTTTAAACGAATTGACGATGATGGCGTCGCGTCGGTAAGACATCCGGTAACCATGGTAACCCATGGAAAGCTAACTATAACCAAGAGACCTGTCCGAATCAGCGTGTGCTTCATATACCTATATTTGGACTACCGATTTAATTCGTATTCTGACAGCAGTATTTGCATTTAATTAGATACTTAGTTATAAACCAAACATGGCATTTTGGGGATGCAGCAAAAGTTGAAAAAAAAAAACCGTAAAAAACCGGTTCTATTCAGAATGAAGACGATCGTCCAAGCTACCCCTTTTATCTCTTTCCTTCTTTCTCTTCTCTTCCTTACATACTGAGAATATGTATTTCACTTTTTGTTTTCTCTCTCTCTAGACTAGTCTATACAAGAAACCTTATTATACTTAAATGGCAAAATACACAGATGCATTATACCATTATTCTTTTTAAACAATCATTGTTTGCATATTACATTAATTTTAGATGATTATAGTTCTAGTAATACTTGATTTTCTGTTCTTGTTTACTTAGTCTTAATTCCTTGTACTTCATGCTTTTAGTAATTTTCGCAGTTCGACTTTTAGTCGCGACGGATTTATCTTACAATACTTTGATATACTATTATTAGTATTTGCATTTTACATAAAAGACTTTCTTTTGAATATAATTGAACCAACGACTGACCTATTCAGAAGTTTGGGTTTAAAGATGCTCATGCGTGGGTATAGTCGTTCGTGAAGTAGGCAATTAAAGGGACACTAGTGCGTACGTCTGTGTGCTGCCCTCTATATACACACGCATGAGCAACTTTAAGATATCAACATATTCATTACATTAATGATATTGGTGCTATACTGCAAAAAGTTTGATAAAGATTGCAGGCCCGTAAGTGCCGTAACAAAGATATTAGTGGGGGGGGGGGGGGGGGTGCAGGCATTATATGAAGTGGACCCCTAAGGGGCCTGGATTACCAATAACTGGGGATGGAAATCCAAAGAAAGGAAAAGAGGAAGGATGAGAAGCCTTACCTCTGATTTCGAAGACAGCTGATTGGTCTTCATGGTCTCGACTGATGTTATGATATGCCTTCTATCATTTCTCATACCACATATCACTTCAGGGATGCCAGCCATGTAGGCCTGTGACCACCACTGTAAAGTCTTGTACCTGCATGAAGACAAAAGAACATAAAGATGAACCTGGTCGTAACCCTCTCCTTCT
Source organism: Strongylocentrotus purpuratus (assembly GCF_000002235.5). NCBI lineage: Eukaryota > Metazoa > Echinodermata > Echinoidea > Camarodonta > Strongylocentrotidae > Strongylocentrotus > Strongylocentrotus purpuratus. The sequence continues at coordinate 256,984 of NW_022145614.1, read as the reverse complement.
CCTTTTAATGAAGGACCACGACTATATCACCACAACGCAAAACTGCGACATTAATTCATCGCCTAGGACAGGGACGGGGAGGCGGCTTCCAAAGTTGGGGAGGGGAGGGGGGGGGCATCGAAAAGGGGCACTTAAAATAATAATGATAATAATAATGAATACTTAAAAAGCGCATTTATATAATAACTTACTCAAGACGCTATAAAAACAAAATACACGAATCTCTCTCCAGAATTTGAACAACATAATTTAATGTTTCTGAAAGGTTTATCCGGAGCAAGCTGAAAGTCACTTGGCAGCGCCTTCCAGAGGACTGGTTTGCGCAACATACACAAATGCACATGTTCAACTTGTTGTCAAGAAGGAGCACTTCTTACAAAGTAATAGGGGCTCTTGTCAAAGAAAAAGGGGCATTTTTCCAATGTAAAAATAGGCATGTCTTACAAAACAAAAGGGGCACTTTTGAGGTAGGCCTATTTGAAGAAGTGTGGCGCACAGTGCCCCCTGCCCCCTGCCCCGGGGGAGCACCGCCTCTGTGAATTGATTATGCATACGATTCTACCGTAGCGTCATGTGATAAATTAAATATCAAACCATGGAACTATCAAACTAAGGAAACCATTCCTCCATCAGGACAATGTAATAACGACTCGTAAAATTTCATACACACCGATGCAGCCTTGCAGCATACAAGCCCAAACCTATAATATTTCTATATACACAAACGTGGGAATTCCCACATTTCAGATTGCGCAATACGGGCGGCCGAGCGTAATAACTATGGTCATAGAGCTTGCACACCTCACAAGTCCCCCCCCCCCCCCCCCAAGCGCGACGTGTTTCCACATAGATTGATTGGTTACTTTTATTCAGATTTCATGCACAAATAGAAGTAAAGCGAATAAGAGAATTAGTAGTACTCCAGAGTCAAAAAAAGTTTAGACCTAGAAATTGCTAATTATTTTAAAAACAGTAAATGTTTATACATAGTATGAAAAATTGTTTTATCCCAAATCATTTGGTATCATTTTTGTGTGATATGTGTTCACGCTTGGATAGACAGGAGGCATTGTTTGCGAGAGTGCAAAAATTGATTTGCGCCAAACTTGCTAGTGTGATGTTTGAATAAAACAATAGGGATTTGGATATTAATTCGGTCTTTGCAGATCCAAATAACAAAATTAATCATGCCACACGTATCAAATATCAAATATCGACGAACATTTGTGCGTGTGCGTGTGTGTGTGTGTGACTTTGCTTCTGCAAAAAGCATATGCAATGCATTTCATTTGATACATTCAATGCATTCTCTCACTCCGCTAATCCCAACATAATACATGCTGTAGGCATCACTTTGGCGCAAGTCGATTTTTGCACTCTCGCAAACAATGCCTCATGTTCATCCAAGTGTGAACACATACCACACAAAAATGATACCAAATGATTTGGAATAAAACACTCTTTCATAAGATGTATAATAATTTACTGTTCATAGAATATGTTTTAAATAAATAGCAATTTTCTAGGTGTAATTTTTTTTTTTGACTCACACGGTATATGGAGTACTGAGATGTGTCACAGAACTAGCAAGCATTATCAGTCTGCACTAATCATATAGCACTAGTAAACTTACAACAATTATTCTAAATTCCTCTTGCTGGAATCTCGTCTACACATACATGCACATAGAGTTTATATTCTATCTAAATAACAACCAATAGTTTACTAAATATATTCTCGGAGTGAAAGAGAACTGATAAACAATACAGAGAGAGGAAGAGAGAGAGAGAGAGGGGGAGAGAGAAAGAGAGAGGGAGAGAGAGAGAGAGAGAGAGAGAGGGGGGGGCGAGAAAGAGAGAGTGAGAGGGAGGGAGAAGGATACATGGACACGAAATACAATTAGAGAGAGTCATGGTAGCAAGAGCTTTATGTTGTCACCTTTTGAAATTTGTCAGGGGTTTCCCTTCGAGATCATGCTTTCTGGTTTTGATGCAGACATAGTTTTCTGGAGATGTCTGATTCGAGTCCTTTCGTTCTGCCTGAACTTCGGTGCTGAGAATGATACGGTGATTGCCATACTGTGTCTTCATCACCGCTACATACTCAGCGTAAGCATTCACTGGTTCGTCGAGGTCAGGCTTGCTGCTCCCGTCAGCTTTAAAGTTGAAAATTGTTTTCAAGTGAATATAAAGTATTAGTACAAAAAAGTATTTAAAAGTCGAAACATAATTATATCTGTTCATTTTTGCTTATTCTATGTTAATTAAAAAGGGTAATCCCTTAAGTACATTAAACTGCTCTGTTAGAGAGCTTTGTTTACATAATTAAAATCCAAAGAAAAACAATAAAAAAATTACTATACTGTAAAGTAAAATATTGCAATACATAGCTGCAACAAAAGAACAAAAATATGAAACGATAGTAGAAACACGTATTAGCCTTTTGATCACGTCTTTATTACACATTTCAATTAAAATAAACTATAATTTATTTATAAAAAAATACCGAAAAGATAAGTAATTTGTATAACTAAAGCCTCGGCGGATCCAGGAAGGGGGACGGGGCATGACCCACACCCGCAAAACCCAATCTGGTATACTCTTATTACAACTTAAAGGAAATAAATGAGTGCACGTATTGTGTTCGTGTACTCCACTCTCGACACAATTTGTGTTTTGTAGATGGCAGCTAGGAAACGTAACAACCATTATAGCGGTTAGTTGTCAGAGACTCTTAATAAACAACTTTGCTCCACCCCCTTAAGAGAATATTCGAGATCTGCAGCTGTCACTGGCTTGGTTCTAGGAGGGGATCGAGGGGGTTTACGGGGGCGTATATAGGCAATCTTGAATCGCTTAGAATCGTTTATGGGGAGCTTGAATCCCAAGCTTCTCTCCTGAACCAGTACTTGAATTCATTTTTTTCATTTGGTATATATAGCATATCAATTCTCCGTCGAGGTGCTGTGATGATAGCATGATTATGCGGGATAGAACCAGAGAATACAGAAAGATAGACAGAAAAAAGATGTAACAAACAAGAACTTACGACTTGTGATGCACTGAGCAAACTTCTTGCCACCAAATCCCATCTCTATTTGCCGCGCAGTTTCCTCATAAGTATCCTTAACGTTCTCGATATAGTAGGTTCCATTGCAGAGTGTTACAAGGATTTCAAGCTTGTCCAGGCTAGCCACTGCACGAAGAAGACGACAGAAAAATCCTCTGCGACCTACGAAATCGATGTCGAGCCTAAAAATTATATAATTTGACAAAAAGATTGAAGGAGTCATAATGCGTAATAAGTTTTACATACGAAAATGAATGAATCAATATAAATGGCTTCGATTAAATGAAAGTTTCAGATCCCGTAAGTGTATATTTACACCTTAAACATTTAAAAAAAAATTGACAAAATCACCCCCCCCCCCCAAAAAAAAAAAAAAAAAAAAAAAATTCAACCAAAAAAAAAATATCATGTTTTTTACTTAAAATTGCGATGATAAATAGACATAAGTCTGTTGAAATTGTAATAAAAATGTATATTATTTAATTTCAAGGTCTCCTAAAAATGTTATTTACAAAATACTACTTTTTGTCAAAAGGGCCGCTTTTTTGGACGCCCCTCCGATTTAGGGATGTTCGCTACAAATTAAAAAAAACACCTCTGAAATATTGTGCAATATGATAAAATCTTTCAAATAAACAAGGTGTGCTTTTTTGTGTTGGAGTTGCAGGCAAACTCCTCTTTTCTGACTTTGGCCCTACGCTAAATAGCTATTACTTGATAAATAATTATGACTGTGATATGCGCTCTAGTATACAAGAAATAAATATTGTTACAGGGTAAACTTGCATTTAGTTCATTATTTTTAGTGCATGGATACGGATATATAGGCAAATTTGCTTCAGAATTTACCTAATATATAACCGTATCCATGCACTACTTATGACAGGTTGGCCAACCTGGTTCGAGTTATGCACAATATGGCATTATATGGCGAATACTGATTTTATTTTATTTGATTTGAATTTATTTTCTTCTGCATTCATATAAGCATACAATTTTACAATAATAATATAAAGTACAATAAGTATTTTTCTGACAATGAATCATAAATTGCTTGATAATACGACAGCCCCAGACAAAACTCATGCAATATACTAACACATTTATTAAGCAGAAACGGATAGGCACTTGAAAATACAAATTTTGATGAAGGTGATATTGACAATGCAGATGATGATGAAGATGATGGTGATAATGATGATGATGATGACGATGATGACAATGAATGAAATGAAGGAAGAGATGACATGATAACGAATGAAGAGTTGACACAGAAATTTTACATTGAGTATTCAGATAATGTTGGGCAAGCACAAATAATTACGCGCCATGTTATACCCGATTGAAACCAAATTGGCCAAACTCTGTGAATAGATGGGTTTGGTCATATCCAAATTAAAGTATAACGTCATGTCCAATTTCTTTAACCCCACCACATTCATTTACCATTACCAACACCGTGTATAGCTTCATTCTTACTTTCTAGATGATCCTTCTGATTTTAAAACTTTCTTTTTGATGAGCTCGTCTCGATGATCATGAAACCAGTCCAGAACGGGGCTCATCGACGTCGGTACAATTCCAGATGGCTTTCTATCCGTGTATTGTCTAAGCCCCTGCAAGAGATCGAAATTAGGCTGGTCATCGTCAGGTTCGATTAGGAAGCGACGTTGACTCAAATCGTTTCGATATTTCTTGTCCTCGCCAATCGAGAAGTTCCCAAGTACCTCGTACTGGTTGCTTATAGCTGTACGGCTAGCCATGTTCCCGTCGAGATAAACACGAACAAATACTTGAGATGGTCGATACAGGGCCCGATCTTCGTAATTTACAGGTATAAACTAGCGTTGAATACAATCTGTATGGGCGTATCCGTAAAATGCATATGATACCATATAAGGACTTATAGTGGTTAGAGTTTTGCATGTATTCTCAAATATAGATGTTTGCTGTATAAACGCTATTAACCGTCTTCTCGCAAAACATGTAAAGGTGTCCAAAAATCATTACAAGTCTTTCGTATGTAATTATCACGTCGGTCATCACTCTTGCCATCTCACATGGTTTAATATATTTCGTAAATTTTAAGTAGCTTGAATGTACATGCATTCGATTTATGTTCTTATTATGTCACTGATATTCAGTATCCTTGAAGAAGGCTAGACTTTTATATTGTATGTCATGACCGGGGAATTCCACATACTTATATACCTTGATATCACTAGGCTATTAATATTTTGTGTCATGACTGGGGAATTCCACATATAAAAAATAACATTACTTAGCAATACATAATTTACAAAACATCAAGATAAAAAAGGGAAGATATGAAAATAGAGAAAAGAAGGAGGACACATCACATGAACAATTGACATTATAATTTTTAGAATTTTTCAATTAGAAATTGCTCGTATAGTCGTTTTTGAATTAGTTGATTGTATTAATATTCTTAATCAATCAATAATGGTAAATTGCAAATATGAAAATGAGACTTACAGATGTCAAATAAAAATGAAATTCCACCGTATACCTTTCGGTAATTAGCCGACAGAAGAATTCAGTTCTAGAGATTGAAAATGTAGGAATAGAGTTGGCATTGTTGAATAGAAGGCATGAGGGGGGAGAGAGAGAGGGGGAGAGAGAAAGAGAGAGAGAGAGAGAGAGAGAGAGAGAGAGATAGGTAGGTAGAGGGGGCGAGGGGAGGGGAGGCAAATCTTCTGTGATCAAGTCATTGCATCCGTATTTGTTTCGTTGGGTAGATATGCAAAGAGGAAAAAGAAGAAGAAGGAGAAGAATAATAATGATAAGAAAAACTTTCTGTTTGTTTAATTTCAATTGCCCCTCAATCAGGCACTAGTATCTTCCCCCGTGGTTTTTACCGGTAAGCTACCTGCAAAATTATTCCTTTCTGATCCCAATAAATCTTCCCTCTCTCCACCCCCTCTCTCTCTCTCTCTCTCTCATTCTCCCTGTATCCCCCTTTCTTTCTTCCTCTCCCTCTCCCACATCTCTACCCTCCTCCCCTCCCCTTCCCCCTTCTCTCCTATTCCTTCTCTCCCCCTAGTCTCTTGTTAATAATACAATCTTTACAAAATGAACTGACACGCGTGTTAATACCATTTAGCTAGCATGGCTCTATTTCTGAAATGGAAATGAAACCGTTAAACATTTATAGTGTATTGAACAATGATTTAAGACTTTTAGTTTGCCTTACTCTACGTGCTATAAACACATTCACCCTGTGTCTAGACACAATTTAACAACAACAGCAACAAGAAACATTACGATGAAAGAGATTATATTGGCTATAAAAAAAAGGTCGCGATATAACTAGTCAAACAAATAAAGACTGGGGGTATTGGTAAACGGGACTAAACAATTATGTGACAAGACAATCGGTCGAAAGATGACAATATTTATAGTATTATCATTGATTTGATGACCCAATGACCCACTGTAGGACTTTATGCAATCATGGCTATATGTGACATAAATATTATTGGCGACTTAAAATGGCAATCATACAATTCTATTATCTCCAATCTTATTGCAATTAATCAATTGATTCTTGAAAGGCATTGTATCTTTCTGTAACATAATAACGATCGTACGTTACTAATAATTGTAAAGTTACGATTGATAGAAGGAGATATGAAAACTTTATGGAGGATTTACGTTTAGTTTTGGAGATATAATAATACAATTGCCTTTGACCGTAACTTGTTTACGTTACGGAGCCCCATTGACTTGCGCACGTGTTCGGTTTTCAAAACAAAATTGCGATTTTTCTTGAAATACCAATGACAGTCGCTTATGTATATGATCAAATAGTCCATTCAATCGAATCACTTTGACCCATGATTTTTTAGAATTTTTTTTTGAGATTTCCCCCCTTTTTGGTCAATAGCATTTCTCCCCCCCCCCCCCTTTTTTAAACAAATTTTTTTTCTTACTTTTAAGACAATACTTTACAAAATCTTCTGGTTTAAATACAAGTCCAAGATAAAATGTTTTCATTAATTGTGCAATGAATTTTATAAAATGTATTAATGGCACTGTGTTAAGTCGTTTGTCATGCTACTGACCGAGTAATAGATAAACCTTCGCAATAATATAATTTATTCCAATAATCGCAAAGGTTATTTTGACTTCAGCATTTGCATTGGCTTTAAAAACAAAAAGGCATTTCGTTAAGATTATGTTCTCCCATTTCTGATAGAAATAAGTAATGAAATATATTTTTTGTTAGAATGCAAATGACTTGTACTTTATCTTGTGAATTTACACCGATCTATGCATATATTATACAAAAGGAATATTCACACCCTCTAAGAGCGATAAAATCATTACTATAAAAACAAATGAAGCGAAGAGCATAGTTTTCCTAACATTTCATAAAGTCAATAGTTTATATAAAAATATAAGTAAAGTAGATTATTGATATCCCCATAAAACCAAGCATATAAAGTTGCTCAAAAAAAGAGATTCTGCGGCTTTATTCCTCTATATTGATATTAAAATTATTCAGCACATATACCTTCCTAAAACATATACAATTATTGTATAAGACCTAACAACTAACCCTCTATTTCTAATTGATTTTGTCTGTGCATCAGGAAATACAAGTCAATATTATTACCATTCTTATAATTATCATTAACACTATTTACTCTAGTTTTTTCTGATGTCGCACATAATAATGGCACATGAAATATATATGTCGAGCATTGGTCAGTCGTTTGTAACACTGACCATGGCTATAGACATGACGGCGGCCATTTTGTTTTGTCTACTAGTACTCCTTCAGGTCCAAGACATCTTTAAGATATCGATCTGGAAGGATGACGTAATCATCTTCTTTTCGTCCAAGAAGAAGGAATCTTCTGGATCGTAGTTTGTCCTTCAAACCTCGTCCCCCCTCGATCTCAGGCAACTGAAGACGATACACGGCACTGTATAAGGAAGAAAATGTTCATTGTCTAACTAACTCGAAATGTTCCTGTGGAATGGTGTGGTGAAATGACTCAATGCTCTATAAACATATGCACTGACTTGTAATTTTGATTTAGATTCTAAGGCAAGAGAGTTGATAGTGCTAAAATGTCTGGAAGTATGTTGTCAGACTGGTATTAAGATAAACCAATTAGTAATACTGTGTCAAAACTACCAAATTTATTTTCTCAGACTCGTCTTTGATTTTAGAAATATAGCAACATACTGTAAATGCATAATTGCAAGCGCCTGAAAACGTATTCCTTTCTATAGAGTAGCTGGAGGTGAACAATATAGTAACTTTTAGACACCTTTTCCGCAAATTATTTTCTAGCTAATATCTGTTCACGAATTATATTAGCATGGCTATCATTCATATTGCTATTCGCCAACATGTAGAAAGTCTGCATAAATTAGCTGGTTATTAACTTGACTTCAAAGTGTAAATATAAATAAGGTAAGCTCAAGGGTCTTCAAAATATCAAAATAAGACATTGTTATAACTTAACACGAATGTTTTAGTAATTTAATTGCAAATGCAATAGCAAAGTACTTCTTTATTCTGTTCCTATAGAAATTAAAATAATTCTAAGTTCAAGATGTAAATAGTGATGGATGATGTATGCGTACCGTGGATCATCTTTTTTAACCAGTTGCTTGATTTCTGAGAGATAAGACTCAAACTTCTTCTGACACAGCATGGGGTCCCAAAACCCCTATAAACAAAACAAATCGGTAATTGATTAAAATTAGTACATCGATTCTATGTATACATTTCACATAACAATATATGTAAAATCCTATAAAGACGAAGAAAAAAAAGGCGAGTTTGTAATTCTAATACTAACAATAGTGTCAACTTATCAAGCGCTCATATCCATTCTAAAAGACTGCTGAAGGCCTCTGTACCATATCAAAATAATTGTATAACATTAAAACGACAACATAAAGAAATGGTGCTTATTAAGTTTCTTCTTAAATAGTTCAATCGATGATGATTGTCTCAAATGTAATGATAAAGCGTTCCATAATTTGGGTGCAATATACGCAGAAGCCCTGGCCCCCATTTTTGCATCTTCTGTCTGTAGATCAAGTTTTAGATACAATTTTGAACATCGAAACGGTTTCACTAATAAATGTGTCCGACCTATGTTGTATGTTGTTTGCATTGTTGCGTTGTTCCTTATCGTTTTTTTTCCTTTCTAGCGGACCTCTTGTCTTGTCGGGGGGGGGGGGTGCACACGCACCCCTCTTTGTTTCAAGCCTGGATTACCAATAAATGGAGGCGGAAATGTAAAGAAGAGGAAAAAGAGGAAGTGAGAAGCCTTACCATTGATTTCAAAGACAGCTCATTGGTCTTCATGGTCTCGACTGATGTTATGATATGCCTTCTATCATCTCTCCTACCACATATCACTTCAGGGACGCCAGTCATGTAGGCCTGCGACCACCATTGTAACGTCTTGTACCTGCATGAAGACAAGAAACCATTTTGGTAAAACTTCCACCCAATTGAACCTCCAGTTGAAAAACGCCTCTGACGTACCCAGCATACGGTGAACATGGACGTACCCCCCCCCCCCCCATCGTCTCATTTTTCATTTTAGTGAAGGACCAGCTCAGTATCACCACAACGCGAAACTGCTACATGCATTCAGCCATCGCCTAGGGAGGTTCCGCTCCTATTATCATGTGTAAATATCATATACTATAATTTCTGTATACGACCTGCGCCATCATACCTTATAAAGGATTAGTATTTGCCCTGTTGATCATGATAATCGATTCGATTATGGAGACATTTAATTTGGTATTTAAAGCTTATCTGCATTAGTTTGGCCAGGTGGGATTAGACCTCCCTACATGGTCACTGACAGGTGGTTGTTTCACCAAATCAGCTCTCACTTAACATTAGAAGAAGGGGACCATGTGCATGGGACTAACGGGTACAGCTTAGGCATTGTTGTCTGTATAGAGGACGCAAGTAACTACACGCAGTGCAGTCCTGCTTCAAAAAAATAAACCCGTTCTCCTAACTTCCATGGAATAATTTACTCCAGTTGGTAATTAGAAAAATTGTACACGTCACATTCTTCATTTATTTTCTATAATACGTAGTTGAGTAGTAAAATGTAAAACAACGTAAAATAAACCTCCACTATTGAACTTATTTTCTGGGGAAGAAATGGAAAATAATAGACAAAGAGATGGTTAGAGAGAGAGAGAGGGACAAGGAGGAAGAAGGGGGGGGGGAGGGAGACATGGACACAAAATATTATTATATTTATATACAGAGAGTCAATATAGCAAGAGCGATATTTTGTCACCTGTTGAAATTTGCCAGGGGTTTCCCTTCGAGATCATGCTTTCTGGTTTTGATGCAGACATAGTTTTCTGGAGGTGCCTTAGTCGAGTCCTTTCGTTCTGCCTGGACTTCGGTGCTGAGAATGATACGGTGATTGCCATACTGTTTCTTCATCACCGCTACATACTCGGCGTATGCACTCACTGGTTCGTCGAGGTCTGGCTTGCTCCCATCAGCTTAAAGAGAGAAAGAAAAAAAACAAGAGTGTTTGGAAGTTGGTGTTTGCTTTCAGGTGAATACGAAGTATTAGTTTTAAAAAAGCACTTAAATAAAACTCAATGTTTCTTTATTAATTTGTGTTTAGTCTGTGTTGTTTAAACAGACTAATCTCTTCAGTACATAAAACTGCTCTGTAAGAGAGCTCTCTTTACATAACACAATTTAAATCTAATGAAGAAAACAAATATAGGCCTATAGTAAATTATTAGAACACATTAACTAAAAACAAAAACAAGAAACAAAATATATTGATAGTGGAAACGATTAATTTTTTTTTAATTTTATCAAGTCTTAATTACACATTTCAACTAAAATATATACTTTTATTATTAGAGATTAGTAGTTCGTATGACTAAAGACTCATGTGCTGTAGGTCTAAAGCGGTGGCAGATTCCCCCTCCGCAAAACCCAATCGGGCATAACCCTTTTAAAACGGGGGGACCGCACTATTTTATTCTTCTTCCCAATTCGAGAGATTTTATTTCTCTCTCTCTCTCTCTCTCTCTCTCTCTCTCTTTTATCACTTTTGGGGGGGGGGCAGGGGGCGTGGATCCGCGCCTGGGCTGACGGAATAAAATAGATTACTGGCATGAACATCTGCACAGCTCACCGCTATGCCCAGGATAGAAGTAGTTGGAACGTCATCATCAATAGGGTCACAAAGGATCAGTCATGACTCGTAAAACGACGACGACGATATATCACATTTCAATTCTCCTTCGAGGTACAGTGATCATGATGATACAATTATCATGAGTAATAGAACCAGAGTATACAGAAAGATAGACAGAAATAACGTAACAACCAAGAACTTACGACTTGTGATGCACTGAGCAAACTTCTTGCCGCCAAATCCAATCTCCATTCGCTGCGCAGATTCCGTAAACATCTCCTTGACGTTCTCAATATAGTAGGTTCCCTTACAGAGTGTTACAAGGATTTCAACCTTTTCAAGGCTCTCCGCCGCACGAAGAAGACGACAGAAAGATCCTCTACGACCTACAAAATCAATGTCGAGCCTACCAATTATATTATTGGACAAAAAGATTGAAGGAGTCATAATACGTAATTACTCTTACGTTTACAAAAATGAAAATTCACGAAAAAGTATTTAGAAAAACGAGATTATGACGACTACTACAGGTGTACCTTCAACATTTCGGAAACACTACCCCAAAACATGGTTCACATCATTTCCAAATTTGAAGTCAATTGCTTTTCTAACAAAAGTTATAGCACTCTAAAGTTGAAACAACTTTGATGAGCCAAAATGGCAAATTTGGTTGCTTAGGGCTGTCTTTTTCTTAGCAATGGTGACATAGTGACACACAAAATAGATAGCGAAAAGATGCTATCAGCATGCAGATAAATATTTTTGATAGGAAGTTTCAGAAGATTTTAATGATATATATCTCTTAGTTCCCGTTGCTATGGTGATAATATGCCGATACATAATGTATTCTCAGAAATAAAACTAGGATATAGTTCAAATAATACATAAGAAAAGACACGTTCTATATGTTTTACCCCGCCCCCATCCCTTTGCCGTTACCACCACCTTACTTTCTAGATGATCCTTCTGATTCCAAAATCTTCTTTTCGATGAGCTCATCTCGATGATCACAAAGCCAGTCAAGAACTGGGCTCAACGACATCGGTACAACACCAGATGGCTTTCTATCAGTGTATTCTCTAAGCCCATGAACGAGGTCGAAATTAGGCTTGTCATCGTCAGGTTTGACGAAGAAGCGACGTTGACTCAAATCGTTTCGATATCTCTCGTCTTCCCCAATCGAGAAGTTCCCAAGTACCTCATAATTGTTGCTTATGCCTGTACTGCCAGCCATGTCCCCGTCGAGATTTAAAACAAAATACTTGAGATGATCGATACAGGGCCCGATCTTTGTAATTTACTGGTACATGTATAAATTAACTAGCGTTGAAAACAATTTGTATGGGCGTATCCCTAAAATGCATACCCACGCCATAACATGACAACAATAAATTGTTAGATACAATGTATTCTCTGATAAAGATGTTTGCTGTTAACGCTGGTAACCGATTTCTCGCAAAACACGTAAAAGTGTCAAACAAAATCATTACAAAGTGTATGTAATGTAATTATCACGTCGCGTCATCATGTTCGCTATCACATACAGTTTAATTATTTCGTCAATTTTCAGTAGCTTGAATGTATTATATTCGATGTATGTTCTTATTATATCACTGATATTCAGTCGCTTTGAAGAAGGCTATACCTTAATAGTGTGTCATGACCGGGGAATTCCACGTAATTATACCTTAAAGCCTAGCTGTACTAGTTTGGCCAGGAGGGATTAGACCTCCCTGCATGGTCACTTACATGTGGTTATATCATGAAATCAGCTTTCAATTAACATAAGAAAAAGGGGACCATGGGGGATCAACTGATACTCTTTAGGCATTGTTGGCTGTATACAGAGGACGCAAGTAGCGACAAGTAGTGCAGTCCCGCTTAAAGGATTAGTTGAGCTTTGTTGCAGAGGTCGCTACACAAAATAATTTTTGTGAGATGATGAAAAACTGATTGTCCAATTTGAAAGAACATACAATGCAAATGACGATATCATTTTTGTTTGATCAAAATCGGTTCAGAGACGGCTAAAATATACATAAGTATAACCATCCCCAATATCATTTGTGGGGCCCCACAAATATTCGATAATTTTGAACCAGCCGTTGAAAAAACGAGATAGCGCCTAATACGTTTTATTCAAGCCAATGCCAAAAATTGGATTTTGTAGGCTTTATCGTGTTGGTTATACATTATACGCAGAACCAGTCGACCCTGTATTTTTATCATACATTAATTAACTAACGATCACCGTATTTAAAAAAAAATGCAGCTGAATTGGTATGATCGTATTTAATCTAAATTTTACACATTTTGGAGTCTAAAATGATAACCATAGCAATTCTAGGTCCTTTAAAAGAGCATTCGAAATGTCGAACAAGAACAAAAGCCATGCACTTTGAAATCTATTAATATTTCGTGGCATGACTGGGGAATTCCACATACGGAATTCCCCAGTTATGACACAACCTATTAATAGCTTATATTGCTGGTATAGCCTACTATTATATGAATAGCGCACATGCATAATCCAAAACCATTATAATGCTTCCAGTCAAAGGCTGAATAAGCATTATTATTATAATCATTATTATCATCAATATTAATATTATTATTATTATTATCATTATTGTTATTATTATTACCATGTTTATCATTATAATAGTTATTATTATTATTGTGAAGGTCATCTTTTAGAGAGAAGACGTCTTTTGCCCGAATATCAACTTTTCAATTTCTGAATTTTGCGAGTGGGTGAAGCGACATTATAATGACTGTATGAGTTAGCACCCACGTCGAAATTGAGATAGTCTATTGAAATAAAATAACAATGTGTTAAGATAATCATAAAAAGATAACATAATAGAATCATATCAGATAGAAACAAAACCTCAAAAAAACACAAGGAAATCAAGAATGTACTTAAAGGTGACCATCAACGAAAAGTGTATGTTCCTAGCTGGCCAATACTTTTTTTTGTATATCACATTTTACTTATGTTTGACATTACACGTGTATGTCGTATATTTTGCATCATTTATTTTGTTATAGAATAATTTGTGACCCCCCCCCCATACACCCTCCGATCCAGGCTTTGGAATGTGTAACAGTGTCCGAATCGAGATACTATAATGTAGACTGCTCGCTCTCCTTTTCATTTTCGCTGGTATTACAAAATAAATGAAAAATGAACAAATGAATCAATAGATTTTACTGTGTATGGGAGTAATTTTAGATGTATGACAATAGGATTTGTTTTGCGACTTGATGAATTTTATTCGGTTCTAGGATAATTACCCCTGGAAAATCATCCCCAGCCAATTACCAACGGGACAATTACCCCGAAGACAATTACCCCCCGGGAAATTACCCCCTGGACAAATACTCCCCGAGGACAACTACCCCCCCCCCCGAAACTGAAATTACCTCCTTTGACAATCACAACCCTCCCCGAGGACAATTCTTCTCTGAAAATTATCCCCTTGGACAATCACACCCCGAGGGCAATTACCCCCTCCCCTGAAAAGTACCCCCTTGGACAATGATACACCTCCCCCAGGATTACCCCCGAAAAAATTAAACACCAACTTATTATCAGGGTGGAATTCCCCTTTAATGAACAGGGGGTAATTTTGCCGGGGGGGGGGGGGGGGGTAATTCCCCTTGAGGGTAATTTATTTTCGGGGGGTATTTGTCCTCGGGGTGGTTGTCCTTGAGGGGGGTAATTTTCCAGAGGGGGGGGGGGGGGGGGGAGGGGGATATTGTCCTTGTGGGTAATCTTCCGGTTCTGGGCGGTTATACGCTTCGATCCCACCTCAGTTCTTTCTTTTTTTAAAAAGGAGGGGGGGGGGAATACTCCCTTACATTGTTCTGTTTAAATTTAATTAAACTTAATTTCCCCTTTTTCTTGTTCATCCCACTTTCTCCTTTTTATTATAGTTCTTTTCCCTCTGTGGTTGTCGGTTTTTATAATATACCATTTCGTAGTTAGCACATGGGTCAAATAACCCCAAATATCCACAAATGTTTTACTCATGGAGAAGTCCCACTTTGTGTATTTTAGAATAATCAATGCCAAAGTCATGTATGTGCTTCATGAAAAGCTTTTGTTTGCCCTCTTGTTTCATAAGAATGTTCTGCGGGTGCACACATGAATAATGATTACATAACATGAGCCCGTATTCCTGATGGCGCTATATTAATAAAGCTTAGAGTCAGAACTCAGAAGCATCATCATTAGTGTATTTGTGAGTAAAATCGGATAAATAATAAGGTAGCTACACAAATTGCCAATTTTGGTTATCAGTTTGTAACGACACTGCCTCACTATTTATCAATTGCTTTATATATCTTTTATCCCTTTAATTTCCCTTTTTATCCGCCAAATTTGATTTCCGCATGCCTTTGCCCAGGTTATGTGATTTGTATCATATCTGCGTGCATGACATTCCACAAAATCTTTTATGAACTTGGAAGATTTGATAATATTGTCTGAATATTGTATATTCATACTCATTGATTTTTATATTAATAGTTCACATTTTCGTGATTTAATAGAATTTAAAATATAACAAAAAAATCCGTATTAGTGCATCCACACGAAAACATAAAGCCTATTTTTATCGATATAACTTGGATGCTATTGTGAGGAAATAAGATTTTTAGCGGGAATTATTGGAAATTTATATATTATCAATATAAAGAAAACAATTGGCGGATAGTGAGGCAATCATGTCACAGACTCATGAGTGAGTTGCCGATTCGTCTAGTAACTTATTTTTAGAGTGGACTTGCCCTTTAATTCGTCTTCTTACTTCGTCCATGGACCCATGGTTCGTCCGTATCCTTTTTGTCTGATAATCTTTTATAATATCCATTATAATTAAGTTTAATGACTTGTTTGGCTATTAATCATTTCGTCTAATGTATTCAGGTTGCTATATAATAATGATAGTGCATTTACTATATAATAATAATAATAATAATAATAATAATAATAATAATAATATTCCGCTTATATAGCGCTTAATACAATGTCTCTAAGCGCTTGACAGATTTACTATTGCGTCGGTCGCGCATTGAGTGCGGCATGCCCGCACACATTTTGTGCACAATCTCCTCTCCCTGGAAAGCATTCCAGCCAGGCGTATATACTTGCATGACGCCCAAAAACTGTATGAATTTTCTGGTCACCAGTCCTTCGGCGATTTACAGCATTACTATAATTATTATTATTTTTTAAATATCGGTCACTAGCTAGTGGGTAAAACGTAGGCCTTTAACCATGGACCTTCTCTTCTAAAATAATAAAATAAGTTGTTTACGAACTTGGTACTTAATTGGTACTTGGTTGGTTGCACGCCCGCCCCCCCCCCCCCCGGCTCCGGAATCTGCCCGGACTTTACACACCGACTTATGCTGAAAGAGGGGGGGGGGGGGGAACCAAAAGGCTCGTATAACAAACAAAAAAAGATCTGCTTTATACATACCTGACTAATGCTGAAAGGGTGGGGGGGGGGGGGTTGGTCCTAAAAAAATACTCGTCTCGGATACAGCAATATTTAAAATAAAATAAAATGGAGAGAAAGATGCCCCAGTATGTACCCCAGCCTTTTCTCTTACTTTTGTTAATTGGTCGATATTGTGCGATTTTTTTTTAAACACCTTCCCATTAAACCATCTCTTGGGGTGGATATGTGCGCATTATAAATGTTGTTGTTATTATTATTTATAATTTCTTATCTTAGCCTTGGTCTATTTTCAGGGGAGGAAAAAAGTTAAACCTGTGACTACTCCAGGGGAGTATATCCTTGTTTTTGCAACTTGTGGCTATAGGCTGTAAGCAGAGAGGGCGGAGCGACTTCCAAAGTGTGTGGGGGGGGGGGGGGGGGGGTGGGGCACCAACAAAAAAGGGCACTTTCTGGAAAAAGGGCGCCTACAAAGGGAAATCTCAAAGCGAAAATATACAATTTTGTAGACATTGGTATATACCCCTATAATTTAATTACATTATCAGGGATGATTTCAATATTTGTTTCTCTTTATAATTATACATAGCATAAAATATTGCCTAAGCATCATACCTTGCAGTTGGGTGTGATGGTCGAAAAAATCATTTGCGAGCGAGCAAAGCGAGCGAGGAAAAAAAAAGATTTGTGAGGTCGCAGTGCGAAAACTACATGTTATAATAAAGAGGAAAAACCCAATCCTCATCGGGTTATAAATAAGCACATTATCATAACAGCAGACTGAAAAGGCCTTTGGTAAATAACATAATTATAACATCTATAAATGTGAGCGAGCGTATCGAGCGAGCTTTGGGAGATATTGTTCATAGTCGCTTGAAATTAGGGGGGGGGGCACGTTTAATGATGCGAGAAAAAGGGGACACTTGGTACTTGGTACTTGGTAGGATTCCTCCAAAAGACGCCGTAAAGGTGTTTAAACTGGAGGTGTGTCGTTGTGTGCGGCCACCAACGTAAGGTGCTGGTTTTAAGTTGGTTTTAAGCGTTTTAAGCGCACTTATCGAAGGGATAAGATACTTATTAGAAAATAAAAGGAGCACGTGTCAAAGTACAAAGGGTAATTATCAGAGGTGAAAACGGGGCACTCACCAGGGATGAAAAAGGCACTTATGAGAATGGAAAATGGGCATTTGTCGACGGAAAAGAGGCAACCCTCAGATTTTTATAGGGGCATTTATGAAAAAGAGATAGGTTCCTTATAAAAAAAAAAAAAGGGGGGGGGGCACGTATCATTGTTAAAAAGAATAAATGTCAGAGGTGAAAAGGGGCACTGCGATATATGAAAAGAGTCACTTATGAGAATGAAAAAGGGGCACTAATAATAAAGGGAAATGTGCTGCATTTGTTGAAAGAAAAGGGGTACCGATCAGATTTTGATAAAAGCATTTATTAGAGGTGAAAAAAGCACTTATCAGGAGGAAAAGAGGCACTTGTCAAAATAAAACGAATATCTCTCAGAATTGAATAAGGTCATTTACCAGACATGAAAAGGGGCACTAGTATGAGAATGAAAAAGGACTATTTTCATAGGTGTAAAGGGGCATTTATGACAAGGGGAAGGGCTTTTTTTTTTTAAATGGGGGCACTTATTAGAAAGGAAAGGGGGCAAATGTGAAAATATAAGGTGCGCTTATCCGAGTTAAAAAGGTAGTTATTAAAAGGGAAAGGGGCACTTCTGACAAAGGAAAAGGGGCAATTGTCAAAGTAAAAGGGGCACCTTTAAGATTTGAATAGGACAATTATCAGAGGGGAAGGGGGCGTTTAACAAAAGTGAAAAGGGGCGCTTCTCGTATCCGAAAAGGAGCAATTACTAGAGATTAAAAAGGGCATTTATATGAGAATGGAAAATGGACACTTATTGCAAAGGAAACTGGGAACTTGTAAGGGAAAAGAGGTACGTGTCAAAATAAAAGGGGCACATGTCAGAGCTGGAAAGGGGAGGGGGCAATTTTAAAAATTAATAGGGGGCACTTATCAAAGTAATAGGGGCACTTTTTATGTAAAAGGGGGCGCTTCTTACAAAGTTAAAGGGGCACTTTTTCTATGTGAAAAGGGGCACTGTTTGGGTACTTGAATAAGTGGGGGCACTGTGCCCCCCCCCCCCGGGCGTGCCGCCTCTGGCTGTAAGGGAATTTAAAAACAAATCCTGATTTATCGATATATTGCACGGTTTGCAACACTTTTTTTACAGATGCATTGCGGACGGAGTAATAGCGGACGGAATTCGTGATTGTGCGTATATCGTGGCCGTGCTTGCGCGTTGAAGAAACATCGAGATCTGTACAGTGACGCAATAAACATGGCGTTCTTTGGTATGGGACCGCGACCGAGTGCCTCAACTGACACAAAGCTGTACGACCTTCTCGGAGTGCCACAAAATGTAGAGAATACAGAGTTGAAAAAGGTAACAGTCTTGGTTCTTTAAGTTTGAGATGGACAAATATGGGAGTAATTGAACGTTCCTGCAAAGACATTGAGTTTTCTTAGTTTCGGTGGTGGGGCAGAAATGAATGGCAATGCTGTATGCTTGTACTATAGCCTATTGCATGTGTGTGTGTGACATACACGCTACATGTATGTGCCTGTGACTCGGCAATATTAAACGGCCATGTCACATGTGTGTGTGTATGCGTGCGAGGAAGTCACGCCGGTTGAATACCGGCATTACTGATGTCGTATTCCGCCTGTACATGGTGCTGGTGTAAGTTGGAGTGTTCGTTTCCATGTGTACCTAGTAATTTAAATCGTTGTTAATGTCTGGTCATCATTTATAATATGTGTAACTGCCACGATTGTTTTTCAGTTTCATTCTAAATCAATTAGGGTATAGCGCGCCCGGTATTCGGTCACTTAAGTTAAGGGGAAATCGCTAATATTTTGATTTCTTACCTCTTTTATTTGGCAATCTACCCATCAAAAGAAAAGAAAATTATTCCTCTAACAGGATTTTATAGTCACTTGAAATATTGAATGATGATAAGCGAAATATTGAATGATGATAAGCAAAATATTTCTGTAAGAAGACGGAGCATTTTTCTGCCCAGAATTTTGTCGCGCCGAATAGAATTCAATTTGTGCGTGGTATCTCTGTTGCCAAGGAGCGAAGCGTATTTGCGCACTATTTTCACACAATTGCGCGACAAGCATAATATTCATTTTCATGTTCACTGTTTCGGAGGTAGTTTTCTGCCTAGCGAGGCAGTTTTCGGCCGTATGAATGAAGGTAGTCAATAGGGAGTGCACGCCATGCGTTCGCACAGGCTCGCTGTGGTACAAAAAAATAAGATGCGTGCGGCCATAGCACGTAATCCCCTCTGCACGGCTCAAAACTACACCTGCGGATACGGTGATCAGAAATTGGAATCTAAACTATTTACAGAGATACGGCGCTATAGTTTGAGCTTGCGATACTCAATAAATCTGACTCTAAATCTGAAAACTTCTTGAAATATAGCTCATTATATGGTACCCATATTCCTTAAATGCACGCGTAAGATATTCGACTTTTCAGATTTGGGTAGCAGGACCGCCGATTACATCGCTAAAATGTGATGTTTAAGCATACATTTTCCATTGCAAATGTGGTTCTCCAGTGACTCTGGCATGTTATTGTATGTGTGTGATATGCTATTATGCAATGCATTTTAAAGGGATTTTACCATGCATCCAATGGACCGGTTCTTATTTTTTTTCTCTCCCATTGTATTATCTTTATATCACAGGCGTATAGAAAACTTGCAAAACAATTTCATCCAGATAAAAACCCTGAATATGGAGAAAAGGTAAGTACTTGTTAAAGAAATCTAAAGTCAAAGTAGATATCTTGGATGTGATTTGATGAATAACGAGACATGCATAATTCTAATATGTTGCTTTCTTGTGAAAGTGCAGTATTAATATGAGGGGAATCAGGTGAACATTGAAGGTCATTCCCTAGTCCTCTCATTACATGTATGAGGGCCTTGAATTATTTTGTCCCCCAAAATAACAGTGAGAAAATAAAAAAATGTTTCCAGGGAATGCCCTTCTAAAGTACTGTAGTGCATGCTGTACAATTAAATATAAAGGAGGATGTTTGCATGTTCACTGTGCAACTTCATTTTATATCATGTTCAATGATTATTTGAATGGTATTTGTGTGCGGTAATTTCTAGTCATGGAAGTATACTTGATGAGTTGAAGTACAAAGTAACTGTCCCAATGTAGATAGTGTTCCTTGTACATTTAATCTAATAGGTGAAATCCTACAAACACTGTGCAACAGCTACTGATAATTTACTAATGTACATGAATCAAATGCTTTTTTAAAAACAATAATGTGGGATGTTTAATAATGAGATACTAGAACAATAATCACACAAAAGTTAAACCTTGCTACAAACATTTGTATGCACTTTGCCAAATTATTGAATGTCCAATATATTTGAAATTCATGAGTCAAATTTTTTTCTTCTTAATTTAAATCTTTTTCGGAATAGGGATTCAAATTCTTAAGTAGGTTTTTTTTCTTTCTAAAAAAAAATTTTCATTTACAAATCAGGGCCTCAGTACTGTTGTAATGCACTCTCTCAATCCCACAATTATATTTGACCGTGTATCATCAAAAGTTGATAAATCTCTGTGTATTCTTCAAAGGAGCAAATACGAAGTATTATCTTTTTTTCCCTTCATAATTTCCTTTCTCCAGTTCAAAGATATCAGCTTTGCATATGAAGTGCTGTCAGATCCAGAGAAGAGAGAAACCTATGATAGCTATGGATTGGAAGGATTGAAGGAAGGAAGAGGTGGAGGAGGAGGTAAGAGATTAGTCATTTATTCATTCATCCATCATGTCTTTCTTTCATGTCCTTGTGAATTTGTCATTCTTTGGTGAAATGCGGCACGAAATACATCAACTCTTTTTTGTTGTTGTTACTGCTTTGAGCCTACAGTGTATGATATATGTTTTTGCACATTTTAAACAAATTTAGGAGGGTGATATTCGATCCATGATATCTCATATTTTACACTAATTTATTGAGATCAATTACCAACAAAATGGACAGGAAAATTCTAGATTACAAATGATGTGACTAGAAAAGTTATCGTCAAAAGAATTCTGGCGATATCACATCCACAATTTAATGTCGGATCGGCGTGTGCTACAACTGAAGAAAACGAGCTATCAACCAAAAGTAAGATAAATGCATTAATTGGAATGCAAAATGTACAATCAGTTGGTATCACTTCTTACCCGCAAGTTTGATGAAATTTTCTCTTGAAATTTAGATTTCCAGACCCTTGTCGGCAAGTTCATAATTTTAGGAATGGACGCATAATGCTGCAAAAGTTGCTGATGTTTTGTTAATACTCGCCCACTTTCAAAGAAAATTGTGTCATCGGGTAGTACTATAGGTTCCTTTTTCCATTGGTGGTATCAGATTTTCAAAATCTTGACTATTTGTTCGCGATATGGAACTCTGTGTGAACTAACAATTATACATATTGCATTTGGGCTAATCATGGTTGGTCAGAAGTACAAGTGATTCCATACTACCGTATGTCTTTTAAGATTGTTTGGGCCAGGGAAATAATTCTTGATTGATACCCTTCTGAGATGTTCTGAAAAGAAGAAATGACATTTGTTCAATGTATGTGAATGTACTCATTCTAATTTCAATTTCATTTTAGGGGGTATGGAGGATCTCTTCTCCAGCTTTTTTGGTGACAATATCTTTGGAGGTGGAGGTCATCCGTTCGGTGGAGGAGGAAGGGGAGGTTCCAGACGACCAGGAAGGAGGAGAATGAAAGGAGAAGATACAATGCATCAACACAAGTGAGTGAGCCCCCATCTTGGTCCTTTAGAGAAGTTCATTTGTGAAGAGGATTGAGAGAGAAAACAATAATGGGAGGGGGGGGGGGGGAGGGGGAGGCAAAGAAGCAAGCTCTAATTTAAAATAATAAAAGAAATAAAATACGGGAAAATGATACTGTCATTGATAGTATGGGAGAGAAGGAGGTGGTGGGTAATTGGAAAATATGATTGTATTTGTGACGTGATTAGTATGCTAATTGAAATGTTCAAATGCAAATCAGGTCTGCTTCTGTCCCTTCAGCCTCATCTTTCATTGAAGCAGATTTCTAGGGTTAAATCTATAATTATATTATATGAGTAGAGAGGAAGTGAATAGTGAATAAAAGTAACTACTGCAAATGAGCAATGCAAAGAGGCAAACAAATCAGATAAAGTGTTAATCACTTAAAGATGAAAATGGAAGATGATCACATTTCTTATGACTCTATAATTTTATTATCATACAATGATTCCATTCCTCTCCCTCCCTTTTTCTGCAGAGTATCTCTTGAAGACTTGTATAATGGGAAAGTTGCCAAGCTGCAATTGAGTAAAAATGTAATCTGCGTGTCTTGTGGAGGGTAAGTTGATCTGTGTTTAGCATTCAGTAGTAAGCATGTTATTCATCAACTCACACATGTATCTATTTTCAGAATATCAGTTGATAGTGTTGTTTTGCTCCCCCCTTTGTAAAATAAAACAAAATAAATATCTAGTATACAGAGTTGACCAATCATTTATTTAATTTTGCTGGTAAAATTATCTTTTTTTAGGAGATTAATAAAAATGAAGATCCAGACATGTCGCATGAGATGTCTTAACTTTCAAAATGAAAGGAAAACTATTGTTTTGACCTTGCTTTAAGTAAGTATTTTGCAAGCATATGATTTAATGTTTTGTTATGGATTATATTTTCAGTGCTTGGGGCATGACAGATGCCATGCAACCTTGAAAGACAGCTATGTAGATGTAGATAGGCCTTTTGTGAGAGGTGGGGTGGGGGGGGGGGGGGGTCCTAGTGGATAGTGGATTTTTAGGTAGCTTTCCATGCTTACTTGTGTGGTAACTATAGTCAAATGGGGTGTTTGTTTAAGAATCTTACTGAAAGCGTTTTTCATGTTGTTTGTATCTGTAGTGTTGGGGGCAAGCCAGGTGCTATGCAGCCCTGTCGTACCTGCCATGGTAGAGGTATCAAGGTGACGATACGACAGCTAGGTCCAGGAATGGTCCAACAGATGCAATCTACTTGTCCTGATTGTAGAGGAGAAGGTATGTCTCTTTGTGATACTATGGAGAAAAAGTCTTATTCCAATGGTGATTAATACTACAGTACAAATAAACATACAGGTTTATAGCGAATTTAGTGACATTGAAACATTCAATGATTTTACTACATGTAACCTTTAGGTTAGTCACTGAATGCATAAGTGTGAAATCCTACTGTGTACTTTGATATTTTTCTTCATTGTTTCTGTAGTTTATTTTTTATTTGTTTAGCTTTACTATTTAAGTTGAAGAAAGCGCTATTTTGTTTTCTTATATATGTTTTAAAAACATCAATTTAATAAAGGAATTACTGATTATGTGCAGGTGAAATAACCTTTCAACGCTAAAACCTTTTTGATTTGTATTGAATGGAACTCTTTCAGGAGAAAGGATAAACGAGAAAGACCGATGTAAGAAGTGCAACG
The DNA here is from genome assembly GCF_000002235.5 of Strongylocentrotus purpuratus. NCBI lineage: Eukaryota > Metazoa > Echinodermata > Echinoidea > Camarodonta > Strongylocentrotidae > Strongylocentrotus > Strongylocentrotus purpuratus. Next base: position 232,677 of record NW_022145614.1, on the reverse strand, counting down.
GGGTGAAAGTGAACAAAGAATCAAAGATCTTAGAGGTTCATGTTGATAAGGGAATGAAAGAAGGTCAGAAGATCACCTTCAGAGGAGAAGGAGATCAGCAGGTTAGTCCATGTTCATCTTGCAAACATCATATTTACAAACATGTATCAACAATACACTTTTATGATATAACTTTTCAATTGTAGTGCCTGTTTTTGTTGTTTATGTTTATGCAAGCATTGTTCCAACTTAATTTCTTGGACGAAGGAAGGCAATCTTTTTAATGTAATATGTTGCTAAAAGGGTTGAATCCTGATAGTGTTGTATATCCATTGTTGTGCTGCACTCATTTCCCACATGGTAAGAAAAGGTATTTTTTGTAAGAATTTCAAAAACCCTTTCCCAGACTAAGACTTTCAAGAGATGGTATAGCTTTAGATGAATGATAAGGGGAAACAATTGAAGTCGGCTATGAAGTGATTTGCATAAACACTACCATGTATCGCCACTTCAAGAAGTAGAGAGTACTTTACCTGTAGGATGCAGCTGTCATAATTATTCTAATTGACCCGAGTTCTGCATAATTATCCCACTAGTTCAGACATCTTGCCTATCCACTAAACAATGTTTTCCCTTTATTTTCAACTCGACAGCCGGATGTTGAACCAGGTGATGTAGTTATAGTGTTAGTGGAGAAGGAACATAACCAGTTTAAGCGTATTGGTAATGATCTGTACATGGAGCATACTATCGGTATCACAGAGGCTTTATGTGGATTCCAGTTCTCATTAACACACTTAGATGACAGAAAGATTCTCATCAAGTATCCTCCAGGAAAAATCATCCAACCAGGTAAGTTCTGTTAGCGTGTAAACATGAATAATTCAGGCTTTATTTGAATATCACAAATATATCCCTATGCACTGTGATAGAGAGAAAAATAAAAAAGAAAAGTGAGATGAGTAGGATAAACTCAGGATATTTCTTTAAGTTACCAATCAACATTGGAAGTTGTTCCTCAAAAGTATGTTTTAACAAGTGTTTTAAAATTGTCAACAGTATCACTATTCTTGGTAGTTTCTTGCAATTTAGTCTGGCAATTCTTTGCTGATGCAACCTTAAACAAGGGTAACTCATAACATGTGTATTTTATGGGTAGTAAGGAGAGACTTTTGAGAAAATTGAGGGTGAGGTTAGTGTTAGGTAAAGTGGTGTGGTTCTGACTCGGGGGGGGGGGGGGGGGGGGGGCGTTAAAGTTAAGAATTCATGTTCTAGAACCAGTTGAAATGCTTCTGAAGTTAGGTGACAAAGGCTTCCCTGGAAGTGTTGGGTCATTGATGAAAGTTTAGCATGTGAAAGATGATTACTAGTATACTACGGAGGATTCTGCTTGGATGAATATATCTAAAATCCTAGGCCCTGTACAAGAACAGTACAAGAGAATATGACTTTCTATACTTGTTGTGTTGCCTGTAACATGTTCCATTGTATCTCTCACATCCAGGATGTAAACGAGTTGTTGAAGGAGAAGGCATGCCCTTGTACAGGAATCCTTTTGAGAAAGGCAACCTCATCGTCAAGTTCAATATAGAATTCCCAGAGAATAACTTCACATCAGAAGATAAATTAAAGGTAAGCTCATTGTTTCATAGCTACGTGTCCAGTAAGCCCCACATTGATGTGGTTATATCATAATGTGGCAATGTTAAAATAGAGAAACCTGATGAGCTTGTGTCCTTGGTCAACTATATGTTAAAGGTACTAGTAATACAACATTCTCGGAAGGAATCTAAGAAGGAATCAGACTAGCTAGATCATGTTAGACGGGTGGTGATCTGTCTTATATATTAGTTGTTTGTTTGATCAGAGAGTGTTGTCCAAAATACATAAAATCATCCACTCATCCACTTATTTCATTATTGTTTCAAATGTTATGGTATCAGGCTGCATGTTAAACGCTCAAACAAAACATGCTTCCTTCTTCAGTTGCAGTACAGGCCACCGTCCGGTGTATTGTTGAACTGTTCACTAATCATTCAATGCATATATTCAACACGCCATTGTTTCGTATTAGAAGTATAGAATTTCCAATATGAGCTGCATATGGATAATACCACAGATATTATATACAGATGTATGCAAGGTCGTGGTTATTCTAAGTATAAGTCAACAAGATATATTTGGTAATGAGAGACTAGTAGTATGCCTATGATTACACACTTGTGTGTTTCTACCACTCAGGAGCTGGAGCAGTTGCTACCTAGACGACCTGAAACAGCCTCACCAAGTGAAGATTCCGAGGAGGTAACCATGATGGACTTTGAACAAAGTAATTCAGGTGGAAACTCTCGGGAAGCATACCGCGAGGATGATGAGGATGATGACCATCCAGGTGGAGGCCCTTCCGTCCAGTGCGCACATCAATAACACTATCTCGACTGTTTGGTCATATTGCATAGTACAGTGCTGCTGCTGATTCTCTATATATTGGCTGAGATGAAAGGCCTTTTGATGAGGGTAGGAGAGGGGAAGGGAGGAAATGTGATTGTTTTATTAGACCAGTGCCCATCGTTACTCTTATTTTCTTTCTATTTCTTCTTTTTAAAGGGTTTTGTATTCTTCTGTCATGCATAATTTAATATTTTAACACAGTAAGTCCATGTATGGTTAAAGGGAATGTGTGCAGATCTCTCTCTCTCTCCCTCTCTCTCTCTCTTTCTCCCCTTCTTTATATCTAAACTTCATTGGTATCAATTTAAACACAACACCTCAAATGTTTGACAGGATTGATTCCCTGACTCGTAAATCTGCAGTGTTGGAGAAATATAATCTAGTTTTATCACTTGTTGCTGAAATTAAATTCAAGTAACATTAGTAATTCATGTGACAGGGTGGGAGAAAACTCCATTTATATACTTTGTCTCTGTCATTTAGTAGCATACCCATTCTCTTTTGCTAGTACATGCAAATATTTAAATCTGCAATTTGCTTAGATTATAACCAAATCATGTTGAATTAGTCATAAAGGGAATCCTCTTTGTTAGTTGCTATGTAAAATAATTGAATTAAAAAAGTATTGACATGTAATTAATGCACATTAAAAAATGTATGTGTATAATGCCCCTAAAGATGTCTCATGAAAGATTCCAAAAGCTTTCAAGTTAAAGCCCCCAAATAGAAAATCAATGTACTAAGGTTTAAATGCAATATTTGTGCTGATTGACTATCTGAGTCTTAATTTCTTGTGATAAACTGGCGCGTGATATTCCACCTTGACTATGAGTGTATCCATGAAGAAGAAAAAAATTTCAATTATTTTCAAAAGACCTAAATGCCAGAAATATCACACTGATTATACCTTTAAGGTCTCTATTTGTTCTTTAGCCAGTCCTAAACAAAGTTGATGAATCTATTAATATATGTCTGTTTCTACTTTGCGATATATACTCACTAAATATGTAGGCTGTTATGATGTTGGTGTTTTTAAAGATTCTTTGAGATAATGATAGGTGGACACAAAAGTGATAAGCTGAATTATTGATTGTCAAGATTTTGTTAATGTCCAAGTTCTACATTTTGTGATAAAGTGAACAAATTTTTATCCTGACTTAGTTAGATTTAATTGTAAACGTAGCATGTTAAATGACGATAATACTCCACTTTTCTCATAAAACTGTTTTTTATTTTCCTTCCTAAATGTTTAGGTCAGTGTAAAGGCAACCACTATTAATGATCCTGACTGAAATTAATAGATCATTGCAAATTTCAGTACATTTCATTCTTGCCTTTTACTTCTCATTAACATTTTGGTAATAAATCTTTATTATGTAATGATGAATGAATATCCTGAAAGATTTTATGAAACTACACAAAAATAAAGTTAAGTGGTGATTCCTTCAGAAATCCACTATTTTAGGAAGAACCTTTTTTCTTACGCATGTAATTTTTCTCAATTTTGTTGAGAAAAGGGTTGGTTTTGAAAACTTTCATCAGCCCCTGTCACATTAATGTGCTTGCTTCCAACATTGCATAATTGTTACTATTACAAACATGTTTATTTTAAAACTCGGTTTCCACTAGATAGTTATGCCACATTTATTGATTTTTAGTGTGTTTCAAATTATTAATCAATTTTTTTCCTTCAATGTTCACTTGAGTTCATATTAATTTTATTCATGCACATGTATGTCCTTGATGTGTTTTTATTTTATGATTAAATTAGTTTTGTCCAAAAGTAGGAGTGACAGAATAAGAGTTCAATATAAAGAATCATTTTCTTGTATGTACTCATATTTATTGAATATAACTTTGATATTGACATCCATTTTGTATATTAAGGAATAGCAGTGAGTAGACAGTTTGACGTCATGTGTCATGAGATCTTTACAAGAAATAAGAGTATTGCATCACATACATACATACATGCCATGTACAGACCTTCCAGTCAGTTTAATAGCATATTGGGTGTCCTCTCAAAATGAATTGCATTTTCTGGTGGGACTCGTGAAAAGGAATTGTGTGTCTCGGCTTGGATACACCCTTTGTATGTACATATATCTTTTAAATCAATTCAAACAAATTTAACCTAAATGCTATAGCTCATTGATCTTGTCTCAAAATTGTAGTACATATGATAGCCCAAATGCTTTCTGAAAATGAGTATTTTATGAGACATACATGTTTGTTTATAGCCATTTCTAATTGCATTTTCCCCCTGCAACTTTGTAAAGCTTTAATTTATATGTGATATGTTTGTACTGCACAAATCAGTTACCTCATTGCTTAATTAAAGTTATATTCATACCCATCTCACACGGCTTATTTCATCAATTTTTCATAAGATGTTACGGTATCAAATAAAGAAGGCAATTACAGCAAATTTATTATCAGTTTATGTTTGTTATACTTGTATGACTTTGTAAATGCACATTTGTCATTGGACAGACATCCAACAAACACACATTAAATATTTGTGAAATCCCAAATGTAACAATATGAAATGTAATACTTTGAATGGAGAGGGGGGTCTCGATACTGTGTTATGTTATAAACTACAAAGAGTAAAAATGCATTGTCATTTATTAGGGATGCATGGACCTTGAACACATTGATGATGGTAAATGATGATGGAGCTTGTTACGACTTGGTACATCAGTCTTGTGCTTCATATCAGGAGTTATGTTTCTGTAAGGATATAAACTGCTCATGTTCATTAGTCTTTATTACAATTCATTTTGCTATGGTCTATTCAGTGAATGTCTCATACCGGTATGCTCTGTTTCTGGAGCTTGTTATTGCCTGTACAGGTTGTACACAGATTAGACGTTCTTAGTTTGACTCTGAGAAGACGGATGCCTTTGTCATTTAATTGTGTCATTTTTTTTCATTTGAAGTGTCATATTATACATGTAGTTCATTCCCTTGACTCTCAATCCCAGGGTCAAGGGTTCAAATCCCAGGCTGTCACTTATGTCCTTTGGTAAGACATTAATCCACTTTTGCCACTCTCCACCCAGGTGTTAAATGGCTACTGGGTAGGATGTGAAAGTCATTGTAGTTTGCTCTGCATTATGAGTGTCTGTAAATGGTGCCTGGCTAGAATGCTCCACAGGGAGTGGAGAATATGCATACATTGTGTGCTGGCAAGCCTGAATCTGTAAGCACTATTTAGGCCCAGAATATTATTGTTATTTCCATTGTCAAAACAGTTATTAAATAATGATTTTTGAGCTATCATTGTCAGAAGCATTAGAAATGTAATCTTGTTCCATATGAGGAATGCATTTTTCTTCTTTTCCCAACCCCCATGATGAGTCATCCATCATATTAAATTTGGGCTTATGGAACTTTTCTGAGCTGAAATATGGACTAAGGACTGGTCTTTGATATACAATGTAAAGTGTATGGTTCTATATTGCTGTATTTACAGTGTATGTATATATGTTCTACCATTGCACATGAAAAGTCTTATGACAGAAGAAAGAAAGCCCTTATTCCTAAGATCTTCTTAGGAATGTTATATTATTAATATGCAACCTAGGATATGCTGTTCAGATCTTGTCATGACGTGCCTGATGAATACTGTGTTCTGCTATTTTTTGTTTTTTTTTATAATTTTATTTATGGCAATGATGAAAGAAAGCAGAGAAAGGATACAATTCTTTGCTTGTGGAAATGCAAATCTGATTTTCCTCTTCTATTTAATTTTCAAAAAATGTACACAAAGGGATAACTTGTAAAGAGGTACAGTGAAACACCAAGAGAGGGTAGTTGAGTAATTCCATTGACTGAAAAGCAATAGTGTTTGTAAATACAACAGTTTTGAATGCAGTAGGTGTTTCTAATAATGGTGGAGTGTTGTCTAACAAGTATGTTTAAATTGATACATGCATCAGAAGACGAAGAAATCTTTCAAGGACAAAGAACTAACTGAATTTTTATACTGTCCTTCATATTGGTCTTTAGCCAAATGAGCTTTAAATGGTTTCCATTGGTCATGGTTTGCCTACATAGAGGCATGTTTATTACAGGTTTATGATAAGAAAAAGCAAACCTTACAAAGATTGTTCATCGGAATGATAATACCAGTCTAACTGTGTATAATCAACATTTTAAAAGAGAAGAAAAACTTACGTTTTCGATCATCAGTAAATTGATGGAATTTTAAAAATTACACTGCATGTATTTTGTATATCATGCTGCCACAAGCTGACGTGATAGTGTTTATAGGCACATCATAGATATGGAGTGAAGATGAGTTTATATTGATATCAATTCAGAAACCTAACTGCTTCATAGAAATTGCAGATATGATAATTATTCATGTCGTATAACTTCACAACCATCCTAATGCAATTCATTCTGCGGTGTGTTTATTTTTATGTCAACATAAAAAATAAGTTATTTTGTTTGTATTATTGTTACCACTAATTTCCTGGTACCAAGAGAGATTTGTAATTCACAATTGTGGATGAAAGAAAAGTTTGGAATGCAAAATATACATTTGACCTGTAGTGAGGGTTCAGATACTAATCTTTATACACGTATGTATATAGTTACATTTCAATTCTCGCTACCCCAAATAGCGATTCTGCCGAGATCCGGGGAAAATCCTGAAAACGCGCATTGCATTATGGGATAGCTTTTCGACATTACAGCTTCCTGTGCAGGCGGCGCGATAGCGCAAACGTAAAACGCCGTCGCCACACAACGTGTATGCACCGAATATGTCGTCTGCTCGGTCTTGTTTTTTTTTCGCAAATATTTCAACGTTTATTTGAACATTTCATTCGTTGTTTTTTGCGTCTTTTGACATCAGTGACGATGGTTTTCTTTTGTGAGGCTGCACAGTGCTGGGCTCATGATTCCAAGCGTAAGAACCCTGAAAAATGGGGGTGGATGAAGGCCGTGACTTGGGATGGGACTCTATACCGGAAGTTGTAGTGACGACCCGAGAGAGTGAAAATTACCTCGTCTCGCGAATTTCGAGATTTTCGTACCTATTTAGGGTAGCGAGAATTGTCAAGGGTTGCAAGCTTTCTCTAGTTATGACTTCAATGAAATAATTGCTAATCTGTTATCATTTAACTTTGTTTCACAATTTCGCCACACATTTTCCCCTCATAAAGGCACTATAAACTGTATTATTCTGTTACCAATGGGCCATCTATTATGGGTCTTTATTGTTTATTTCTCCTGCCCTTTCAAAAAAAAACATGTCTTGGGTATATGGTCCCTATCTCATTCAATCTTACAGTGATATTCTTGGTCAAATTTATCAAACCATAACAGTGTTATGGGATAATCATAATGTTTTGACCTATATTGCCCCTGAATATATACCCCAAGGTTCAATTCCAAAACACAAAATTTACCCGTGTCTATATCCTTTAACAATAAAATCAATATGAAATGTAATGGCAAGCTGAATTGGGCATGCATGCCTTGGGTGTATTCTTCAGTAATCAGACTTGGTTCAGTATTTTTGTTATGATCTATGTTACAGCTTTTAATTCTATTGATATATATAATATGTTTGGAACAGTTGTAGGTATGCCTATTCATTATTGTTCATTTTTTGTTACGTGTGAGTGATGATAATACTCTGCTGTGGTTGTATAGAGGCAGTAGATTAAATATGAGAATTCTGGATGTGTAAGATATCAGGAAAATGAAACTAATTATTAAACACACAATAAATTTCAGCCAGAATCACACACACTAAAAATGATGCATTAATAATTTTTGATGGACAGATTGATGTATGGATTGATAGATTGATGGATGGATTGATTTGATTAATAAATAAATGTAGATTGATGAGTGATATGATAGATAGTGGTAGTTATTTTACCTGACAGCTCAGAAAGCGATAAATGCTTGTTAGTAAGCAACCAGAAGACCGACAGCTTAAGGTCCTCTCCGAGGGACCTGGTAATGAGGATTAATGCCTTACCAAAGTGCACTAGCGACTTGGTTTCGAACCCGGGTCACCGGATAACGAGACCACTGCTCTACCGACTCTAGCCTCATCTAAAAATGAGTGGATGGATTTGATTAATTAATGGATTGATGGATGGATTGATGGATGGATTGATGGCAGCTTGGCTAATGCCTGGTCAGAACAGAGCTTAGAAACATTAGTATTAAGCGTTATATGAATATTGTTATCATTATAATGATAATAATTATTATCATCATGAATTATTTTTGGATGGAGGGTTGGATCATGAAGTTGGAATGGATGAATTGATCAATTTTTGGATAGATTTATTGATTGAGTGAGTGAATACATGAGTGATGGATGGATGGATGAATGTACGATCTGTTATTAGTTGCTTCCAAATATTATTTTGCTTTTGATTTGATTTGATTTTTTTTTTTTTTTTTTGGGGGGGGGGGGGATACATTAAAAAAATAAAAACAGTGGCTTCATTCTCTACCCAATGATTTTAGCTTCACTCTCTGAACAGAATTATATTTATATAATGATGGGTACCCAAATCATTCATTTCCAAGCTATTCAGTCAATCGCATATTTTAAAGTTAAATAGACCTTTATTGAACTATTCAGCACACATCAAAATAACGTGTGGGTGTGTGTGTGTTTCTGTCTTTAAAATAGAAATCAAGTTTGACAAAATGCTCAATTATGTCAAAGGGAATTTAGCATCTACCGTACCCCTCCAGCTCCGTGAAATACGTCCGGCGGCGAGGCCCTCTATTGATGAAAACCGTAGAGTCCATATCATAGCGACCAAAACATGGCGATGTCAACCGAAATAAATTGATTAGACCAAGGTAATTAAAAAGCTGTCATTTATTTTAAATTATTATAATTTCAGTGGTCATTGGTGAATGATGAAAATGGTATGGGACTTCATATTTTAAACGAGGAATAGCTTAGTTATGACCAGGGTTGAGAAATGAAGACGAGAGATCTGATTAGACTAGTTGCGTGAAAGTTTGAAAGTTAATTTTGTGTCTAGTGCCGTAGCGGGTCAGCGTCTGGCCCCAGCCCGAAGGGGCAGGCAGGGCAGGCAGAGTCTAGTCAAGACAAGGATTGCTACCGTGCGTTGGAAGGCGTCGGGTTTGGGGCGATTGTCATTGAGTTCTTCTTCTTGGTTGCTTGGTCCTCCAAAATACTCGTCTGAGTTTTAACTGGAGGTGCGGGTACTGGGTAGGGTGTATTAAATTTGTAGATGCATGGGGGGAAGATAGGGCAATTTTGAATTTGGCGTGCGCGCTGCAACTAAAGAAGTCATAAAAAAAACGAGACCATAGACTTCTACTTCGCGCACAGGGATTTAGATCTAGTAGTCTACAGTTGATTTATCAAAAAATGTGATCCATCAATAATAAGGTAATATCATGATTTGCAAGGTAAGATATCATACAATCAGTTGGTACCACTTTCTACTTACAATTTTGAGAAAATCTGCTCTCAAATTGAAGACTTTCAGACCCTTATCACCATCAGTAAGTTGATAACTTTTTCGGAATGGACGCAAATGATTGCAAAGTTTGCTGATCTTTTGACAATATTTTCACAATTTTTCACCCAGTTGCAAAGAAAATGTTATCTCTGGGTAATTTTATGTTCCTCTTTCCATTGGTGATATCAGATTTCGAAATCTTACTGATTTTTTGAGATAGCGAACTTACATGTGTGGGTCACGCGCGAACTTTGGTCACACCATCATACAGTGTCAGTAGTCAGTATGTGCTGTGTAAAGAACAAAGGCTAGGCTAGTCTTATTTTTTTAAATGAGAAAACATACCTGAAACTACACAATTTGAGAAAATTGTTCAGGCTCAGTGAAGATACGGTAAGTCATATTTCTAAAGATTATGAATTGATCTGAAAAGAAGTTACTCTGACCAGCATAATAACCTGTTTCTTTATACCCGCAAATCAGGTGGAAGTTGTGCAACATATATGGCAACCAGTTCAGTCTTATTGTCAGACATGTCTTACTAATTTCTTTTGACACAGCATCAAGGAAAGAAATTCACTGAATGAGCAAAGGAGCAAGAAACACAAGTATGATGTCCCAAACATGTAACAAAATACTTCTGCACTAGTTAACACAAGAACAGTACAAAGTTAGAGATGTCCGACGTGGTGGCCAAAATCTTGAAGGAGCACCAGAGGAGACCGGGTCAGCTGGAGACAGAGACCAAAGGCCAGTTCTTCTGGAGAATACTGCGAGAGTCTATAAGGGACACCACTAAACTTGTCTCTAATGCTGATAGTAAAACCATTCATATTGGTCATGGGGTTCACCACACTAGGAAGATCAACCACATGGAACCTATCAACGATGTACTCTTTAATCCACAAACACAGGTGAGTGTCACATAGGCTCTATGTTGAAATGTGCAAGAAAAGTTCTATTCAACATGGGGTTTCTCATTATAATTCCTTTAAATAGCAAAGTAAATTTACAGTTTAGAAAAATATTTTTCCGCAAACCATGATGTTGAGTTACAGTACAAGGGTCAGTGATTAATCAAATGTATTGGATTATTTCTCAAACTATTTTGTTCTTTGATGCTTTTGTAATAATTGCATCACACAATTACTTTTAGCGTTCACAATTTTTAAATTGGGCTCTGACTTTGAGGAAATAACTTTTTCTGAATGTTTGTTTGACTTGACCAACATGTTAGCTTTTGATTTTGATTTTGAGTTTTAGCGTTCACAATTTTTTAACTGGGCTCTGACTTCGAGGAAATAACTTTTTCTGAATGTTTGTTTGACTTGACCAACATGTTAGCTTTTGATTTTGATTTTGAGTTTTAGCGTTCACAATTTTTTAACTGGGCTCTGACTTCGAGGAAATAACTTTTTCTGAATGTTTGTTTGACTTGACCAACATGTTACCTTTTGATTTTGATTTTGAGTTTTAGCGTTCACAATTTTTTAACTGGGCTCTGACTTCGAGGAAATAACTTTTTCTGAATGTTTGTTTGACTTGACCAACATGTTAGATTTTGATTTTGATTTTGATCTTCCACCAGATACAGTGTCATGTGTGAATGGAAATATATTTGAAAAACTTAATGTATTAATCACATTGAATGAATATCTATGTACTGTATGATCACTTTGTCTTACACAGGAGTACCAGACAGTTGACTCGCGTGGGATCAATATCTTTCACCATGATGGTCGCTATAAAGGACATGTACAACCAGAGGAACCCATTGATAGACTGGTGTTCTGTAAAGGATCTAAACGATATGTGGGATGGACACCAGATGAAGTCTTTATCAAGGTGAAAATGAGATAACTGTTTAATCCTGCCTGAATGGTACTCTGATAGAAAAGAATTATATAGCCATTTTCAATGTTCAAAGTTTCAACTTATACATGTAGCAAAGATCAAATCTTTAATTTTATGTCTCCTAAGCAGAATTAGTTAGTCCTATATTTTATGTTCAAGTTTTATAACGAAATCTCCCCAAATCAAATTAGCTGATTGCTTAATAACAGCACAGTAACAGTTTGATACCTGATTGAAAGGGCCTTAACGAAGCATGATTGTGGAGTCGTCATATCTTTGGAAGACTTTGGTTTTAAGCTGTAGTATCCAACATAGCATGCTGGGATAATACTCCATTAGAGCAATGAAAGAAGTTAAAATATATGATTTTATTTATAATATTCATGTGTTGCCTTTATTATTATTTTAGAGTACATGTAATTTTTGATTGTTTGCATGTTTTTATTGTAAATCTTTCACAATTCAGTAAATGGCTTTAATGAAATGATAATGAAACCTATATCAATTCAATAAATATGAGCAGCTTCAAACATAACTCAGTCTGTAAAAGGTAGTTTCCAAGCATAGACAAATCAGAGACTTTCAGTAACTATTTTCTAAATTTCTTCATTTTCTCTTTATCAGATGTTTGCCCCAAGCTTTGAGCTGATCTCTGAGGCCAAGTCACCCCACCCTATCACATGTGTGTTGTATAATGAGCAACAGAATGAAGTCATCAGTGCTGGACATGGTCATATCATGGTAAACTACAACCGTTTCATATTCACACCATAGATGGTCAGACAATTACATGTTCAATCTTTTCTTTGTGGTAGATCAATATTTGATACTCTGTGACTGGATTAGAATGATGATTAATAGAGGAACAAATGTAAATAAGGAATGTAATGGATGAGAGGAAATATAAAGTATTTAAGATGTTATGTGTTTGAAAATACAATGCAAATATCCAAAGGTGTACAACAATGGTTACGTTTGAGGATAGCTGCAAGTATTAGAAATGATATAACAATGATAATTTCATTCATCAAATATCTTTGAATATCAAATTTTGTTTGCATTACTTTTTCCATCTATTTCTTGCTTATAAGCAAGGCATCTGAAAAAGTGCATTTTTGTTTGTTTGATCTTGTTGCTATTAGTCTTGGTGCTTCCGTTACGGTGCTAAGCATCTGGTCCCTCAGAAGGTAGTCCAGGACAGCTTCTTTGCTCAGGATACCTTCACCATGTTAGCAGTGGAGAACACCGCTAGTAGAGCTCAGCAGTGCTATGCAGTATGTGAGTCAAACATCGCTGTCTTCAATCTACATGACGGCATCATGCTGGAGTATAAGCGCAATCTGCATGTCAGGAAAATCACTAGGTAGGAATCAGTCATTGCCACATTATTTTGGTATAATATTTTGTCAATGGCTTCATGTATTTTTGAAGATATTTCACAACAAAGGTTGTTGGTTTACCGTTCGCTGTCATCTCATTTACCCATGTACTCTCACGTAGATGCCTTAAATTATAAGGGTACTGAGCACAAAACACATGTCTAGCAATACTTTATATTGAACCTTTTATTTACCTAAGGGAAGATCAGGCTAGATCGAGCTATTGGCCCAAATTTACAAAGGAGGTTTAAATTTAACCCCTGGTTTAAACCCTTATTGACATAACCCATGGTTTAAAATTAGTGAAATTATAAGCATTCCTTGCCTTGCGCGCTTCTAATATTGAACCTCCTACTGTGTCACGCTTAATTTGCGCTAATTTTAGACCATGGGTTATGTAAACCATAGGTTAAACCTCCCTTGTGAATTCAGGCCAATATGTGGAATGTTTCAAGGAACTAATTTTGTGTATGCACTGTAAAATTTCAATTGTAATTATTTATTTCTGATCTGTCAAGAAAACTAAAACACTTTCCTATAAATGGTTCATTATAATTATGTACTTATTATTAAAAATCAATTAGTGTCAGTATCCTTAAACAGTTAGTTTGTGCACAATAGAATTTTAATGCCATCAATACTCACTGACGTATAGTTTCTACACGTTAGTACTGTTTTAATTAGGTTATTTTTAACTTGTTGCCTTATATTTTTGGATTTAAAGAATGACGTTGAAGTATTGACTCCATACATGTAATTGATGAGTCATTAGACCTACTGTGAAATGGAGAAGGTACCATGGTAGAATCCTTATCATCCACCCACCCACTCTACTCTACTTGTGTCCACAGTGTGCTGTTCTTCAACCCTCTCAAGTACCTAGTGACAGGTGCACGGGATGGATCCATCAAGGTATGGGATACTGATTGGCATCTCAAGCTGGTCTTTGTGGGTCATCGGGGTCCTGTCACAGCTCTCTCTATCTACCCCTATGGACCCTACATCATGTCTGGCTCTGAAGATACTACCATCAGGGTCTGGAGTTTAGAGACTTGTGATGAGGTCGATCTGTAAGTATACTTTGCTTTCTAGCTCCCCTCTCTTTTTTAAGGGGGGGGGGGGAATACAAAAATTTGACATAGATTTAGAGTGTAAGTGGCTCTTTATGATATTACCTTTGACACTTTGAATAACAATGTTCTTCATACCTTTAATGCAAGTGGTAAGGAGTAAATGAACTGTTAAACATGTGCAATTATCTACAGAGTGTTCAATGCGACCAAAAGCAAATTTCTGTCTTTATACACATTTTACAAAAAGCTTAATTGAATGAATGACGAAGAACTGAAAGAGTTGGAAGTGGTATTATTGAACTTCATTACTTAAGAAAATGTTCCAAGCTAAGATTTGTTGTATTATATATTTGTCTTCCTATTTCATGTTGCTCTCTATTAAACAGTTAAAAAGCGTATACACAAAATGCTTACCGTACATACACTTTTTCTTATTTTTTCATGTAAACTCTGTCAGAATTGAAGCTGGGATTCCGATTGCAGGACTAGGCACACAACTCAGAAAAGATGATGTTTTCTCTTTTTCTGATACATCGGTAGACCTATGGAAACTACGCCACATACACAATCTGTTTACTACTGTAGGGTAAGTACTATATGCAGCTTTTATTGTTTTCATCTTGTTTATATTAGTGAAGAAATCAACTAGCATAAGTAATGACTTCTTAGGATTATCAGGAAAACAATGACATGTAAATTCTTGAAATATCTCTTTGTCAAAAAGGCTGTGGATTATTATTTGATGACTGGAAGAAATATATTCCAAATTCAGTAAGCATGAAATTTGACATTTTGCTGGAAAAAAACTTCTGATACTCGAATTCCAGAAGTATTATATGAAATGTGCTGAAAAAGATCACATTGTTCCGAAATCATCTGATTACTTGTATCCAGTCATTTTAAAAGTATATTTTACTAAAGTTTTTCTCTTAGTTAATGAATGGAAACAAAATATTCAGACAGCAAAAAAGGATAATTGATTCAGATTAGTCAGAATTTCTTGCTGATATAAGCTTGTCTTGCAAAAAAGATATGATTTTATTCTAATGATATTTCGTCCTTTTCCATTCACAGGAGCAAAGTGAACAAAATTAATATGACGACGCATCCTGACGTAAGTTGATTTTGGCTACCTTTTGTTTTGATGCCTTTCTGTAAGAGTGCTTTATATCATTATGCACCAACAGGTGTCCAACTATCGATTAATTATTTATAGTAGAGGCAAAGATTTCTTTTCTTCAGTTTTGTAATGTAATTTCCTATAGATGTTTTCTGAAATACATAGACATGTTAATGTATAGTTTTGCAGAGTTTTATTGTGGGTGGAATCATTGTGCTAGGGCTGCCAAAGGAGAATACAATTTCTGCACCATTTAATCAGTAAACTTTTCTATGTAAAAGTTTAGTTTATTTGCCCCCCAAAATTCTTCATATTTGATGGAAATATTGTTATATTTTTATGAAGTAAAAGCATCAATAAGTATGGACAGGAGACCTTATTAATGAATCAATATTTATGATTCACTAGAATATTTTCTCTTATACCATGCACATTATTACTTACCAGCATACTATATTCTATGTTGGTCATTCAGTGTCCTTTCTTGTTTATACTATGACTAGGTGACATCGAGAGCCATGTGTGTATGTCGTGATGGTACTGTACGTATTGTAACTCCTGGTAGCGGTGATGTCCTGACTACATACCTAGCTGATGATGCACAGCAGGGGGTAGTAGATGCAGCATATGCAGGCAATGAGAGTAAGTTCTATGTCACTCAAAGATGAGAGATTGATTTGGAGAAGTTTGGATTGTGAAGAATTATTAATCAAGTGATTAGCTACTGAAGCTCAATCAACTTTGAAAGCAACAACATTGGAACCTAGAGTACTCATATAATGGTGGTATTTGAGATGGATCTTACAATAAAACTGTATTACTGATTAGTAAATGGTAATCCTTGAACTGTAATTGAAACTTGTTGAGATCTATTAGGAGATATGCTGCCTGTATTCTTATTCATTTTAATCACTTTTCTCTATGAAGTGATGAAATGTGATAGCATTGTTACTAGTAATGCCCTAACTAGAGGGAGAGTAATGCTTGAAAAAAAAAAGTGCAATTTCATCTATGTACATAAGATGATAGTGTTGATCACTATAGTTATTTTTTCCCATTTTTTTCCTTCCCTATTAGATGTCTTATTTGCCATCCTGAAGTCTGGTCAGATCATCAAAGCTGATACGTCAGTCAACCCCTGTAAGGTAGTCAGCACCTGGACCCCTCCCTCAGGTAACGCTAAGGACAAGA
The DNA here is from genome assembly GCF_000002235.5 of Strongylocentrotus purpuratus. Lineage (NCBI taxonomy): Eukaryota > Metazoa > Echinodermata > Echinoidea > Camarodonta > Strongylocentrotidae > Strongylocentrotus > Strongylocentrotus purpuratus. The sequence goes on along the minus strand of NW_022145614.1, from coordinate 216,146 downwards.
ACTCTCTCAACTGCATCTGTCTGTATGAATACGTGGTTCAATCTACTATGCAGAATGATACATGGAAGGGAATCCTCAAGACGTTAGCAGCTACCAATGCGATGGATGACAAACAGAATAAGAGTAAGGATCGCACCCTGCTCATCGGTGGTCGTAAGGATGGTTATGTCGCTGTCTTGGACTGGAAAACATTGAAATGTGTCTTCAAGACTGACGTAAGTTGTTGCTTTTGTGTTAAAAGTTGTTCTTTATTTTTGCTGTTTATCTTTTTTTGTAATTCTCCTCATTGATCCAGCTCATACAATCCCAATTCTATTCCACTCTGTCTTTGTCTTTATTTGTTTTGTAATTCTCCTCAATGATCCAGCTCATACAATCCCAATTCTATTCCACTCTGTCTTTGTCTTTATTTGTTTCTTAATTCTCCTCATTGATCAAGCTCATACAATCCCAATTCTATTCCACTCTGTCTTTGTCTTTATTTGTTTCTTAATTCTCCTCATTGATCAAGCTCATACAATCCCAATTCTATTCCACTCTGTCTTTGTCTTTATTTGTTTCTTAATTCTCCTCATTGATCCAGCTCATACAATCCCAATTCTATTCCACTCTGTCTTTGTCTTTATTTGTTTTGTAATTCTCCTCAATGATCCAGCTCATACATCCCAATTCTATTCCACTCTGTCTTTGTCTTTATTTGTTTCTTAATTCTCCTCATTGATCTAGCTCATACAATCCCAATTCTATTCCACTCTGTCTTTGTCTTTATTTGTTTTGTAATTCTCCTCAATGATCCAGCTCATACATCCCAATTCTATTCCACTCTGTCTTTGTCTTTATTTGTTTCTTAATTCTCCTCATTGATCAAGCTCATACAATACCTGTCTTGTTTGTATTGTAGGCTCATGGCTATAAAGGTGTGTTAGGAGTTGCAACCAATGCCAAGCATGATCAACTTGTTACAGCAGGACTGGGTAAGAACAAGCATTAATTGACATTCATTCTTGAAAAGCCAAGCTCACTTGATAATATGTAGTTCAAGGCAAAACTATATATCAGTCTTGAGTATATGTTAGGACTCCAGTAAACATACAAAAAACAATATTGGCCAACTGGAATGAGCATGAAGCTGGTTCCACCAAAATCCTTCCTTTACTGCCAATCATTGATAGGTAGGGTTGAACTGATTGATGAGATATGATTGATTGCTAAGGGGGATATGGACTTAAGATGGGTTATTTAATCATTGCACCTGTAGATATTTAGCAGTATATAGGTCAATCCAACTAACATTAGATCAGTGAAGATTGTAGCTTCAAGAGTAAATTTAACCTAATTAGGGAGGAGGGGCCCCTATCTCCACCACCAATGTCACTAAATTTTGCACAAATGTGGAGAATAGAAAATTTGAGTCCATTTATATCTTTTATTCTTTTTAATTGTTAGTTTTGGAGTAGAATTACATTTTGGAAGGTCATTTGCATTGGACTTGTGTTCAAGTTGAGCCCAATTGTGCCAAAGGACTGGGAAACAAAATCAAATCATGTATGGACTTCACAACAGCCCTCCCATTGCTGAACACTTACAATTGATGGTAACTTTGCCATTAATGGTAACTTTCATTGAAACCTTACTTAATTGGCTGTTGAGCCCTGTTACCATGGTAGTTACCACTAATGACAGAGTTACCATTAATGGTAAGTTTTACGCAACAGGTCCCTGCTCTGATTTTTGGTGACAAGTATTGAATATATAGTTACCCTACATTTTTGTTTTTCAAAAAGTTGGATTTTTATGCCTCCGCCACCGAAGGTGGTGCCGGAGGCATCATGTTTTCGGGTTGTCCGTCCGTACGTCCGTACGTCCGTCCCGTTTGACCGTTATCACAATATCTCAAGAACCATTTAAGATTTAAACTTAAGACTCGGGAATAGTATTTATCACCATAGGAAGACGATCTGATTAGATTTTGGAGTACGTAGGTCAAAGGTCACAGGTCACAGAGGTCAACTTATGAAATTCCTTGTATTGAGTTTGTTAGCACGATATCTCAAGAACCATTTGAGATTTAAACTTCAAACTTAAGGATAGTATGTATCACCATAGGAAGACGATCTGATTAGATTTTGGAGCACGTATGTCAAAGGTCAAGGGTCACAGAGGTCAACTTATGAAATTCCATACATTGAGATTGTTATCATGATATCTCAAGAACCACTGGAGATTTAAACTTCAAACTTAGTGATAGTGTGTATCACTATAGGAAAACAATCTGATTTCATTTTGGAGCACGTAGGTCAAATGTCAAGGGTCATAGAGGTCAACTTGAAATTCCATACATTGAGATTGTTATCATGATATCTCAAGAACCACTGGAGATGTAAAAACTTCAAACTTAAGGATAGTATGTATCACCATAGGAAGACGATCTGATTAGATTTTGGAGCACGTAGGTCAAAGGTCAAGGGTCACAGAGGTCAACTTATGAAATTCCATACATTGAGATTGTTATCATAATATCTCAAGAACCACTGGAGATTTAAACTTCAAACTTAATGATAGTGTGTATCACCATAGGAAGACAATCTGATTAGATTTTGGAGCATGTAGGTCAAAGGTCAAGGGTCACAGAGGTCAACTTATGAAATTCCATACATTGAGATTGTTATCATGATATCTCAAGAACCACTGGAGATTTAAACTCCAAACTTGTTTAATTTAATATATACTGATGTAGCCATCAGAATTTACTTTGTATTTTAATTTAATAATTCATTTTAGTTTGTAGAAATTTGAACAAGGTGGAACTCATCCATAGTAACATATCAGACAAAATCCTTGACAACCGTCAGCTACATTTTACTATAACATGGGTATAGCATTGAATAGTTGAGTGACACCGTTTAGTAACTTGCAAATTAGTCAGCACAGACTTCAAAATAGAATCTCATAGATTACATTACAAACATTTGGGTTGTTTGTTTAGCAACTTTTTGTGTTTACTTTTTTAATGATATAATTTTTCACAAGTCACTAGTTGTAGATTGATTGTAACCCTTTTCTCTGTACATCATAACATCATTCATAGATTGTGGAATGATCAAAGATGGTAAGTCTATAATTTGCACCGCATAGAAAGTTTGCTGTGGGACTGATTATAAACACTGCATAATGCTCTCACTCTTTATGTATTAAATCAGTGAAATGCACGAGCAATTTATACACAGAATGTTGTTTATCAAATAACCAGATACAGCTGTGCATGTTCAGTTTATATGCAACTATGAAATGAAAATATGCTTCACTTTCACCCCAACTCCATTGCAGCCACCTTTTATGCACTGTGTTGATAGTATTCATTCATTCAGTGTCAACTCCAAATCGATAATAGTTTATTTCACTGGATATTCACTCTTTTTGGCTAAGAGATCTAAATGGTGTTCGTCCATCTGGAGTCTGTTGTCCGTCACAAACTTTTAATTAACCTGCAAGACTCTCTTGTGACAATTAACTTCCCGTTTGTTAATTATAATGTGAGTTAACTTGTGTCACAGAAGCACATTGGGGACCTTCCCTTGTGATGCTGTTGGTGGTCACATGCTAAGTTCAAAGTTCATTTGCGGTCATATGTTAAAGTTTACCAGCACGTCTTTCTTGTAACAAATAATGCTACGGTCACAAAGGTTCGTACGAACGATAATTTCGTACGAATCTCTCTGTTTTTCCGTTGTCTTCCCGAATTTTCATTGTCTGAAAATCGTTCATACGGCGTTCGTAGCAGTTCGTAATGGCATTTGTGACCGAGGCTTAAAGTACAGCCATCCTTTGGTCAAGCGTGCTGTTTGGGAACATTCACATGATTTGGTCACAGGTGGTTGATACACAATCAGGCAATTGCCTTGTTTAAAGAAAGAAACTAGTTAATGCACTGCAGGGTACATGTACCTGTCTGTAAATTTCAGAGTTCTTACAATGTTTGCATGAGTCTGTGAGAGTGTTGTTTTATGCAAACTGATCAGCAAGACGAGTGGCTACCTTTATATCATTGGTTGGTTTTGATAGTAGCACTGCTAGGGATTTGAAATGGCATGAAATTCAAAGTTCTTTGGATAATTAACATTTGTTGGGTCCCTTTTAAATTATATAACTGAGACACTCTATTTGCAATTTCAGCTCTCAAACACTCAACCGCACAGTTTCTATGAATTGTATGATATGGATTTTGTTTTGCCAGATCAATTCTCAAACCGGTATTAAGTTATGAGTGATGCGCACAATTTTCTTCTCATCAAAAACAATTTTGAATTGAACACTCCCTACCCAATCTACCCCATTCCAATAATAATACCCTACTCTGAAAGCAGACTTCAATGAGTGATTCGTCTTCACCGTCTAAATCTTCATCTTCTCTTGTCTCTTAAGTTTGATTTCTAATTTATATCTTAAATTTTTTCTTTGGTTATCTCTCAAACTACTAATCATCAGAGTCTTGTACTATTTCCATAGGGTGCTGCAATGACTGGCTTATATTTCAAACCTAATATATTGAACGGATTAAGATATGTCTAGCCCTTTTAACTTTGATTACAAGACACCCGCTTCCCCCCCTCCCCCTTCCCCCCCCCCCTCCCATGCCCTTTGACCCAAGCCTTCTCTCAGTCGTCCCCTCGCACAATTTTGGTTTGGTTTGTAATGTTTCATGCAATCCCTTGTACATTGCATTCCCCAGTACAAAGCAGAGCAGCATGTGCATGACCATAGTTTTATGAGTTGGCATATTGCTGTGAAATGATGGCCAGAAAGAAAGATGAACTCCTTTTGTGCATATATATATATATATATATATATATATATATATATATATCCCTTTTGTGCTTACTAAATATTCATATTTCTACAAGATTTGTTATCATTCAAATCTCAACACAATTGTCTGTGTTGACTGTATCTCTTTCCCTGATATTCCCTTATGTTGATTTTATTATGTGACATTATTTTTAGAAATTCATATCCCTTTTGAGTATGTAAATACATGTAGAGTCATAGTCTGATGTGTTCTTTCTTCTGTGTCCAATGTCTAATTTAGATAACGTTATCAAAGTTTGGCGAGTATTTCCTTTTGCTGAGGAGGCGTTGACACCTCTCATGTCAATCTACTGTGCTCATATGCCTCTCCATATGACTGTGATGAAAACTACACTCTGCGTCGCTTTCCAGGATCCAAACACCGCCACCTACAGTCTGGTTCATTACAATCTTATCAATAAGAGTAAGTATAGTAGTGAGAATTCGTAGAACTCATGTCAAAGTAGATAAAGCCACCTTGCTTGTCCATAGGTTTCTTTATTAAATTACAGGGTCCTTATTTCCTAGTCAGTGTTATAATTATTTGCTGTTAGCAAGTAGATTTCACACTTGTGCTGTGCTAAAAAATGACCCTCTCTTAAATTGATTCTCCACATAGTTTTTTGTAATGTATTTGTGAAAACCAATCAGGTCTTTACTTTTTTTCAATTTTCAATTTTAGTATCATGAGGAAAAAAATGAATGACATAAGACAATCTGTGAGCACAAATTAATTTGTTAATTTTGTTGGTATAATGGCGAATATATAAGATAAACAATGAGTTAACCAACTTAGGCTTCTTAGCTGAGTATCTGCCAGTATCTGCTGGCGGATTACACTAAAGATTCTAATGATAATCTTGTTATGTTTTCAGGTCGTAATGATCACAGCCCAGATGAGGATCATATTGATAACATTACTGGCATAGCCTGTAACCCACGCATGAAAGTATTTGCTTCAACTAGCAATGATGGTACCATCAAAATATGGGATGACTACAATAGACTTATCAGGTAAGAATAAACGCTAACTCGTAAGAGAAAAAGAATTTGACGTGGTTGGATGAGACTGTTTGTTGGAAATGTTGGTTGGGAACATTTCAAAATGATTGGATGACTTGGCAGTGAGCCGGTACATACAGTTACGTGTATATTAGATGTGATGAACCAGGTATTGGGAAATCAAATACTGATATTCATAGAATAAGACAAGCATAAGGTCAGCAGTAAACCTTAAATATGTGGTATGAGTTAGCTCACTAAATTATGAAATACCAAGTGTCAACCTCTTTAGTACACTC
>NW_022145614.1:195000-205000 GCF_000002235.5 Strongylocentrotus purpuratus | reverse complement strand
CGTTCTATAGTACACAGAATGGTGACTATAATATCGTCGGCCTTATGCCAAAAGGGCCTTAACCCGATTTTGGGGGTTATTGAGTTATTAATATCACCTTGTAGATTTCATCATTCTCTTTAAAATGATGTGCTTCACTTGTTGAAATTCGATTTATTTATGAAGATAATTATGAATTTCAAAAGGGCCTTAACGCGTATCTCATCTTTGTCCTTACGCCAAAAGGGCCTTAACCTACACGGATGATCCATTTGCGTTAGGAGGGCCTTTCTGGCAAACCAAAGGTGTTGCGAAACAAGAAAATTTCCTTATGCCAAAAGGGCGCTAACTATGCGCGCGTACGCGCGCATAGTTACGCGCATAGTTACGCGTACGATAACAGCAGGTTAAGGCACTTTTGGCATAACGCCGCGTAGGTTACGCCCCTTTTGGCATAACGCCGAGTAGGTTACGGCCCTTCTGGCATAACATACGCTAACATACGCTACATTCAAGCCTTATGCCAAAAAGGCCCTAACATGTTTTTTGCACATAGCATGTACAATTCTGAATATTTTATAACAAATTTAACACATTTCATGTAAAACTTAATAACTTAACACATTTATCGAAATTGGCTTCAAAAGCAAAAAAACGACCACAAACTTTTGATTATTAGAGAGGCCAAAACCTTAAAACGCGATTATCTCGGAATGGCCAAAAGCAGTTAAGGCCCTTTTGGCATAAGGCCGACGATATATTGAATGTTTGAGAAATCTAAACTTAAATGTTAACTTACAATACACACATGATGCTTATTAAAAAAATGAATTGAATTAAAGTGGCAGGATGTATTTGGTTTATATCAAAAGTTGTATGCATGTACATATGCTAAAAACTAAAAATAAAAGGCAAGTAAAAAAATATATCACATAAACATGTACACTACAAACTAAAATGAAAGGCAAGTTCGTAATTGCAACACATATTACTTGGACTTATTCTACTAAGATGTAATAAATACCCACATATATATCACCCTAGTTCCTCTAAATAATCGGCAAGTTAAAAAGAAACAACTAAAATGTCATATACAGTGTGTACGTAAACATGACTAAAATGAAAGGCAAGTTAAAAATATATAAACATGTACAATAAAAACTAAGGCACTGAGTTGCAGCACAGGATTGTTCTAAAACATTGTATAAACATGTACAATAAAAACTCAAATGAAAGGCAAGTTCATAATTGCAACACATATTACTTGGACTTATTCTACTAAGCTGTAATAAATACCCACATATATATCACCCTAGTTCCTCTAAATAACTAAAATGTCATATATAGTGTGTATGTAAACATGACTAAAATGAAAGGCAAGTTAAAAATATATAAACATGTACAATAAAAACTAAGGCACTGAGTTGCAGCACAGAAATGTTCTAAAACATTGTATAAACATGTACAATGAAGTTCAAGTCAAAGAGGTTGTATGTGAGTTCGAAGAGGAGCAGAAAAGACAAGCCTTGCTGCTCATTTTTGGAGTCTCTGAAGGCGATCAAGGTCCCTCTGGCTGAGAACACTAAAGACCCAACCCTTTCTATACTCAAACTGTTTACATGATTTTGATAGACCCTCTGTGTCAAACCATCTCCCCTGTATCGATCGGTATCACTACCCCCACCCCATGATTCGATGTGTAACCTCGTCTATGCCATGTTCCATCGTAGGGCACTGCCACATCCACATAATCATTTTCCCTGATGGTCAGATCCTTGTCCATGGTCCTTTGACGTAGGCATGCTGCCACCTTCTTCTTCTGATCCTTACTGGTCTGCAAAAAAAAAAGAGTTTGTAATAAATAACAAGTAAATTTCAAGTTCCCTCAGGCCCCTTACTTATTAGACCCTATTACAAATATTTAGATTTGATTAATTTTCATCCCTTGATTTGACAAGAAGGGATATTGATGTACATGTATTATACTGTCTATCGACCATAACTAAGAAATAAAAATATGTTTGGATTAAATGTACGTAAAGCTAAGATAATGTAATGAAGAAAACACAAGGCTGGTGACTAACCTCTTGGGATAAGGAAGATAAAGTGGCTATGTGCCTGTTGTAGCTAGGGGCTTCGACTAGTGGGGCTGTTCCGAGGATGGTCAGCAAGTCGCACAAGCTATCCCGTGCCAAACCAACCTCCGTTGCTGCCAGAGTAGCTCTGCGGTTTATTTCTGCAGACTTTCCACGTCCTTCGCATTCATTTTCTGATGAAGAGAATGTCCTCTCCTTCTTGCAAATGAAGCAACCAAGGACCATGGCGCAGTTCAACCCATTCCTCTTTGACAAATTCTCCAGAGGAATGACATGCCCTGTAAAAGATATCCAAAACACTTTATGGAACAGGGAAAATATTTTGAAAAGCACAATCCCCAAATAATAACAAAGTGCTAGTTATGACATGCATGTAGTATATTACACAAATACACATTTTCACAGATTTCACGACAATTCCGATGCCCCCACTTCGATTCACCATAGAGTAAAGTAGGGGTTTTTCGGCCACTTAAGACAAAATCCTATTTTTTGGACTCTTTACTTCCTATTTATTATCATTTCTTGTTCAAATCATGAAGCAAATACTATTATTATTTAAACAAAGAAAGAATCCCAGAAAAAAAATCATGAATTGCCATGACAACATTCATTTCAATTTTCACTGTTTCGGAGGTAGTTTTCGGCCTAGCGAGGCAGTTTTCGGCCGCATGTACAAAGTCAACAGGAAGCAAGCAAGCGCGCCATGCGTTTCCCCACTGATCTATAGCACTAGCGGCTGGAGCAGGTATCCCAAGCCGGAGCTTCCCGTGCCGAAAACTACCTCTGTGGTGATCAGAAATTGGAATCTGAATTAGACAGAGATATCGTGTGTGCGCTGCGGTATCCGGCTGCATTGATTAAATACATGCGATGAGATACTTTTGAGCTTGCGACTCACACAAAATCGGACTCTAAATCTGAAAAATACTTGAAATAAAGCTCATTTTATGGTACCCATATTCCTTACACGCGAAAGATACTGTACTTAATTTTTCAGATTCGGGGAGCGGGACCGCCGATAACATTGCTAAAATGTGATATTTTAGGATATATTTTCCATTGCAAATGTGGTTCTTCAGTGACTCTGGCATGGTATGGTATGTGTGGGATATATGATATGCTGTTATGCGATGGATTTTAAAGGGATTTTACCATGCATCCAACGGATCGGCCGAAAACTGGTGATGGTCGATTACCCCCTCCTTTACTCTATTCTTAATCATTTGATTTGGCTTTTTGAGCCATTCACCCCTTGAGCATGCAATACAATCTCAAAGTAACAGTTTGCAAACTAAAAATATTGTTTGATAGTAAGTACATACCTCCCAGACACACGTGAGCCTTTTGCAAAGCAGCTGCAAGTTGTGGGCCACTAATGACGCGGATCTTCACATGTGGGACCAGGGTCAAAAATAGGGCTGTCCAAACACTTATTCAGGGAAAGCTTCATCGATCTCTGAATTAGCTGTTAGTTCTTCTGGCACCTCTCCAGCATTCATGTTACTCTTCTGTAATATCTGGTATTGATCTCCTTTGAACACCTTCCTCTTCCTCACATATTTTGGAGTTTTGCGAAGCATTTTCAGTGAGTAGAAATTGGAGACCAACGGCTAGAAGAGTTATTCAAATCTTGGGCACAAGGTGGCAGCAAACAGCCCTTGTTATCTACTTTCTGCTGATATACATTACTTGTTACAATTTGGTTTAGAATTTTTTATTTAATGATTTCTTTAATTGATTGAGACTAATTGAGTGCAAACAGAGGCAGTGGAGCGACTTCCAAAGTGGGGGGGGGGGCGGGGGGGGGGGGGGCACCAACAAAAAGGGCACTTTCTGGAGAAAATAAATAGGGCACCTACAAAGGGAAATCTCAAAGAGAAAATATATATTTAAAAAAAACAACATTTGTATATACCCCCTATATTGTGATTACATTATCAGGGATGATTTCAATATTTTTTTATCTTTATAAATAAGATTTGTGAGGTCACAGTGCGAAAAATTACATCAATTATAAAGAAGAAAAACCCAATCCTGATGGGTTTATTTACATTATCATAACAGAAGACTGAAAAGACCTTTGATAAGTACCATAATTATAACATCTAGAAATGCGAGTGTACTTTGGGTGATATTGCTCTTAGTAGCTGGAAATTAGGGCACGTGATGAGAGGAAAAGGGGACACTTATCGAAAAGGGTGACACTTATTAGAAAAGAAAAGGAGCGCATGTCAAATTACAACGGGTAATTATCAGAAGGTGAAAATGGGGCACGTATCATTGTTAAAGGGTAATTATCTGAGGTGAAAAGAAAAGGGGCACTTATGAGAATGAAAAAGGGGCACTAATAATCAGGGGAAATGTTCATTAGTTGTACGAAAAGGGGCACCGATCAGTTTTTAATAGGGGCATTTAATACGAGGGGAAGGGGGGATTTATGAGAAAGGGGAAGTGCAGGCTATTATTAAAAAGAAAAGAGGCACATGTCAAGATAAATGGGGCACTTATGAGAGATGAAAAGGGGGTAATTATGGGAAGGGGATGGGGCACTTAAAAGAAGGAAAAAGAGCATTTATTAGGAAGGGAAGGGGCATTTATGATAAAGGGAAGGGGCTCTCTTTTAAATGGGGCAAAATAAAAAGGGGCAGTTATTGAAGATGAAAAGAGCACTTATCAGGAGGAAAAGGGACACTTGTCAAAATAAAACGAGTACCTCTCAGAATTTAATAGGGTCATTTACTAGAGATGGAACGGGACTATGAGAATGAAGAGGGACTTAAGAATGAAAAGTAACTGTTTTCATAGATGAAAAGGAGGCATTTATGATAAAGGGAAGGGGCTCTCTATTAAATGGGGGCACTTGTTAGAAAGGAAAGGGGGCACATGTGAAAATATAAGGTGCGCTTATCCGAGTTAAACAAGGGGTAGTTATTAAAAGGGGAAAGGCCCCTCTCAGATTTGAATAGGGAAATTATCAGAGGTGAATGGGGCACTTATCAAAAGTGAAAAGGGGCACTTCTCGTATCTGAAAAGGGGCACTTACTAGAGATGGAAAAAGGGCACTTATGAGAAAGGAAAATGGACACTTATTGCAAAGGAAAACCGGAACTTATCGAAGGAAAAGGGGCACTTTAAAAAAATAATAGGGGAACTTTTTAAAGTAAAGGGGCCCTTTTTATGTAAAAAGTGCCACGTTAGAGCCACCATGGAGTCACTAACCACTAGAAATATATCATAAAGTCATCATCCACCATAGAGCTACTGCTAAAATATCTTACACCACAGGGATATACCATTCATCGGAAATACCATATAATATACTCTACCATATATCATACCATAGAAATACCATACACCATACCCCGCCCCCCCCCCCCACTCAGTGTTATTTAGGGTACGCATATGCTCGTTCCCTCTTTTTGAAAGCACCCCCTATCTGAGGACTGCCAACATTTTTGAACCCCCCTTTCGCTGGCTTTTCGCGGGCTTTTCCTGCCTTGGAGACCCCCCTAAATCAGGAAAAATGCTCAATGTACCCCCCTAAATTCTGAATAATTTCTCAGGAGTCCAAAGAGATGAGAGAAAAAAAGAAAAAACACCCCCTTTTTAAAGAAATCTCCGGGTGAAAAGTCAAATACACCCCTTTTTTTTACAATTCTCGGGCCGGACTTTGTCGCACGAAAAGTACCCCTTTACCGGACATTTTGGCAACACGCATGCGGTCATTCCGACCCCTGAGTGTGGGGGCCGGGCACCATACAGCCACCATAGAGCTACCATAGATCTACCATTCACTTTAGAGCCACCATAAAGTCACTAACCACCATTAATATACCATAAAGTCATCATCCACCATAGAGCTACCACTGAAATATCCTCCACCATAGGGATACCATTCAACAGAAATACCATAGAAATATATTCTACCATATAACATACCGTAGAAATACCATACACCATACAGCCACCATAGAGCTACCATAGATCTACCATTCACTTTAGAGCCACCATAGAGTCACATAACCACCATAGATATACCATAAAGTCATCATCCACCATAGAGCTACCACTGAAATATCCTCCACCATAGGGATACCATTCAACAGAAATACCATAGAAATATATTCTACCATATAACATACCGTAGAAATACCATACACCATACAGCCACCATAGAGCTACCATACATCTACCATTCACGTTAGAGCCACCATAGAGTCACATAACCACCATAGATATACCATAAAGTCACCATCCACCATAGAGCTACCACTGAAATATCCTCCACCATAGGGATACCATTCAACAGAAATACCATAGAAATATATTCTACCATATAACATACCGTAGAAATACCATACACCATACAGCCACCATAGAGCTACCATAGATCTACCATTCACTTTAGAGCCACCATAGAGTCACATAACCACCATAGATATACCATAAAGTCATCATCCACCATAGAGCTACCACTGAAATATCCTCCACCATAGGGATACCATTCAACAGAAATACCATAGAAATATAGTCTACCATATAATATATCATAGAAATACCATACACCATAGGACGGCATCAATGATATACCATTGACCATAGAACTCCACCATTCAGCAATTGTGTGGTATACCATAGAAATATATTCTACCATATAATATATCATAGAAATACCATTCACCATAGAGCCGTACCATAGGAATATCATAGATTTTTTTTGTAAGGGTGTCATCCTGTAAGTTTCTCTCTCTCTCTCTCTCTCTAGATTCATAAGATCATAGGATTCATACCCACACTGCTATGTTCAGTGATGGAAGGGTGTTATCCACTCCCTGTATGTCATCCTGTAAGTTTCTCTCTCTCTCTCTCTCTAGATTCATAAGATAATAGGATTCATACCCACACTGCTATGTTCAGTGATGGAAGGGTGTTATCCACTCCCTGTATGTCATCCTGTAAGTTCCTGTCTCTCTCTCTCTCTCTCTCTCTCTCTCTCTCTCTCTAGATTCATAAGATCATAGGATTAATACCCACACTGCTATGTTCAGTGATGGAAGGGTGTTATCCACTCCCTGTATGTCATCCTGTAAGTTCCTGTCTCTCTCTCTCTCTCTCTCTCTCTCTCTCTCTCTAGATTCATAAGATCATAGGATTCATAGCCACACTGCTATGTTCAGTGATGGAAGGGTGTTATCCACTCCCTGTATGTCATCCTGTAAGTTTCTGTCTGTCTCTCTCTCTCTCTCTCTCTAGATTCATTAGGTCATAGGATTCATACCCACACTGCTATGTTCAGTGATGGAAGGGTGTTATCCACTCCCTGTATGTCATCCTGTAAGTTCCTGTCTCTCTCTCTCTCTCTCTCTCTCTCTCTCTCTCTCTCTAGATTCATAAGATCATAGGATTCATACCCACACTGCTATGTTCAGTGATGGAAGGGTGTTATCCACTCCCTGTATGTCATCCTGTAAGTTTTTGTCTCTCTCTCTCTCTCTCTCTCTAGATTCATTAGGTCATAGGATTCATACCCACACTGCTATGTTCAGTGATGGAAGGGTGTTATCCACTCCCTGTATGTCATCCTGTAAGTTCCTCTCTCTCTCTCTCTCTCTCTCTCTCTCTCTCTCTCTCTAGATTCATAAGATCATAGGATTCATACCACCACTGCTATGTTCAGTGATGGAAGGGTGTTATCCACTCCCTGTATGTCATCCTGTAAGTTCCTGTCTCTCTCTCTCTCTCTCTCTCTCTCTCTCTCTAGATTCATAAGATCATAGGATTCATACCCACACTGCTATGTTCAGTGATGGAAGGGTGTTATCCACTCCCTGTATGTCATCCTGTAAGTTCCTGTCTCTCTCTCTCTCTCTCTCTCTCTCTCTCTCTCTCTCTAGATTCATAAGATCATAGGATTCATACCCACACTGCTATGTTCAGTGATGGAAGGGTGTTATCCACTCCCTGTATGTCATCCTGTAAGTTTTTGTCTCTCTCTCTCTCTCTCTCTAGATTCATTAGGTCATAGGATTCATACCCACACTGCTATGTTCAGTGATGGAAGGGTGTTATCCACTCCCTGTATGTCATCCTGTAAGTTCCTGTCTCTCTCTCTCTCTCTAGATTCATAAGATTATAGGATTCATACCCACACTGCTATGTTCAGTGATGGAAGGGTGTTATCCACTCCCTGTATGTCATCCTGTAAGTTTCTCTCTCTCTCTCTCTCTCTCTCTAGATTCATTAGGTCATAGGATTCATACCCACACTGGGTGACACGACATTTGCTCCTGCGACAATTGCTCCGGGCTTTATTTCGTCTAAGATGTAGGGTTAGGGTTAGGGTTTCAATAGGGTTTTATGTTAGGTTTAGGGTTAGGTTTAGGGTAGGGTATAGTGTTGAATCCAGGGTTGAAGTTAGCCATTCGATTAGTGTATGAAATTTACAGCGGAGCAATTGTCGCCGGAGCAAATGTCATGGAATCCCACACTGCTATGTTCAGTGATGGAAGAGAGTTATCCACTCTCTGTATGTCATCCTGTAAGTTCCTTTCTCGCTCTCTCTCTCTAGATTCATTAGGTCATAGGATTCATACCCACACTGCTATGTTCAGTGATGGAAGAGAGTCATCCACTCCCTGTATGTCATCCTGTAAGTTTCTGTCTGTCTCTCTCTCTCTCTCTCTCTAGATTCATAAGATAATAGGATTCATACCCACACTGCTATGTTCAGTGATGGAAGGGTGTTATCCACTCCCTGTATGTCATCCTGTAAGTTCCTTTCTCGCTCTCTCTCTCTAGATTCATTAGGTCATAGGATTCATACCCACACTGCTATGTTCAGTGATGGAAGGGTGTTATCCACTCTCTGTATGTCATCCTGTAAGTTCCTTTCTCGCTCTCTCTCTCTAGATTCATAAGATTATAGGATTCATACCCACACTGCTATGTTCAGTGATGGAAGAGAGTCATCCACTCCCTGTATGTCATCCTGTAAGTTCCTTTCTCGCTCTCTCTCTCTAGATTCATAAGATCATAGGATTCATACCCACACTGCTATGTTCAGTGATCGAAGGGTGTTATCCACTCCCTGTATGTCATCCTGTAAGTTTCTCTCTCTCTCTCTCTCTAGATTCATAAGATTATAGGATTCATACCCACACTGCTATGTTCAGTGATGGAAGGGTGTTATCCACTCCCTGTATGTCATCCTGTAAGTTTCTCTCTCTCTCTCTCTAGATTCATAAGATCATAGGATTCATACCACCACTGCTATGTTCAGTGATGGAAGGGTGTTATCCACTCTCTGTATGTCATCCTGTAAGTTTCTCTCTCTCTCTCTCTCTCTAGATTCATAAGATCATAGGATTCATACCAACACTGCTATGTTCAGTGATGGAAGGGTGTTATCCACTCCCTGTATGTCATCCTGTAAGTTCCTTTCTCGCTCTCTCTCTCTAAATTCATAAGATCATAGGATTCATACCCACACTGCTATGTTCAGTGATGGAAGGGTGTTATCCACTCTCTGTATGTCATCCTGTAAGTTCCTTTCTCGCTCTCTCTCTCTAGATTCATAAGATCATAGGATTCATACCCACACTGCTATGTTCAGTGATGGAAGGGTGTTATCCACTCTCTGTATGTCATCCTGTAAGTTTCTCTCTCTCTCTCTCTCTCTAGATTCATAAGATCATAGGATTCATACCAACACTGCTATGTTCAGTGATGGAAGGGTGTTATCCACTCCCTGTATGTCATCCTGTAAGTTCCTTTCTCGCTCTCTCTCTCTAAATTCATAAGATCATAGGATTCATACCACCACTGCTATGTTCAGTGATGGAAGGGTGTTATCCACTCCCTGTATGTCATCCTGTAAGTTCCTTTCTCGCTCTCTCTCTCTAGATTCATAAGATCATAGGATT
>NW_022145614.1:5000-187500 GCF_000002235.5 Strongylocentrotus purpuratus | reverse complement strand
AGAGAACCTCTAAAAATATGATATCAATAATATATTTTGAGTAGTTCCCCAAGGGAGAAGGAACTTACGAGACAAACAAAAATGAATGATATTTATGTACACAGAAATTGGAGAGTTATCCACGTCATTCGTCACAATTCACTGACCAAACTACAAAAATTTGAGATTAGTATAGACTAAGTGATCTCATATTTCAAACATTCATAACTTCCTTTTGGTCCGATTATTTCAAAATTTTGCCATTCTGTTTCTGCTTTCATTCAAATAACTTATTACAAGGGTTGGTTTGCCCTTGAATTCTCTTTCCTCTTCATTTTTTTCTTCTTTCTTTTTTTTTCCTTTTCTTTGTCCGTTCATGAGTGTTATGCTGTTTTCCCTCTTCTTATGTCATGTTTCTGTAATACTATTTACTGTGCTGATGAATATCTTGATTATGTGCTGTTTGATGTAAACATCCATCATTTCTATACCTCACATGTATTCAGATATTTACCTTATCATGCAACAAGCTTATTGCTTTTCTGCTGTCCCTATTTGTTGAACAGATTTGAGCGTTTTGTGGACACACTGACAGAAGAAGAGACAGATCGGATAACAAGGGAGAAAGAGGAGAAAGAAGAGGTAGGAGCTTGAGAAAGAGTCATTACAAAAAAAAAAAGAGAAAACTGTGGAAAAAAGAACCAGTGATGAGGATTTCAATTTTATATCTGTATAATAGGAAAAGCAAAGACCTCAAACACTTATCTTAAATGATAATAATAATGATAATGGTGGCTTCTTATATAGCGCACATGTCTGTCACCTAGTGACGCTCCTGGCGCTGCCCCGATTATTACCCTGGCTTTATCAAGGCAGCCACTGTGGCGCGCTAGCATTTCGAGGAATTAATTTCCTGCCAGGTACCCATTTACATCACCTGGGTTGAGTGTTACAAATGTAGATCAATGTTTTGCCGAAGGACATTAGTGCCGCGGCGGGACTCGAACTGCGGACATTAAGATCGACAGTCCGTCGACCTATCCACTCGACCACGACACCTCTACAAAAATAGAACAAGTTTCATTTGGTATTTACTTGTACATTTATTTTAAAGCAGTAAAGATCCACAAAGAGTAAATATGCTGTCTTACCAACTATTTTAATGACTGTTTTTCATTGCTAGGCTTACGCCAGGCTGGCAGCAAGAGAAGAAGAGCTCCGCAAGCTCCGAGATGGTGAATTTGAGTTCTCCAAGGCCAATGCTATCAAGAGGGGCACATCAGCTGCAAACAGGGTCAAGAACGAGGGTTTCCGTTCCTACTGGGACCAGGTCCATATTGAGACCCACAGACCAGACATTCCAGACTATGATGATTGGGACCTGACTAGACCTATTGTGGATTATGATCCAGAGAGAAAGTGGATGCCAGAGAGAGAACCTGTGGGATTCTTCCCAGACCCATCTCTAGCTAGATGGTCTCATCGCAAACCTGGCCAGCTCAAACCTATCTTTGTATGCCATCTTTATTTCATTTTACTAATATCCTGTTCTCAGTTGTGATGCAATAATTGATTGAAATTCATTAGAATATTTGGAATTTACCTTTGTATAGTCACTTCTTGACTGTATTGTAATTACATTATAAGAAACATGACCAGCCAGTCCTGAATTTACCTGGCACATTATTTTGCCATGTTCCTACCTTCCCAAGAGAGCATAACTCCTGGCTGTTTAAAGCCACACCCTACATTGGATGACTGTAATGCCCTTCTCTATCACAATTATTAAACTTTTCATAGCCAACTGGTTTTTGAACGATTGTCATGAATCTAACTTTCTAGTTTTAAACTGTTGGGTCTAAAATTATATTCCATAGGGAAAATGTCTCTTTGTTCTTGAGCCTACTCTTAATCTTGGGTAGGATTTACTGCCGGTCGGGCCTCAGCATAGAAGTGATTGCTGTTGCCAGCCAATGATCTTCTCATTTTGTCTTTTATTGTGTAATCACTAATTTAAAAAATCTTCTCATCTTCTAACCACTAAGGATTCTGAGCTTTCAATTGAAACTATGGTCTGTACATGTGAAGTAAGTAGGCCTAGTGCATACTCTATGATTGACTCTTCTTAACACACACCAAGTAAATTCACTAGGTTACAAGCATAACATGCACATTTACACGTAGAACTCAGTGATCTGGGTGGCTTTTCATGGGGCCATCTTGTCCCGATAGACTTTAATTCGATTTTGTTTTGACCGTATGAATCTGTCATTTTTACTACTCTGTTTTTTAGATGCAGTCCTTGTATGCAAAAGGTTTACTTTTTGTTGTCACCACTTGTTTTTAGTTTTGTTTTTTTCTCTTTTGTAATTTTTCTTTCCATGGTAAAAGGGGTGTTTTAGACTGATTTTTTGTTTGCATTACGGTCAGTTCATTCTTCTTCTCTCTTAACGCTGCTCCTTTTTTTTTCGGGTGTAATTTCTTTTTAGTGTTCCTCTTGTTTGGAGAGTATGTGCTCAGGCATGGGATTGTCATCCTTTTTTCCAGAGATGTTCATATTTGTTATCAGTTTAGTTGTTCTTTTCAATTTTCAGTGATGTTAAGGAGTTTATACTTCATTATTAAAAAATTTATCTGAACAAGACAGGGGCTAGTTTTACCTTGGGCAGAAACAAAAACATTTCTCAGACACGTTGGATGTTTGATTAATAAAGTGACAGTGAAATTATTTTATAATCTTTCAAACCTCTATGAATACTTGAAAAAGTTCTGTGTTTGTTAGGAATATACAGAGATGTATTGAATTCTCTGTTCTCTTCTCCAGTGATTTTCTGCTGTATAGAGATGTCAATGGTTTGTCATGATTATAAGAATAGATGTTGTTTTTATTCTTTCCAGGTGGATAAGAATAAACCTATCGAAACGGATGAAAATGAAGATGAGGCAAATGAAAACAAGATGGTGGAGAAGAAAGATGAAGGAACAATGATGTCAAAGATAGAGATGGAAGAAAATGAAGAAGAAAAAGAGGTGGAGGAGAAGATGGAAACTGACGGGAATCAAGCTGATGACGAGCAGGAGGAAGAGAATATAGAGAAAGAAGAGAAAATGGACACGGGAGAAGAAGAAGAAGAAGAAGAGGAGGAGGAAGAGGAGGAGGAGAAGGAGGCTCATCCTCTACCAATCCATCCTCGAGGATTCATCCCTAACTCCGTGCTTGTTCGACTGATCTGGCCTCCTGAAGAGACGGCTAAGATCATGGAAGATAGATACCGTCCTCCTCAGCTGGATGAAGATCAACTTGCTCAGGTTGCTCTTCATAAGCAGGTATTCATTCATCTTATTCACTTCTTTTTTGCATCAAATCCATGTGGAGCTAGAGCAAAAGGGGCATTAATTCTTGTCATTTGACATGAAAGCATGCCCTTCTTCCTCTCTCAGCTGACTGAGATGTAATCGCCTGCTTATTTTATGCATGGCAGAGTGTATTTTATCTGTTGTGTGTTATGTTGTTTGACGATTGTTCAAATATTATGTTTGTTTGACTTTGATTTATAATGTGGTTGATTAATATAATTTGCTTGGGGCGTATTAGTTGATTAATATATATATATATCGATTGATGAATTCATGAATGTGTCATTTGAGAGATACAAGCATGTTCTTAGCTGTGATGTGCAAAGTGTGTTAATAGCATACATATTATTGAAAGAAAATTGGGTGATGTTATGGCTTTTACATAAAAGATTCACCACTAACAAAAATTAGTTGCAAGCTAATACCTTGGAAATGATTTAGTGATGCCAAAATCATACCTATACTTTCATACCCAGTATGGCATTATATGACAAGTTATGTGTCGTTTGTCAGTGTTCACTTCTGTTTTGAAATATATGTTGTTGTTTTATTTCCTTGCAGTTTATTGCTGAAACAGAAACAGAGGTGAACGTTTTGTTTCATATGAAGCACCTTTCACAATTTTAACCTCTTCTTTTTCCCTAGTACATACTTGCATACACAGAGTGATTCACACATATATATATAGAGATATAAACATGATTCTATTCCTTTTTGTAGTAGTAGTCTAGAGAAATAGAATCAGTAGTAGTTCATCCCGGATATGACATCCTGTCTGTGAAACAATGTCCTTCCTCTGAGTGTGTCTGTGTGCTTTCCAGCTTGACGATCGATGTCTTTGCACTTGATCCTCCCATTCAACCCGCACACCTACCTGTTTATGCATGTTGTCTTTGATATTGCGATGGTCGATTAGTTGGTCATACAGTACAGCACCTTACAGATAACATTCGATTGTGTAGGCCTCAATCCAACCTTCAAATAAGTGGCAGCTAAATCTGTCAATAATTTGATAGGAACTGACAATTTGAAAATTGTACAGCAGAATCAATCTTTCTCATAGAATGGATTGAAGGATGCACTTGGAATGCATTTGAATGTAATGATGATGATAAACTATGAATTGCACCAAAACCAATATTTCAGGTAGCAGGAATGATAGTCGTATGTTTCACAGACAGGTGTGCATTCCTTTCAATGTTAGATCATTTAATGACACCCTTCCATTCTATTAATCTCAAGTGGCTGCAAATACCCAAATATATTCCCATTCATTCTTATTTATCATAAATGTAACCAAATGTACTCCTGGCCTTCTAATTGAATAATAGCCACTTTCTTGAATTATTTAATGGGGTAGCATCACATAATATTGGTCAGTGCATACTACATATGTGTTTATGTCACAATGGAAACACTAAATTACACCAGTACATATGCAACAAAATTGTTTTTTGTCTACTAGTTTAACATGATCCCAATTTCAGATGGCGCTTACATTGACATATCATATACCAGTTTGCACTTGATGTTATGAGCAACAGCACAAGTATCTTTGGAATTTGTACCCACTGTTATAGAGAATGATATCAATAACATGTTTGCGTGTATTCAACTTATTTCAGCACAAGTCACTTACGAGCACAAACACATGATAATTTTGATATTTGCATTGCTGATATTCCGTTGTGTAAATTATGCAACCTTCAAACAAACACTGTGCACTACACAATGCACTTATCTTTGCTACATGATATTGAGAAGTTTCTTCCAGAATTAAGTGTGATGAAATACAACCCCAGATGTTTAGTGTATCTTGATTTTTGATTAATCATAAGTATGTATCTAGTATTTATAGTCTTAGATTTGAATTAATACACTAATGTTCCCATCTAATGATAAAAGCATGAAATCTGTATTGGATAGACAAAATCTCTCTTTCCTGCCTTTTAACGATCAAGTTTATTTGTCTTCCAGAAAACACATGTGACAAAATATAATAGAGTATAATCATAACCCTTTACTCTGAAGTAATTTCAGTCCATGTCTACAAAACTACTATTTAAATTTGGTGTACTAGAATTCCACATAAAATGTTAGCTCCTTTTTTACCCTTCTTTGATCAAGTGTGTCTATTGTAATGAAACAGGCATTTCATTGTAATTCTTCTTTCATCCTCCCTAAAATGCTTGTAACATCTGACAAATCTTCTGATACCTAGGGACTTTCAATTGAAGAGCTAATATGTCGCTCCAAAACAGCTCTCAAATCCAAACCGAGATTTGGAAAAATCCAAGTTGAAAGGAGTGATGATTACTATGATTTCTGGAGTATATATGGATGGAAAGTATGTTCAATTTCAAAATATCATTTCCAAGCAATGGACGCTCCATCCCCTGTTTTGTATAAATTTTGTGTAGAATTCATGGCAGTACATTGTCTCTATTTGTTTGTCATGTGATCACTCAAAAATTTAATCACTGGCATTTAATTACAATGAACAGGAAATTCAGAGAGAAAAAAGATAAAAATTTTGAATTAAAACTAGCCCTAAGAATCATCATAACATATCCCACAGGCAAAACAAAAAACTCAGTCTTTCCTTCTAGTTTTAGCCATTCGGTCGATGGAAAGCTGGCTGTTCAGTGTTAACTCAATATTCTTTTTAATCCTATCTTTTGGAGATTCCAAATTATACAATAATATTCTATACCTCTTTTAGATATAGAGTCAAGTAGAAAAGTCATCAAATTTTTTACTACCATACAGTTGTCTTTTGTTTCACTTTTCAACTTGCATGTGAGACATACACATTTTAATGTCATTCTATTTGTTAGCATGTTTCCAAAATCTGTCCATTCTTCATGTAGAAATGTACATATGATAATAAGTACCGTAATACTAACAGCAAATTTATTGTGATATTTGACTACAAGCATTTAATAACTTGTTCAATTTGGATTTTTAAAACATATATGTATTTGTTACGTAGTTTTCCATACTGTTTCTGATTATTTATTTGTATGACTCTTTAAAGGGATTATATATGTCTACTAGCTAATCTAATATTATCATTATATACATGTATATATCTTAGTTCATTTATTATAATTTTTACACATTTACCACTGCTTACCACTCAAAATATCACACGTATGTGCCTCGACCTACTTACCTAGCTTAAATCAGTATTTTTAAAGGAATGCATCATATCATATTCATTCTACAACAATCTTTGCGTATGATCAGTGCCTCCAATTAAAAAGAAATAAACTGTGAAGATCAAATATGAAAGAAAGGTATTTATTATTGTATGGTATGTGTTATACATACTACAATAATGTAGCTTGTGTACACAGCTGACTCTGCAAGTGTTAATTTGATTATGAAACTTAAAGTTCTCATGAAAAGCAAGAACATAGATGATGCATGTTGGAGATACTGATCATACAAACTTTCCTGATTCAAACTATCAAACTCAAGATTTTTACTGGCAATTGATAATAAAAGTGATTGGGTTAGTTAAGGGAAGTATTAATTGCTAGATTGCCTCATATATTGCTGCATTATGCAATTTGTTCTTAATCAACTCATGGTTAACCTTTGCAATCACTTTTTAGCCATTTCACCATATGATTGTAAACAAGATATTTCATGTTGCTTCATTTTACTCACTTTTCTCCTAAACTTTTATTTATTTGCATTTTTTCAATGGAACAGCGAGTCATAATTTGGTCTGAGGAAGAAGAGGTATTTTTTGGTATAAGTCAAAGAAATGTACTTGGGATATTTTTTGAGGACTTTTTTCCCCCTTCCTTTTGTTTCATTGGTATGGGTGCATGTTGTTTTACTACTAGGATATAAATCATTTATAAGGCTTACTATAATCACTTAATCAGTACGCCTCTTACATTCTGTACCCGGTGGAGGGTTGTTTAACTTGTATTTTGCTGTTTTTGAAGATCATTAAAGAATTAATTAATTGTTCTTACTTGGAAAAGGGGTTGTTACTTCATCCTGCGATTAATCAAAATATGACTTTCTTCATTCACTGATGAAATTCTCCTATGGTTATCTAAATCATTTTGAAATGATAAATCGTGTGGTAAAACTATTTTGTTTGTTTATTTGTAATTTAATTTAAATGTTTTCTTGTTCTTATTAAATCAATAATACTCTGTTTTCATGAGTGCTCTAACCAAAAGTTGATTTACTTATTTAATATGATCAATTTTAGGAAAAAGTTATAATCACTTTTAAAAATTATAATTCTAAATTTAGTGTAGAGCTACACGTATGTGCCCACAGTACATTTAAACTGTCAACTATGCTGTCTGGTGAAAAAGATGAAAATTAAACTTATGTAGGCAGCAAAATAAAAAAGGAAGAAAGGAGAAGGAGAAAAAGAAAAGAAAAGAAAAGTAAAGAAAGAAAAGGCTGTTTTTCAAATAGGATGTACCTGTATTCAATTCACACTATATATGATGTATGTGTTTGATTGTGTGTTCTGCACAATTCAGAGTGGTTTTCTGCACATTTTTTTCTTGTTCCAATTCTTGAAAAATGATTCAATACTAGATGAAAGTAACATTGAATTTGATTGAATATTATTTGATGATCTATTTATGGATTTAATGACCATTAAGACAGTTTTGTACAGTCATCAACCAAATCAGAAAGAAAATCTGACTGTAATACAGTGACATACCAGCCTTGATTGTTGGAATGTATAGTTATAAGAATTCACTGTTTCAGTGAAATTGAAATAGTAGTCTTCTGTTTAAAAAATCCAGATTCTTTTTTTTTTTGGCTACGGTATGAAGGTTGTGTTCCCTGTCAAGTAATCCTAACTATAGCAAGCTTGCTTCTTAGCTCATTTTTGTTTCTATTTTAGTTAACAATCCTTGTAATTCCCTTGTCGGCTTGTCCTGCAGTGAATGCTGTTTTATGACTTCAACACAAAGTAACAACAATATTCTCCCCCGCCGAGAGCAAGAAGAGTGTTAAGTCTATTTACATGTATGTGCATGATGTAACATCATTCTGGTTCTCAGCAGATCATATTTGATCAAAGTTGTGTGGAAAGAATCACAACTCTCATAACATAAGCATTAAATATTGAGTGCAGATGAATTGTAAACACCAAATAACCCTCCTTATACCTCTTATCTTCTTCCAATTTAAGCTTATTCTAATATCTCTCTCTTGTAATATCAAACACCCAGTGATAATATCCTCATAAAAGATTCAAATGAGATACAGTATATAGAGTGGTGAAGTATGACGTCATCAAAAATCTATTTTAGAATTTCTCAATTTTTTTCTTCATATTCCGAAAGAACATGTCCAAATGTCCAAATGTCGAAAACCAATTGAATATGTTAAGTATTGGCTGAGATATGACCATCTGAATGAATATATGTCCTATGGGAACTCAGTGTTATATGCTCTGGCTCCTAACCATTAGGAGCCAGAGCATATAACACTGAGTTCCTATGGGGAGTATATTTATTCAGATGGTCATATCTCAGCCAATACTTAACATATTCAATTGGTTTTCGACATTTGGACATTATTTTTGATGTTCTTTCGAAATATGAAGAAAAAATTGGGAAATTCTAAAATAGATTTGTATAATGTCACAGCTTCGGTACTCTATTAACAGTATGATGTGGTTTAGACAAGCGACTGATTACTCTACTGTTTCCTGACCATCAGTCAATCCAAATATAATCAACACGATCTATACCTCTTTAATTCCTTATGATTGAAACTGATTCCACTTTCTTGAACACAGTGAACACAACCTTTCTACAATGATATCACCTCTCCAATGATAGATTAAAAACATGGTGTTCTAATAACAGCATGGTGTGCCAAATCTTCTCTAACAATTTAACCAAAGAATTGAATCATTTGTTAAGATCATTTTTGCCATTTTTGCCACGCAATGCACCCAGGAGACTCCTTTACCTGATGGGAGCAAACAGGAGGTAAACATAGAATTCAACATATTGAGTTTGTCTGTCTATCTGGAATGCATGTATTGCATGTCTTATGTAGAAGTGTGCATGGAATAGGAGAATTTATCATTAAAGATGCAATAGATCTTCTAAAGAAGAATGTCTCATTAACATGATTTAGAAAGCTCAATAGTTAGCCATAGAGAGATAGATAGACATATAGATAGATGTGTAGATAGAAGAATACAAACAGATAAATTGATAGAGCGATAAGCAGATAGATGGAGAGATAAATATATACATTTGTAGAAAAATGAATAGGTAAATAGTTAAATACATGGAGATACAATGTTGATAGTAGATAATGCTAGATATAGATGAATAGAAATTATTTAATTTTTATTTAATAGTTGAGTTATGTTAGAGAATTTTTTAAAGGCATATATCTTTTTGTACAAGCCATATACTAC
Organism: Strongylocentrotus purpuratus; assembly: GCF_000002235.5. Classification (NCBI taxonomy): domain Eukaryota; kingdom Metazoa; phylum Echinodermata; class Echinoidea; order Camarodonta; family Strongylocentrotidae; genus Strongylocentrotus; species Strongylocentrotus purpuratus. Next base: position 177,731 of record NW_022145614.1, on the reverse strand, counting down.
ATGCATATTAGAAAGTTTGATATATTCAAGGAAATGGATTGCTTTTTTCTCCAGTAAATTTTAGGAGATTTAATTAATGCATTCTGGAAAAGTTGTGCCTTTTTTGCCCTAGCTTACTAGGAAAAATAACAGTTCATAAATTTCAGAGCCCCTCTTTTTCTTAGATGATATTATGTTATTATGAATAGTTATTCAAGGGAATTTTACACAGAAATCCATGAGTGAAATATTGTAGATTTTGCATGTTCACAGTTACATATATAGAAATTAAATATGAAGCTACAATACATGCACATACTGCATGTTTGGGAATATATAAGGCATGTGCATGTAGTTGTTCTATATTGCATGAATAGAATAACAAAAGAAATGCATGGGATGGACACATTTTCAAGAATATCTGCAATTATTGATTTATTATATACAAGATATTTTTTGTTCAAATTTGTGATGATTATCAATTTTATGAAAACCACAGTTTATGGAGTATCAGGGTGTACTGCATAATAATAAATGTATACACTTTTTAAGTTTGGAAGTTTGGTGAAGTTTTAGTACAGGAAAATAGTCAAATTGTAGCATGTAGGTTTCAGTGTGAAAGGATGTCTCATTCTTTTAGTCAAATATAATGCTTTTTAATGTGAGAAGTTATGTACAAGTTATAAAGTATACAAGAAATAAGTAATTTTTGTTTTCAATCATAAAATATGATTTACATCAATGTTACATTTGATCCTTGTTCACATATTCATTGGGATATGGTATCATAGATATGTCTTGTTCTATGATTCTCCTCTTTCTCTCTTTCTGTGTTCATTATGCATTAGCAGCCAACTTCACACTTGTATCATCATGTATTGGTACTTTGTTTTCTGTTCATATATATACACCATGTGGCTTAAAATTACAATTTCAGCATCATATCACTTCTAAAATCATGAAAGAACTTTTTAACATTCATCCAGCATTTATATGTCATACATTTTATGTTGTTGATTACTGTATCTAGAATCGTGTCTAAATCCAATTCGCATCATTTCATAATTGATGTATGTTTACAGTAACTGATAAATTCACTTCTTTTTTAAAGATCAGTCAACAATATTTTGTGAGCATGCAATACAATTTTTTTATGTTCAGTTACCAGCTTTTAAAATATCAAATTGTCATTTGAATTCTCTAGAAAGGATGTTTCCTAGTTTGTTGGGCATACATGTATAAACATTTAAATTGTTGTCACAACTTCAGGTTTACAGGCACAGTAAATAAAATAAGTTTAATTGGAAAAAATGACATCATTGTTGATTATATGTATTTTGAAATGATCTCCTTCTTAATCTTTCTTCAAACATAAAGGAGAATGCAAAGAACAAGTGAAAATAGTTATTCCCCCCATCTGTCATAATATTAACATACTATGGTTTAACTTGTTGTCATAAAATGAAATGTATCTCACTCAGGATGTTGAGAAGAAGAAATCTGTGGATGACCTGGACTTTGGTTCTCCGTCCACCTCCCACCTTGCCAAGAGGCTCGGCATCAACCTAGAGGAACCAACCACACCCGAGGACTTAGAGGTAGAGAAGGACCCCACCCCTACCCCTCCTCCAACCCCACCCCCAGAAGAGCCTAAGGAGGAGCCAGTCAAGCCCCCACCCAAGAAAACCACCAAGATGAAGGTTGAGAAGCTGATCTCCAAACCCAAGACACCACCTCCCAAGGAGCCAACGCCCACTCCCCCTCCACCACCAACGCCTTCTCCACCACGCCCTCCTACACCCTTGCCACAGTTTATCACACAGTTTAAAGGGTCTGAGTGGTTTGAGCAGTACTTCCCTAATGCTACCAATAGGGTAGGTTTCCTATCATTCATGCACATTCAATATTATATTAAATCAAGACACAGTCAAACCTGCTTTAGTGACCATCTGTCTTCAAAGACCACATTTTTTGTTTCCCTCGTATATGGTTTCTCATTGAAACATGTATTAAAGGAACCTGTCTACAAAGACCACCTGTCTAAAAAGACCACTTTTTGTGTTTCACTTTGGTCGCTATATAGATAAGTCTGACTGTAGTACAAAATAGAAGCACCTCTTAAGGGTCTTTAAGAATTAATTATGGGGTTCCACTCTTCTATCATATATGGGTTTCCAAAATTATAAAATTGGGAAATCTACTTTCTTCTCTTTTACTTTAAATGTAAGAGTGTACATTACCTTAATGTCTGTTCTCAATTCTGAATAAGATAAGTTAGGATTTAGTTGTGAAAATAACACTGCTGTGAAAAGATGAGAAATTCCTGTTCAAAATTCCAAGTCACCCAATGTATTTACCTCTAATCTTGCCATCCTAATCCTATCCTATTCCCAGAGCTTCCCTAAACCGTGGACAGTGAGTGCCTTTGTGACCATGCTCCTACGTCTCCTCAAGATTGCAGACTATGGTATGAAGACTCCTATCCTCTATGCTATTTTAGCTCTACATCAACAGGATCCTATCCCTAATGTGGAATCAGTCATGGATCTTATTCTATCTATCCTCAACAAGAACATTGGACCAACATGCCAGGATGAAGATCAAAAGGTTGGTGTATTAGAGTTCAAGACTTTGATTGTTTAAGAATATCTATTGTGATATAGTTTACTGATATTTTGATATCATTTTTCGAGATTGAATCTTTACATGAACAAAAATAAAAATCATAATGTCATTCCTGTTTTACCCTTCAGCCTTGCATGGTCTAAGGTATGACAAAGTAAGAATTGTCAACTGAATGTGCAATTATGAAAAGAATTGCTGGATGTTGCCGTGGAGGAGTTTAGCATCGTAAGAGTGAAGGACCACTTGGATCTGAATTATTATTATTATTGATTTGGGAGATGGGAATTATTACAGTTATTCTTATGGTCATTGTTATGGTCTTTTCCAGGACTTCATAGTTGCGTGTCTGCATTTCTTCAAGGCACATGGCAAGTTTAGCAAGAAGGTGGTAGTTGAGATCATGGTTGAGTTCGTTGATGGTGATAAGATGGTCAGGTAAGGAGAGAGTCCTACTGTCTTCTTTTGAATGTAATTGCATGGCCCATCGGTCATTTATCAACATGGATGTTCCAATTTGGTGAATTAGTAGAAAATTATGTTGTGTGTTTTGGCCTCAAATCTGATAGTTATTTGTTCTTACCCCGAGGAAAAGCTTAAAAATAATGATACCACCATGTTATGATACTTAGTTTTAATGGTCCTTTTCCTAGGTTTCAATATCACTGATATGCTAATGGTTACTGAGTATATTTCCGACTGTTGTCACATATATGTGAATCAGAATGCAACAATATCCTTTAGTGACAAGGATACTGATTGTAAAATAAGACAACAATACAATATTTGATTCTCGATGCTTTGATATTTGAGAATGTAAGAATAACATTCATGCGATGGATAAGCACCTGTGAAAGTTTTTAGCATAGTCTGTCTTGAGAGATCTTGAGAGATGTGAAATTGTTTTCAATGCGTTGTTTGATTCTGCAGAGAGATGGCTCATGATCTGTTTATCCACATGGGGCTTGAAGATGCTCATAACTACTTTGTCAAGGAGCTAGATAGCTGGGATGTATGGGGCATAGAAGAGGAGAGTAGAAAGAAAGAAGTCAGAGAGATGGCAACTATGTGGCTAGAACAATGGATGGCATTGTTTAAGGTAAGTCTAGATGGTAATTTTCAAGGTGTAAGATAGCTTGGATGTATGTGATTTGGATGAGAGGGAGAAATAGAAATACCCGGGGCTTCTTACATGAAATTACACACCTAAAAGCAAGACACCTATCGCTTGCACAAACTCAAGTCCATCATTGTACAGGATACTTCCTTCAGTAGCAATGCTAGCCCTCCCTGATCCAACCTAGTCAGTATGTTTGTGCCTATTGGTAGGACACCAAGCCATCATTAGCTTCTTCATCTGATGGGAGTTGAACCACAGCTCATTTCCTATTTCAATTTCAATTTTATTATCAACTGGAAATTCGCTTTGCACACAATTTGCATAGTATACAAAGATATCATAACAAATCTAGATACCATGGCATGGATAGACATACATGCCTTCCCTAGCTAGCTTCCCAACTAAGATCTGAAGAGATCAAGCTTCCATCCTGGTTTCCTGGTGTTAATACTTTCTCATTCCTTCCTACAGGGTCATCTGAAGAGGTCTATAGAGCAGCTGCAGAAAGGCAAGTTAGCAGGGAAGATTGCTCGTAAGAAAAGTATTGGTGGAGGTACAAAGACTTCTGGCTCTCCTACTAAGAGAACTATCAAGCAACCTGTAGAGGTAAGTATTGCCCCCTGTTACACCTCTGTTTCTTGCATGAAAGATTAAATATTGTTATACAAAACCTTAAATAGTGCCTTTGTTTTAATTTGTTTGTCTACAGATAAGATGTACTATTGGAAATTGCAAAGCTGAACAAATAGAAAGTAAACTTTTGACTCATGTAGAAATAATATCATGATAATGTGTAGCATCATATTATTTTTATTGAGTAGGTTACCCTTTGATGTCCCTGCTAGATATGCTATTTATAATACTTTAAATCTAGAAACAATCCAAAGTGGTTCCATTTTGCAATAGTTTCTTGTCACTCAGAAAAGTTCATGACTATGTTAATTCTAGTATTGTTCATAGTTGTTCTAGGAGCAATGTGTGTAGGCTTGTGCCCATGTTTATATTATTCTACTAATGATGTGTTCCCATTGCCCCCTAGGCACCTGTACCCACTGAGCAAGAATCCCTGGACAGCTCAGACAAGTGTTTATATTATTCTAATAATGATGTGTTCCCATTGCCCCCTAGGCACCTGTACCCACTGAGCAAGGATCCCAGGATAGCTCAGACAAGCTTTCTGAAGCAGGTGGATCTGATTCTAATAATGATGTGTTTTGATTTGCCCCCTAGGCACCTGTACCCACTGAGCAAGGATCCCTGGATAGCTCAGACAAGCTTTCTGAAGCAGGTGAATCCGATTCTAATAATGATGTGTTTTGATTTGCCCCCTAGGCACCTGTACCCACTGAGCAAGGATCCCTGGATAGCTCAGACAAGCTTTCCGAAGCAGGTGGATCTGATTCTAAGAGTGTCAAATCAGAAGCTACTAGTAAGGGTGATTCAGCGACTAAACCTAAACCACCACCACAGAAATCTATCACAGGTGAGAACAGTTTAACAGATGCATTCATTACTCTTGATGATTAATCACCCTAATGTAGCATTTGCTGATCAAGAATATACCTGTTTGCGGCAATATTTCAAAACTCATAAGTGCTTCATTTAAAATTAAAGCTGTAATTTGATTGTGTTACCTTTACTATGTGGTGAGGAGTTTAAATTGTGGATTTAGAAGATTCTTAGTGTCAAGATTGAACAGTGATCTCTTGCATGTACCAGGAGATGAATGACCATATCACATTGTCATATTCATTTCAGAAATAGTTTATAGTTATGCAAAATGAAAAAAACCCAAGGACATTTCCTAGTGATAAGTATAAACATCAAAATTGCTTCTTGCATGCTCAGAACACAGTCTCTACAGACAGTGAAATCAGATATTTTAATTGCCCTGTAGTAGAATTGTCCCCACCCCAAAAAAGTGATTCTGTTAAACCGTGTGCATCTCTTCTACTGTGCAGTGACATTCAACGTACCACCTGATATGTCAGCTCTAGATAACATCCAACCCATCGAAGCCATCAATTACTTTGTAGAGATGGAGGTGGAACGCCATCTTGAGAAGCTTAAGCAGGCTGCCGCCAAGGAACAAAGTAAGAAGGAAGATGACAAGAAGAACACTGTCCTAGTTCTACCCAAGATCAGAAGGTTGGTCATCAAACTTAAACTGTTTGAGAGTTGTTTGAGAACTGTGAGTGCTGGTGTTGTAGCCTATTGCCATGTATGAAATGAAATTATCTGAATGATCGAATTATTATTAGGGTGTGGTGAGATATGCTTCCCTTGCATTCATTGGTACCATACTGTTCCTGACATGTTTATCTGAAATCAGCAGGAAGGCTGTTATAGATTAAAAGTGATGGTACGTTTTCTTCCACTTATGATATTTTTTAGATACAACAAGGTGTGTGTCTTATAAATACACACTGATTTATTGGGTACATTTGAGATCTTGTGTTTACATGAAGTGTGCCTTCCTTGATACTATATGAACAGCATTAGCCCTACCTTTACCAGGAAGAAATATAATCCAAAGAAACATTTCTGTTTTCTATGATCATAGTAGTTATTATGTTTGGTAGCATTATCTTATGTAACCTTCCCTCCTCATCCTCCCCATACCTGTATCTCTAAATCATAATTAATTTCTTTGATTTTTGTTGTTTGAATGCTATACGTATTTATTCATTTATTAATTATTTCTTTTGTTATGCTGATGTATTTCATTTGAAATTCCATCTTTATGCAATGCTTGTCATAAAAAAAGTGGATCTGCTGGAGGGTCATTGATTGGAAGGTATTATATCAATCAACAACCAGGAAACTTTGCATTTGCATTGCTGTGATGATTTTTTTATGCCTCCGTTACGAAGTAGCCGGAGGCATTATGTTTTCGGGTTGTCCGTCCGTCCGTACGTCCGTACGTACGTACGTACGTACGTCTGTACGTACGTACGTCCCGTTCTCGTGATCGCGTTATCTGAAGAACTGGTTGATGGATTCCTGCCAAACTTTGGTCATGTATGTATCTTGTAGAGCCGATGAACTGATTAGATTTTGGGGTTACGAGGTCAAAGGTCAAAGGTCACAGGGCTCATTATGTATGCAAAACGAGCTCGTGATCGCGTTATCTGAAGAACTGGTTGATGGATTCCTGCCAAACTTTGGTCATGTATGAATCTTGTAGAGCCGATGAACTGATTAGATTTTGGGGTCACGAGGTCAAAGGTCAAAGGTCACAGGGCTCATTATGTATGCAAAACGAGCTCGTGATCGCGTTATCTGAAGAACCGATTGATGGATTGCTGCCAAACTTAGGTCATGTATGTTACTTGCAAAGCCGAAAAACTGATTAGATTTTGAGGTCACGAGGTCAAAGGTCAAAGGCCACAGGGCACATTATGTATGCAAAACGAGCTTGTGATCGCGTTATCTGAAGAACCGATTGATGGATTGCTGCCAAACTTAGGTCATGTATGTTACATGCAGAGCCGATGAACTGATTAGATGTAGGGGTCACAAGGTCAAAGGTCAAAGGCCACAGGGCACATTATGTATGCAAAACGAGCTTGTGATCGCGTTATCTCAAGAACCGATTGATGGATTCCTGCCAACTTAGGTCATGTATGTTTCTTGCAGAGCCAATGAACTGAGTAGATTATTGGTTCATAAGGTCAAAGGTCATGGGCTCATTATGTATGCAAAAATAGCTTGTAATCACAATATTCTGAGAACCTGTTAATGGATTACAATTGAACTTGAATTCGAAAAATTTCTTCTGTTTTGGTTTGTAAAATTGCTCTATGACGGAGGCATCATTTTCGACTGCGCGCAGTCGAAGTTCCATCTAGTTATTTCTTCTTTTCGGTGTAGAATGTTATGATATGTATGCCAGTGCATACACCCTGTTTAGGCCACATACCTAATAATGATAACATAATAATAATGTATTTATATAGCGCATTTTACATATTCATGTACATGTTCAAATGTGCTCTATATGATGCATATACCTGTCAACCCATGCATCTATGATCTTTGCATAGCTGTATTTTGAAAGCATGACTTGTTTTTATTGAGTCAGGTAGCTTTTGAGCCATAAATACGATTCAATGATATAGTATATATCAGTTTACAAGAACTTGTGTGATGAACATCAACAGTAGGTAGTATACTGAACTTCCTGCCTATTTGGAGTTAGTGGATAATTTATTTGGTATTAGCTAGCCTTCACCAATGAACCTAGGCTAGGCTTGAACCTTATATTTTATTAGCTTTCTCCTTTTTGTAACATTGTATTCAGTGCATTTGTGTTCTTGGCACTCAGTTTTGGTTTGAAACACTGGGCTTATCTGTCTAGCTCAAAAGTAACTTATCGATTACTCTGCTCCAACCTCATTGTAAATTTTTGCTGTTTTCAAAGAAAATTGTGCCAAACAGAATATTCTCTTGAACTGAGGTATTGTTTACAGTATGTGCTAATATTGTCCATTGCTGTCTACTTTCTACTCCTAAGGACATTATGAAAAAAGTAGAAACATGACATGCAGCTTCAAACAATTATTAAAGCTGTGAATAGCAGTTCCATCAAATAAACATCTATGAAGTCAGTAGTGGTCTTCACCATTTCTAAGAGTAATACATTGTTAATATTTAGTGTATAAAGGATTGCTGTGTTGCCAAAGTAATAAGGTCAATAGAAAGAATGTATTTCTTGAATTCTATTCTTGAATTTGATTGGCTTTCAAAGAAATAAATTCTCATCTTTAACAGAAGATTTGTTTTCCTTGAATGCTGTCCTTGCACATACCGGTAGCTAAGATAAACCACACTGCACATGGTCTTCAAGAGAATGAATTCACAATAACTATGTGCTGACTCTTAAATTATCAAAATCCTGAACTGAGGTATAGAGTATGAGGTACTTGCACACTGTAAGTTTGACTGAAGTTGACTATGGCAGCTAGTCGCCAGTTTGTACCATTGGTTGATCAAAGGTGGTAAAGAGTTACCGTAGTCATGAACTCACACAGATTGATCATGTAAGGGATCCTAGCTTACACCTAGATAATACTGCACTGCACAGGGTCTTCAGGAGAAGGATATGGACATCAACAAACTTGGTCATGAATGAATGACGTCACAGGAAGTTGTTTATGTTGCAATTTATTGTTGCACCTAGACTAACTCACTCTGCACAGGTTCTTCAAAATGAGTGATTTAATAAATATGATCTTTAACCAATTATATGAAATGTGCTCACCATCTTGCCTGTTGCTCTCATCATTCGATCACGCTGCCATTATTCAGGGATGACCTCATCTCAGAGGATGACTTCATGTCAAGGTTCGTCCATACATTATCATGGTTCAAACGCGTATCACTTAATATGCAAACATTGTTGTTAATATGATAATATTTTCTTCTTTATATAACTTTTGATTAGTTTATATGATGATATCAGATCATAATGGCCTTGTGTCAGAGGCAGTACTTTATGTTACTACACTGTAAGTGGAGAAAGAAATGTATGATTTTTATGAAAATGTCCAAAGGCTATGAAATCTATATCAGATAGCAGAATAGTAAAGAAATGACAAACTCAATGTATACTGTATTTTTTGGTATGAAAAGGTGTGAAGCATATAAGCTTTGCTTCTTTGACTGTGTTCTTGTTATACAGCTGAGTTATAGGAGTTAAATGATGCTTATTTTTCAGATGTAAGCAATGGGACTACTGTATCTAGGTGTAATGAATGTGTAATGTAAATGTAATATTGATTTTGGCTCTCATTCCAAGCATTTAACCATGTATTCAGGATTTCATGTTTTCCTCAAAACGCATGTATCTTTGGGTCTTTGTTGAATTAAATCATAGCAGTTTTCAAAGTATTTACTCTATAGAGTCTTGTAAGATGTTACCTTCTTGGAAAAGGATGGGGTTATTAATATTTTGATAACTCTTTCGCTTTCAAACATAACAGGGATTTCTCAGATGAAGAATTAAAGAGGAGGTAAAACATTGCAGTGATGAGTGCTATAACATCTAATCCCCTCACCCACAGCAAATCAACAAATATTTATAATATTCCTTTACATTTGTTATATAATGCAGAAGATAAGAAAAAAAACATACTACATTGATATACATATTTTTGGTGTGAAACAAAATATTCCTTAAAGTTAAAAGTCAACAGCATATCACTTGGTTTGTAATAAAAAAATCTCTGATCAAAACAACATAAATTTTAAATTAAACAATTAATCTTTAATCCATCTTAAACTGTCCTGTTTGTATGTTCCCTCTTATAAGAGTGATATTTTATAGGCATGCAGCTAACAATGCTGCAGTCATGTTGATGGTATTTAGAACAATTTATTCCATTTGACATAATGTAGCATATTAAAGTATATTTTTCATAAAACTTCATGTATTTTCCAAACCATTTCATGTGTGATGATGAGCACTTGGTGTTTTGTTGTGGTGTGTGCACATTTGAGTGACCTTCAAATTTTTGCCCTTGGGTAGTCATTTCATCATAATCATCATCATCACCATCACAATCATCATCACAATTATCATCATCATCACTATCATCATCATTCATCATCATCATCACCATCATCATCGTCACTATCATCATCATCATCATCATCATCATCATCATCATCATCATCAACATCATCATTGTCATCATCGTCTTCATCAGCTTTGTGCTGAACAAGTTATCCAATAAAGTCTACTAGTATAGTTCTACATACTGCTACTACTACTACTACTACTACTGCTGCTACTACTACTACTACTACTACTACTACTACTACTACTACTACTGCTACTACTACTACTACTACTACTACTACTACTACTACTGCTACTACCACTACTACTACTACTACTACTACTGCTACTACCACTACTACTACTACTACTACTACTACTACTACTACTACTACTACTACTGTTGCTACTACTGCAGCTATTACTCCTCCTCCTCTTACTACTTCTACATCATTCTCATCACTCATCATCATCATTTCTTTTTTTATCTTTATCTTCATCTTAATTTAATGAATTCATGTTACCACTGTCTTTGTAACTGTCTTTGTCACTGTTTTTTCATCGGCGTCATCGTCATCATCCATCAATATTTATATAATTACTTACATCACTAATATCATAACCACTATCATCACTCTAATGTCGATCACAATCAAACCAATTACATTCCTTATCATCTCCATCATCATCATCATCATTTTTCATCATCAATGAATTTAATTAATCTCCTTAATTATAAATTGTCATAATGGCCCTGTTATTCATGGTTCAAGTTGATATCAATCAATCAGATGTTATCTTTATCAATAATTATCTAATTACATTTTATAAGTGAATCCATAATATTTATTGTCCAGTTTTGATTCAAATGTAGTGAGATTGAAATATTAATGTGTTTCATTTGAAATACACTAAAGATACATGAACATGATACAGACTACAGAAGAAAAGGATGTATTTTCAAACACTTGCCAAACTCTAAGTACAGAACTGCTTTAATTAAGCACAATTGAGATTACAGTCATAATGTGATGAACTGAGTTGATATAATGTATATGTGCAGTTATTGGTTATGTGTGTTTATGTACGACATTGTCAACTGAATTGACACATTCAACTCAGCTGCAGATAATCCCCATGCATTCACAAGCATTCAAAAATACATGAAGTGAGATTGAAAGACTTATCAAGGTTCACTTCTCTCCTACCTTGGTGGGAGTAATGTTGTTGTGTTGTGATATGTGATTTTCTCACCATCATTTTGATGACCTTTTCCATGCAACGTTGTGACACATCTAGTGCGGCTGGTTCATCATCAGACTTCAAAAGAGCAAGGTAAACCAATGGAACCCATAATAGATTTAGCTTTTGAAATAAATAAATAATTGAAAACATATACTTGCTCAATTGAAGCTTAATTACAATCGAAGCATAAGTTTAGATTGGAAATTGATGTATCATCTTTCTTAGATTAAGAAAGAGCAGTTGTTTTTATTGGCTTATCAAGAAATGACATTTTCAGTTATAAAAAGTGTTTTAACCTAAAGTTTACAAGATACCATAATAGTTGGTTTCTACAAGCAGACAGTAATCCAGAACGTGCTTTGTTGGAGTTTTAAAGGTAAATTCTGCCTCTCAAAAAGATTGATTTGGTTTTTGTTTGTGAAATGTATTTTGAGAGCTACTGTTCTTGTAAAGGGTGGTTGTGAAATCCTTTTTTTTTTTTTTGTTCACTTGATTATGTTACAGTGAATGTAAATGTATTTGTCTAAAGGTTTTGGAATACTAATACAAAAGTGTATCATATTAATGTAACAAGATGGAGATATTTGATTTTGTCACAATGCAATGAGCAGTGAGTCTGTATTTTGTTAGCTCAATAATTATCCTTAATCATTGACCATCTTTTACATTTATTCCTTCAAAATATGTACTTTGAAAAAATGAAATATGAAAAAAGTCCCAGGATATGAAAGTGAGTGAAATACCATTTTGAACTATAACACTCTTCTTGCCATTGATTTGAAATATTGACATGAATTACAGTATATAATCTGCTTTACATACAAATCATGTTTTTGATATTTATTTTCTTCTTCAATGCCATCACTTAGAGAATGGTGGGAGGAGATGAAGAGGTATGCAGTCAGTTTTGATTTTGTTTTATTTCATATAAATGCCAATTAAATCCCCTAATGTACCGTAATTCAAGATTCAAGGATTTATTCATTGAAACAGCCATGAATTGTAGTGCTTCTGAAGCTCTGTATTGTAGATTCTAGAAAATGACAAATTGAGCCTTGAATTCTTGGAAAATTGTCAGTTCAAGCTTGTATTAGGTGCATGTAGCTTGGTGGCACAAAAAGATGCATTCCTACAGTGTATAAACCAAACTGTATAATTGTTGAAGAACCACATTGTTAGGATATGAAGCTGGTAAATGCATTTACCATCTTGACGAGGCTTAATGTTCCTAAACTTTCAATCTGATATGGCATAAAGTGAACTATTAATCAACAAACATGACTTACTACATTTATTATCTGTTTTTGTGTTCCAGACATGTCTTTTCAATTTCATGCCACTACATATCCCTAAGCTACCTAAATACTCAAACATAAATTTTGATCTTCAATATTTAATGGTAAAAAAAATATTAAGTATAATTGAGGAAGGTTTTACCTGTAAAGTATGTAGTTATATTAGAAGCTCTGCAGTATTTACTGTATGTATGAACTATGAAAACACTTTATAAAAGTATGTGCTTTTTCCTTTTATCACTCTGCAATCATGAAAGATCAAAGAATAAGAAAAAGAAGCAGAAGGAAGAGAGGTATTGTTTTGCTGTGCTAGCTAATTCACTTCAATCTCGATTTATCCAAGTTATATTCACTTGTGTATGCCATGAACCTCATTGCATAAAAGATGTAATTAAAAGCAACTTCAACATCATAAGATTTTGGTCAACCAATATTAGAAAGTTCAATAGAATCATTAATTGATCTGCATATGTTTGGAAGGTGGATTGTAATCTAACTTGCATATTTTGTGCAACGTGTTTACAGGAAGTGATGTATCTATTCTGAATGAAGAGTACTCACTACTCACAGCCTTATTTTAAATCCATTTCCAAATGATAATGTATGTACCAGTCTTTGGTTCTGAATGTATTCAGATCCTAAAGGAAACTTCCTGAAAGACAAATGTCTTGACCTTAAATCAAAACAGTTTGACTTTCATTTGGTATATCCAGAGCTGAAAGCTGTTAAAGCTAGAATCAATAATGTGTACCAGTATCTATACAAGGTTAGAATTTACTTTATTTCATGCATGACAAATTAGAAGGTTGCCTCAATATGAACAGTAGCAAAGATTCTGCCTTGAAATAAAAATAGCTGTTTACATGAATGTAAATTGGGTTGACAAGCCATATTTCATTTGCATTAAGTGTGTTGAATTTGGATGAATTAATCATCTTAAAAGACAATTTTTGCGGATGTTAATTTCATGATTTTTTTGGCACTGTATCTGCTATTAAGACTAATTTCTTCACTGTGTGTGGTGTATCCATGTACTATCATGTTTGCCATGAATATTGTTTTATCACAATGATCTAAAGTTTGTATTTACCCCTTCACTTTGAATGTTTTTTCACCCCCTCCAACATATACTTTGCAATTTAATATTGACCATTTCTTTTTAGCTAGGATTGTATATTACTTTTCAGACTAGATAAAGTGAATTTATTTTTTACTTGCAAAACTTACTTTGATAGTCATCAGAAAGGGGAAATTTCAGAAAAGAGAGAGAGAAAGAGAGAGAGAGAGATAGAAAAAGGGAGAGGGGTGAGAAAGATATCAGCTTTTGTTTAGTTTGGAATGAAGAGGCTTAACATAAATGCACAGATCTTCTGAAAACATCAGTTCTATCACCTACCTTCATACTTTTCTACACAGTGTTGATCAGGCTGATATGAATGAATAAATCAAATAGTTAAAGAGAAGCTAAGGTGATATGAAATACCTTTTGAGTCTCCTGTGTCAGATACATACTGTCATAATATGCATTTTTGCTTTGCACTTTGAAGGCTTTGTTTTAAACTGTCTGCACAAAGTATTTATGTAATTCCTGCAACTGAATTTGTCATTTATAAAGGGGTGTGACTCCCATGAAAATAAATATGGTAGATGTGCAACTTCCTTGCTCAATGATAAGGAAGATCTGTGATCAACTCACACAAAATGCAGCTTCTTTTTTTTTCTTCTTCATTTTGGCACTTCACTATTTCTAATCACTCACTTTACAATGGTGGCAGTGGTACAGGGATTCAAAACCTCACCCATTTGCAGTCTGTCTTCAGAGAGGGCATTTCCATTTCAGATGGTGATCCCATCTACTTTGCTGTCTTTACAGTTCCACAGATACTATTGTTTGTTATTTCTGTGTTGAAGTTCTTGAGAAGTATGAGAGCTTCACCCTTGAAATGATCAAAGCTGCTGAAGGCATATCTAAACCTTTTCAGATCTACTGCTGATTGCACAATGATTAACCTTCATGCACATCATCTAGACTTTGCTAGTGCAACCGCCGTTATGACATTTCTTTGCAGTGAGTACCTTCTCCACACAAAAAGACACTGCTAGAATGATTTTTTTTATTCAATTTTTAGTCCATACATGTACCTCTGTAATTTATATCTTTATCACTGAAATTTGCTACCATTGAAGGACAAGGAAAAGGTAATTTATGAAAACTTCATCCTCTGTCATTTTGATTGCATTGTGAGAACATGTACCGGCAATGTAGATTATGAATAACATTTTCAACTTTTTCAGTGTAATTGTTTATTAAGAGTATACATAATTTGCACAAGTATGTAAAATGGATCCAATCATTCTATGAACTGTAGACACTTAGGTTAAAAATGAAATCATATTTTTATTGTACTACTAAAAAAGAAAGAAGTTATTTATATACTGTATATACATATATGTGTGTGTGTATGTGTGTGTCTTTTATTGTGGGCATGTACCTGTCTTTTTTCATTAATTATAAATTTTATTCAAATAGCTGTATCCTTTATTTGAAATTGCATTTGTGCTATTTTTGCTCCTGATTATATATTTAATCATGCCATTTTAGCTCATAAAATTTTGTGAGTTTTGTTCACATGTATCCTTGGAAAGAAGGCTAACCCCATGGCCCAAGATATCACCTGTGCTGGGAAAACTTGTATGACAGTTCAATAAAATCAAATTTATTTTCCTGTCATTGATACAATTGTATATTTCATGCATATTTGTAAATGTTTATCTGATAATCTTTTTGTATTCTTTTGCAAACACTTTGTTATTATATCATTATCTCATTTTTCCTCATAAATCCTCCTCTCCCTCTCTATATATCTCTATCTCTTCAATCTCCTTTCACTCTCATTTTTATTTCTTTTTATTGTTTCTCTCTCACCCTCTCCTCCTTCCCTTTCTCACCCTCTCCTCCTTCCCTTTCTCACCCTCTCCTCCTTCCCTTTCTCACCCTCTCCTCCTTCCCTTTCTCACTTTCTCCTCCTTCCCTTTCTCACCCTCTCCTTCCCTTTCTCACCCTCTCCTTCCCTTTCTCACCCTCTCCTCCTTCCCTTTCTCACCCTCTCCTCCTTCCCTTTCTCACCCTCTCCTCCTTCCCTTTCTCACTTTCTCCTCCTTCCCTTTCTCACCCTCTCCTTCCCTTTCTCACCCTCTCCTTCCCTTTCTCACCCTCTCCTCCTTCCCTTTCTCACCCTCTCCTCCTTCCCTTTCTCACCCTCTCCTCCTTCCCTTTCTCACCCTCTCCTCCTTCCCTTTCTCACCCTCTCCTCCTTCCCTTTCTCACCCTCTCCTCCTTCCCTTTCTCACCCTCTCCTCCTTCCCTTTCTCACCCTCTCCTCCTTCCCTTTCTCACCCTCTCCTCCTTCCCTTTCTCACCCTCTCCTCCTTCCCTTTCTCACCCTCTCCTCCTTCCCTTTCTCACTTTCTCCTCATTCCCTTTCTCACCCTCTCCTTCCCTTTCTCACCCTCTCCTCCTTCCTTTTCTCACCCTCTCCTCCTTCCCTTTCTCACCCTCTCCTTCCCTTTCTCACCCTCTCCTCCTTCCCTTTCTCACCCTCTCCTCCTTCCCTTTCTCACTTTCTCCTCCTTCCCTTTCTCACCCTCTCCTCCTTCCCTTTCTCACCCTCTCCTCCTTCCCTTTCTCACCCTCTCCTCCTTCCCTTTCTCACCCTCTCCTCCTTCCCTTTCTCACCCTCTCCTTCCCTTTCTCACCCTCTCCTCCTTCCCTTTCTCACCCTCTCCTTTTCCCTATCTCTCCCTCTCCCTTCCTCCCTCTCTCTTAATCTTGTGTGTTATACAGTAAGCCTAACCTGGTACGCCTCGGTGAGACTCATACGAGTACATGCAAGGACAGGAGAGAGACGGTACTCCAAACAGGTGAGAGATTAAAGAAATACATCAGTTGTTATATACCTCACTTAAGAAATCCAGCCATCTGATTGGTCGAAATTGCATTCATAAACTTTAACTATTCCTGTAAAATTCCCGGTAAAATTCCAAACCCATGTAATAGTTCAAAAAATAGTTCTAAAATCCCAGTAACCATGGTTACTGGGAAAATAGTTCAGTCTTGGTAAAATACCCATAGGTTTACATGTTAAAAAATGGTTTGAGCGATTGCGGATACCGTACGTGTGCGAAGAATTGGTCGGTATTTTCATACAAGACAAGACAATTCCAAACAAGACAAAAATGTCTAAAGAAACTCTCCCAAGATTTCAACTTATCTAATGCAAGACTCGCTGACAGCAAGAACAACAAAAAGGGTACATGAAATTATCCATAAACATGTTTGTTAAGTTGCTGAAAATGGAGTACCGGCATAGACGTAGACGGAAATAGATCTAGGGTCTAGTAGTCAGGGTGTCTGATCGCGCACCCGATGTTGTGTGCTGAAATTCTTCCCATAGAGATTGCGCGCAATGCAGTCTCTATGCAGTCTACGTGCATTGCGCGACCATGCAAAAAAAAAGTCAAGTTTTTTTTTCAATTCGAGATTCAAACCTTTATCTGTTGTGATCCTGAAGGTGATATTCAATAAGTGAGGTGTCATCCCACAGGGCCGGCCCACCCCCAAAATTGTAAAAATATCTTGCTTAGACTAGAATCTAGATCTAGTCTACTCTCAAAGATACACTCATAAAAAACAACCGTGCAGATAAACTAGAGAAAGGCCAAGGTGGTGTCATTAGTTGACTCTTTTGTTCTCGGCATATAAAAGTATTAATGACTGCTTTAATATTCGAGAAATAGTTGTTTTTATACGCTCTCAGGAAGGTTACAATTGGGCTATTGCCCTCGGCACGCCTCGGGCAATAGCACAATTCTAACCTTCCCTTGAGCGTATAAAAACAACTATTTCTCTCAAAGCAGTCATTAATACTATAATATTAGGCAAATATTGGGAAGAATGGTTCAGAGTCAGGGGGGGGGGGGGGGGGGGTACTCAGATTTGGTTTGGACGGGGTGTGCCATTCAAGCCTTGAAACCTCACCCATTTTTACTCAATTAGGGTCATTTTGGTCGGACAAAGGTACAATTTGGGGGGATTTTCTTGAAATAAAGGCCCATTTTGGTGATGTTTTGTGTGAAAAAGCGACACATTAGAGCGGTCCATCCCGCATGTCTTAATATGTTGGTACACCCCCCCCCCCCCCCAGTTCTACACATAGTTTGGCCGATTGGTTTTTTTCAATTAGACCAAATGGTGCATGTTTTTTTGTGTTGTGTGCTAATTGCCTAACATATAACAGGAACAGACTTGGTCAGACGAAGTGTACAGATGATCACCTATTTAAAAACTTGAGTAATAGTCTTTATCAAAACAATATTTTAATCGCCAAATAGTGCAGAAATTCATTCATCACATTGATTGCATCATCAAAAATACTAAAATCACAGTTATTTTTCATGATATATGAAATGTTAGTTTGAACCAGCAATAAGTTAATTTTAAACTGTAATTCATAGTGCATGCTCATTAACAAAGAAATGATTATGGTGCAAGTATTTTATTTGTTTGAAATTACAGAAAGACATGATCATTCATTATTTAGTAAGTCATTGTGACGTGGTAATGGGGTTTTATTGAATCTGTTTGTTTTACATTCTTAATGAGTGAATACATTTTTTTTATTTATTTTTTTATATGGGTTTCGGTTGTGTCTTTCACTTCTTTACAAACTCACTCTTGTCCATCATATGTACAAAGTCTGACTCTCCTGAAGATTTAAAATGTCACATCTTTCTATGAACATTGTGTAAAAATTTGGTCAGCATGTTCTTGTTTGGATGAGCTCTAGAGAATGAAGTCGTTAAGTGAGAGCTCAGATGAAGATGGCCGGGGTTCACTACTCTAAGATTGGTCTCATGTTTCCCTTGACTATTGTTAAGAAGTCACGCACATATAACTCAAATTACTTGATCCTTCTCAGAATCTCACAATTCTTGTTACATCTTTTTAACATATTACTGGGGTGTTATTCCACTTTAGAGAGAAGTGTTTTATGCCAACTCTTTTTGGGATAAACAGGGCTCTTGTTTGTTGTTTTATATGTGTTGGAAGCTGGACAACCTAGATGATTGCTGTTGGTTGCTAAATCCAACTTTATGTGGTCATTTTACAGTGAAATCATAATCAATATAATTACATGTACAGTAACAATTTGTAGTTGTCATCGACATCCAAGAGGCAAAGACAGGACATAAAGCTTGTTTGGCCGAGATTACTGATCATATCATAACAATAACTACTGTCAAAAATAGTACTTGTATTCTCAAACTAGCAAATCCCCCTCCATTATAAAGATAAGGATATAACTTGATTTTTTTCTTAAATTAGTTCAGGACATAGTGTATTGACTATTGAGAGAGATAATTGTGACACACGCACAGGTACATGATCAGAGGTCAATACATGGCGCTCCAAATAGTTGCCTTGCATACAGATTGTATGTAGGCAGACACTATCAGGAGCTATATGCATTGACCTTTGGTCGTGTATGTGTGATGTGTGTCTCAACTATCTCTCTCAATATGCTATGGCTGAGGACAAGTATCCCACAGAGCTTTAGTATCCCACTCAAATCTTCAGAAATGTTTTTGAAGATATAAAAGTTTATGCTTGTGAACATGCTGTGGTTATGATATCCATGCAGTTGTGTAAAGGATGTAATGTCTATGGAAAAATAGAAGGACTAATTATGTAACATTGCCCTTGTGGATCTCTAGCTGCAGGTAATATTGCAATCATGTAAGTTTGTTTTGTTGATCTCTTAAATTTAACCCATCTCTTTCTGCTTATCACACAGAATTACGTCTACCACCCCTGCCTCATCAGCTACGTAAGAAGATGGAGGCGGATGGTCTCTACACCTTCACGTCTAAGATTGACTTCCCTTTGAAGACCTATGTATTGAACCCCTTCCCATCACCTATTGATGTGTATGATGAGCTTCATCAACCTATCTTACTCACTCTCAAGACATCACAGAAGTACTTTGTACCTGGTCAATCTGTTGTTCAGTCTGAAAACTATAGATGAAGGAGCTATATAAGGACAAATGGTCTGGGAGTTTTGCTTTCTGCAGCTCTACCTATTTATGGAGTTTTGAACAAACCCAGATGTATTATAACCTTGACGATTTGAAGCTGATGTCTAGTTAGTACTTTAAGATGGAAAGTTTTATGACATCAAATTTTAAGTGATGATTGCAGAAGAATTGATGTGAATCATTGATTATTACCATCATCATGAGACTTTCAGATCAATATCATTTTAGTCATACTAACAAGTACCATCCCTCCACTTGAGAAATACAATTAATGTAATTCTCAAATAAACGAACAAAAGCAACATATAAATATCTCAACATGATTTACTTGGGCATCAAAATAAAAGAATGAAAATGAAATGGGTGTACCGGTATGGTATTTGGTATTGGTCAGTGTACTATTATCTGGAGCCTGTCTATATACATATATGCAATTGATTTGCATCAATCGCAATTCTTTTTGTAATGGTACAATATAATTCTTTTGTTTGCCTGTTTAATTTGCCAACTGGTTTGTGGTAAACTAAGAGGATTTAGTAATGTTAAAGAGAGAAGAAGAATATCAGACTAATATTTCATTTCCAATGTAAAGCATACAGCAATATTGTATTCAGTATAGTAATTGACTACATCATTCCCTCTCAAATGGATTAAACAAGATTGTAATCAAGGTTGAAGGCTTCTTAAAGGAGATCTAGTCCTGCAACTAAAATAATGTACCATAAATTTTGCAGTGATGTGTGCAAAACCGTGGGCCGATGAGCCTTGTAAAGGCACACAAAATGTTTTTAGTTGCTTCATGTTTTTATGATTTGTAACGGTTAAAACAGTGTTTCATCATGTAAACTATTCACGAGCCCCCCCCCCCCCCCCCCCCAAGAGAACAAGCTTTTCTATGTAAAGAATAAATAGCTAAGAATTTAGATGGCCAAAACTGCCGAAAGTGTTATAAGGGTTTAGTGAATATTCATGGCTCTCAATGAATGAGCAATCATTAGCAAGAACATTCATAGAAAAATACCAATTTGATCAAAGTCTTTGCCCTTTTTTAAATTTCTGATATAATTGTGCTCTTTGAAACAGATCAATTTCATCTTCATTTTTTCATCATATTGATAACCAAATTCATATAAAAAAAGAAAAATCATATATTATATTATTAAAGGATTTATGATAAAAACTGACAACTGTCATAATTTAGTGTTGTATTGAAACCTTGCTAGTGTGGAAGTGTCTTCCTCACCTACTACAGTGATATTTCTATAGATGAATAAATATATTTGTAATGATAGTTGTCATCGTAGATGGTTACATTTATACACTGTCCATATAGATGCAACACCTTTAATATATGCAAGAAATTCCACTGTATATCCCTCCATGCACTATTACCATAAAGTTATATTTCTGTACCGAAAGTGTAAATAGTATTTATGATATTCCATTACTAAATATCAAAAGAAAATGATAATTTATACACATATTTGTATCTAATTGAGTGCCATGTATATTTTTATGTTGATGTATGCTATACATGTACAGAGATATTCTAAAAAGAATGATGAATAAATGTATTTTGAAAATGTAACTACTTATGTTCTCTATTGATTTTTCACATCATCTAGAACCCCATAAACTAAGAGGATTTTCCATGGAGGTTGTAAAGAAAGTGTGTTAAAGTTAGAAATGTAATTATTAATTTAAGCCAGATGGGCAATGTTATATATTGACCTAATTTTTGTACAAGAATGGAGAAGTGATACCAAGAAAAGAGAGATTGATTAATTGGATGAATGAGAGAGAGAGAGAGAGGGGGGAGGGGGAGGGAGAGAGAGAGAGAGAGAGAGAGAGGGGGAGGGAGAGAGAGAGAGAGAGAGAGAGAGAGATAGAGAGAGAGAGAAGGGGGGGAAGGCTTTATTACTGGAACAAATTTACCGATGTAAATTTACTGACAAGTATTGCAGCTGTTTATAATTTACATAAGCTACTTTCATCTTTGCTTCATAAAGAATAGAAAAACATTTTTTGTTTAAAGGACTATCAGACAAGTGATTAAAAATGTTATGAAACACAGATGCAGAGCACCTTTCAAAGTAGGGGTGCATCAACAAATATGGGGACTTTCTTGACTGAAACGGGCACCTACAGAGAGTAACTTTTTAAACTGGAGATTGACATTTGGACATTATTTGTATTTGTATTTGTATTATTTATTCGGTACTTTCAAGAAATATACCCTACATTAGAAATGATGTTCTCATAAATGAATTTCCCCATCTTCTCTTTATGTGGTCCAAGATACTGCTGCAGCACAATGCTTTACAGTTGCGTGTGATTGTCTGAAGATCCAGATGTAAGCGAGCACACATTTCTGAGCTTGCACTTCGACCTATTATAGATCTTATTATCTAAATGAAATCATCAATCTTGATGGGGTTTTAAGCATAATCTCATAATGAAAGAATTGATAAGACTTGCTATGTGTTAGTTGAGAAGATACTATAAATGCAAGCAAGCGTAGCGAGCGACTTTGGGTGAAATTCAAGGGGAAATTGCTCTCATGTGCTCCAGACTAGCTAGGGGTTCATGTTAAGTAGACCAAGTGAAATCTATTGTTTCGGGGGAGATGAGGGGTGACTAAATACATCTTGTCATAGCAGGCGCGGATCCAGGGGGGGGGGCCGAGCGGGCCTTGGCCCCCCCCCCCCCGCAAAAAAAAAAAAAAAAAAAAAAAAAGAAGAAAGGAAAAGAAGGGAAAGGGAAAAAGGAGAAAAAGGGAAAGAAAGAAGAGGAAGAAGAAAAGAAAAGGGGGAAGAAGGAGATCAGGGGGCGAAAGGGCCTTGCCTCCCAGGCTGTTCCCCCCTCCCCCGCCTCCCCATCAAAAAAAATAAGAGAGAAGGAAGGAAAGGGAAAGAAAAAAGGAAAAGAGGAGATACTGGCGTACTGATAGAGGGGGGGGGGGCTTGGGGGAAATCAAATTCAAACGTGGTTTATTTCTAATTCCACAACGGTGGATTAATAATGCTGAAATGACATAATTTCCGAAATTTTTCCTCACTTTTTAGTAAATTATACGTTTGTATGTGTTTGTTGAAAAATGACAAATTCCTAAATTTACAACCAGGCAAAAAATATGATTCTTGAGATTCGTACATGTCAGGGCCCGAGGTACGGCGGGGATCGAGAACCTCGAGCTCCCCCCCCCCCCCCCTCCCCCACTTTTTCTTGACAAAGTATATTAAAGAGAAATAAAATAGAATGAGAGCAAGAAAGTGAGAATAGTTAACTGCCAGTGTTAACAAAATAATGAGGCATCAAAATATGCTCATCTGACCTTTATTAAACGCCTAAAACCCCTGAGCTTCCGGGGCCGGCTCCGCCGCCTCGACCCCACCAGGGGCCCTAAGGCGGGCCCCTGAATGCTTATCTGATCGTAATTTATTGCCTTAAACCCCTGAGCTTGCGGGGTCGGACAAGGTATCAAGATGTGTTTATCTAACCACAGGCGCGTAGCCAGGGGGGGGGGGGCGGTCCCCCCTCCAATCGGAAGAGGACGTAGGAAGAAAAAGGAGCAGACAAAGAACATCTTTGAAATTCAGACAAGGATTAAGAGTATAGAGAACGGTACAACGCATCGTTTTCTTTCTCTAATAATAAAACGTCAAAGCCTCGCGCAGGAGGGGAGGGGGGGGGGGGGGGACTGAATTCAGACGAAGATTCAGAGGCGAGAACGGTAATACGAATCTTTAATGATTTAATGAAACGTAATAGCTTCTGCGCTTCGCGCGGGATGGAGGGGAAACTAAATTCCGATGAGGTTTATTTTCGAGAACGGTACAATGAATCGTCTTCTTCTCTAACGATTAAATGAAGATTAAAAGCTTCCGCGCTTTGCGCGAGAGGGGGGGGGGGAACCTGAATTCAGACGAGGATTAAGAGTCAATAACTGTACAACGAATCGTCATTTTTCTCTAATGATTTAATAAAACGTAGAAGCTTCCGCGCTTCGCGCAGAAGGGGGAGGGGGACGGGGACTAATTTTAGACAAGGATTAAGAGTCGAGAACTGTACAACGAATCGTTTTCTTCCTCTAATGATTTATTGAAACGTAAGAGCCTCTGCACTTCGCGCGGGAGGGGGGGGGACTGAATTCAGACGAGGATTAAGAGTCGAGAACGGTACAACGAATTGTCTTCTTTCTCTAATGATTTAATGCAACGTAGAAGCTTCCGCGCTAGGCGCAGGAGGGGAAGGGGGGGACTGATTTTAGACAAGGATTAAGAGTCGAAAACTGTACAACGAATAGTTTTCTTTCTCTAATGATTTATTGGAACGTAAAAGCTTCCGCGCTTCGCGCGGGAAGGGGGGAACTGAAATCAGACGAGGATAAAGGGTCGAGAACGGTACAACGAATCGTTTTCTTTCTTTAATAGTTAAATAAAACGCCAAAGCTTCCGCGCTTCGCGCAGGAGGGGGAGGGGGGCTAAATTTAGACAAGGATTAAGAGTCGAAAACTGTACAACGAATCGTTTTCTTTCTCTAATGATTTAATGAATCTTAAAAGCTTCCGCGCTTCGCGCGGAAAGGGGGGGGGGGAACTGAAATCAGACGAGGACAAAGGGTCGAGAACGGTACAACGAATCGTCTTCTTTCTTTAATAGTTGAATAAAACGTCAAAGCTTCCGCGCTTCGCGCAGGAGGGGGAGGGGGAGGGGGTCTGAATTTAGACAAGGATTAAGAGTAGAGAACTGTACAACGAATCGTTTTCTTTCTCTAATGATTTAATGAATCTTAAAAGCTTCCGCGCTTCGCGCGGAAAGGGGGGGGGGGAACTGAAATCAGACGAGGACAAAGGGTCGAGAACGGTACAACGAATCGTCTTCTTTCTTTAATAGTTGAATAAAACGTCAAAGCTTCCGCGCTTCGCGCAGGAGGGGGAGGGGGACTGAATTTAGACAAGGATTAAGAGTCGAGAACTGTACAACGAATTGTTTTCTTTTTCTAATGATTTAATGAAACGTAAAAGCTTCCGCCCTTCGCGCGGGAGGGGGGAAACTAAAATCAGACGAGGATAAAGGGTCGAGAACGGTACAACGAATCGTCTTCTTTCTTTAAAAGTTTAATTAAACGTCAAAGCTTCCGCGCTTCGCGCAGGAGGGGGAGGGGGGGGGACTGAATTTAGACAACGATTAAGAGTCGAGAACTCTACAACGAATCGTCTTCTTTCTCTAATAATTTAACAAATCGTAAAATTTTCCGCGCTTCGCGCGGGAGGGAAAGAAACTAAATTCAGACGAGAATTATTTTCGAGAACGGTACAACGAATCGTCTTCTTTCTCTAATAATATAATGAAACTTCAAAGCCTGGGAGGGGGTAACTCGCCCCCCCCCTTCACCGACCCCCCCCCCCCGCCCCCGCATGACGTCACTGTTGGTCGCCATTACGTACCAATATTTGGCTCGCATAATTTCAAATTTGGGCCCCCCCCCCTAAGAAATCCTGGATCCGCGCCTGTGTCATAGCATGCATAAAAGATATTCATGACTCTTTTCATGCATGATTAACGTTTGGCAAATGCAAATGCAATTGCCTTTATAGTTTGAAAACTACTTCATTGTTTGAACCTTTATATTCTTGAATAAAGGTTATTGATTAGCTTGTTATTCTACGATGTTCAAAAAGGCTCTCTGACGGTTTGAAAGATGAGAGGGTCGGAAGAATAATGGCTCTGTGGTTGAGTAGAATATGTCACGATACGTTTAGTGTAAGGGGGCACACTTATTTTATAAATTACTTATCTAGTGGTGAAATTGAGCACGATCACGGTTATATTAAAAAAAGGTTGTTCTTATAAAATTGAGGGTTGTGCCCCTGCCCCTGCCCCTCCCTCGCTAGTTTCATCGTGGTGGGAGAAATGGGAAATATAGGTATAAAAATGGGCACCTATATCAAAGGGCTTTTAAAGAGTAAGGAGAAGGGACACTTATCAAAAGTGACAAGGGGAACTTATAATATTCAAATGGGCATTTACTAGAAAGTAGAAAGGGGTACAAAGTCAAAGGAGCATTTATACGAGATGAAAAGGGGCACCTCTCCTACCTAAAAATTACATTTATTACAAGAGAAAAGGCACTTATCGAAGTAAAAGGGGCAACTTTCAGATTTCGATTAGTAATAATAATAATAATAGATCACATTTATAACGCGCCTAATACATTGTTTCTAGGCGCAGTGGTGCTGTTGTCATCCCAGCAGCCATTAAGTGAAGCAATATCCTTACACGAAATAAAGTCGGGACGACAGCACCACAAGTACACAATATTATTCAGTACACAATTATACAGTATGCTATGTTACATTACAAAATCAAAATTACAGTTTGTTTATACAAATAAATGAATAAATCAGCTTAATCTAACTTAAATCTAACTTAAATCTAACTTAAATTCTGCTAAAGATGACTTATTTCATAACAAATAGAAGTACAACATCATTTATTTATTTGACATGTTTAGAGAAAAAAAATTCATGGTATGTTTTTGAACAGATGGGTTTTTAACATTACTTTGAAAATGGGTGTAGAAGGAGCATTTTGAATGTACGACGGGAGGCTATTCCACAACTGGGGGGCAGCTACAGAAAGCGCTCTATCCCCGTATCTCGTTTTCACACGAGGGCCAGGAATTAGTTGAAGGTGAGAGGAAGTAGAAGCACGCAACCTGGAGGAGGGGGGTTTGGATTTTACAAGACTGGAAAGGTATGTGGGGCATTCACCGTTACGGATTTTAAAGGCAAGGAGAAGAATTTTAAATTGGATACGTTGAATTACTGAGTTACACCAGTTAGATACTTTATATGTAGGATCAGTTAATTATATTCAGCGACTCATTAAGTGCCTTAGTAGCAATAAAGAACAAAAAAGAAGAGAATTTTATTTCAGAAATACTTGTAAGCTTATCCCACCTTAAATTAAAAAATATAAATGTTAGCTTTGAATGGATTCCCTCCCACTGTGGAATAACAGGAAATGAATGTGCGGATTTTCATTAAGGCAGCCCTCAGCAAACACATTGAAATAACAAACAGCCTTAATATCTCAGAAGTGAACAGCATTTTAGAGAGGCATTTACCGAGCTGTGGCAATTAAGATGGCAGGTTTCTCCAAATACACACTACAAAACAATCCAAAAATCGGTTTCACAAACCTTCAATTGCAAACTAGAGCGAGCAAAAGAAAAGATAATACTTCGTTTACGACTTGGACACATCGGTCTTAACGCGGATCTAGGCCGAATGGGAATACATCCAACTGGACACTGTAACTCGTGTCGAGAATTAGAAACCACTGAACACTTTAAAGCAAAGTGCCCGAAATATTTAATTGAAAGATCCATGCTACTCGCTGAAACAGATTGTATAAATCCCGACGATATTTTAAGGCTCTTAAATTCATCAGAAGCTAACATTCAAAACGCTTTATACCGTTTTGTTGTAAGAACGAAACGTTTCAATTAACCCAAAATAATCGAGCTTTTTTTTTTTTTTTTTGCACCACCACTCACAAAAGCCCACATTTTGTTTGTTTCCCCTAAACATTTTAATTATCCAATGCAACATGTATTATAAACACCACTCTATCACAAAATTGTTTTTCTTTTAATCGAAGGTTTATTAAAGTCTGCGAAGTCGCTCAAAGCCAATTTCCCCGGAAAAGTACCCTCTTGATTTTAAAATTGTTGATCAATTACTTTCTTCTTTCGAGTTTCCAGATTATTAATGTTTTCCCAAAGGGAGCCCCCTGTCTACACCCGAGAGACAGGACGGTGTCTGGACGGTGTCTTAGAACGGACAGGACTACGCGGTAACCTACAGGATACAAAAATCTACATTTTGTCGTATTTTTATTTTTTTCTTCATCTATTTTCTCTTTCATTTCATTTTAAGGGGGAAAAGAAGGAGAAAAAAAAAAGAAAAGAGAGAAGCCTATATTTAATGTTTATTTTTGATACTCTAATTAAAAAAAAAAGAGAAAGAAAGAAATTAATATTAAAAAGAAAGGCGTTGGTGATAATAGTCAGGTCTTGACTGATTGCCATTACAACAAAAAACAACAACAACAACTGGCAGCCAGTGGAGATTGCGGAGGATTGGAGTAATATGTTCATAAGGTCTTGAGCGGGTAACTAGACGAGCGGCGGCATTTTGGATACGTTGAAGAGGAGCAAGGTTTGAGGGTGGCAAATTAACAAGGAGGCCATTACAGTAGTCTAAGTGGGAAGTGACAAATGCATGAATCAGTCGTTCTGTAGTGGGTTTATCTAAAAATTTACTAATTTTACCAATTTTGTGGATACCATAAGATGCAGCTTTAAATACTTTCCTTATGTGAGCCTTCATATTGAGAGCAGTATGGTAACAGTCACCCAGGTTTTTGGCCGATTCAGAGGTACACAATTTTGTGTCATCTAAAAAAAAATCTGGCAAGGGCAAGGGTTTACGAAACTGAGATGTGATGTGAAGTAATTCAGATTTGTCACTGTTAAGCTTAAGATTCTTGAAGACACTGACTCTTCAAGATTTGTCAAGCTAACCGACCGGTGACGGGGTTCAAGGATTACATAGTGGCACTCATCAGAGAAAGGGGCATTTATAAGAAAGGGGAATTATAGGGGCACGTGTAAAAGTAAAAGGGGAACCTATCAGAGGTGAAATGGGACACGATATCATTCTAATAACAAGAGAAAAGGGTCATTTCTTGCACATGAAGGAGCACTTGATAAGAGTTAGAGGTAGATTGAATAGAGGCACTTCTATATCAGAGGTGAAAAGGGGGATGGGCAATTAGAAAGACCAAGGGTGCTTATCTGAAGTAAAATGTGGAATTCCCTACCTCCATTTTTACAATCTGTCGGATTTAATAATTCTTTCAAAAGACTTTACAAGAAACATCTTCTCTCTCCTTATAACGCATAATTTTTTTTTAAGACCACACCTATATTACTAATACTCCTTTTTACCTCTTTTTCCCCCCCTCAAGTATATGTTATTATTACTTCTGCGCATGGTGCATTCAATTGTCAAGTCTTCCTGGCTTTTACGGATGCACCATTTTCCATTTATGTTTTGAATGCTGTTATGTCAATTTATATGTAATTTTGATATTGTTACATGTTATGAAATTCCATATTTTATCTTTGTATATGATGATGGAAATAAATTTCAATTCAATTCAACTTTGGGGGTACTGAAATGTGTGTGTGTGGGGGAGGGGGGGGGGGCGCCTCTGTGATGAAGCTGAATTAATTTAGTTTATTAAAGACAAAATGACAATTGTGGACATAACTACTGGACAGAGAATGAAAAGAGATCATTTCATGACATGTTAAGGACGACACAGAATGCAAGCTTGACCTAGACAGTTCGAATTCAGCATGACAGCTTGGGATAAATCTTCTTCTTCTTCTTCTTCGTCTTCTTCGTCTTCTTCGTCGTCTTCTTCTTCTTCTTCTTCTTCTTCTTCCTCCTCCTCCTCCTTCTTCTTCTTCTTCTTCTTCCTCCTTCTCTTTCTCCCTCACATTTCCTTTCTGTTCTACTCCATTCGACTCCTCCCTCTCTCTCTCTCTCTCTCTCATTTGTTCTTCTCTCTCTCTCCTCATACCCCTTTCTGGGAGAGAAGGGGTGAATGTCTCAGAGCACTTATAAATTCATTTATTCAATGCATTCTGTGCATTATCAAGATTCATTTTTAAATGTCAGTTTTCAAGTTTATATGTCAGCTTTTGTTAATGCTATCATTGCTATTATTATTGTTATTATTATTATTGTTGTATTTTCTTTGTTTGGGTATCCTCGAATGTATTTATATATTGCTAATGTTGTTTGTATACATGTATGTACGTCACTCGCCAGTGGAGGACGAATTTCTGTATTTTTTAAAATCAGACAATAAATTATCTTGAATCTTGAATCCTCCTCCTCCTCTTCTTCTTCTTCTTCTTCTTCTTCTTCTTCTTCTTCTTCTGCTTCTTCTTCTTCTTCTTCTTCTTCTTCTTCTTCTTCTTCTTCTTCTTCTTCTATTCTTCTTCTTCTGCTTCTCCTTCTTCTTCTATTCTTCTTCTTCTGCTTCTCCTTCTTCTTCTTCTTCTTCTTCTTCTTCTTCTTCTTCTTCTTCTTCTTCTTCTTCTTCTTCTTCTTCTCTAATGGGTCGCTTTTTTTGCAAAAAATACCTCAACATGGGGTATGATTTTTCTATTATAATTAATGTTTCTAACTTAATTTCCGGACCTTTATTGATCAATCTTAATAACTCTTTAGATTGGTCGAAAAAGTTCTGAGAAGATATAAGCTTTATTGATAACAATTAAATCATAAACTCCCAATCACTTCGTTATTACTATATAGGTAAAACAAAAATTATTAACTTTATGGGAAACAGTGTATATAAGCCCCGAGTGGTCGCGGGGGGGGGGGGGGGCACTCTCATCATGGTTAGCTACGCACCTCTAACTTATTTGCGATTGATATCAATCACAACTATGTATAACAGATATAATAGGA
Source organism: Strongylocentrotus purpuratus (assembly GCF_000002235.5). Taxonomy (NCBI): domain Eukaryota; kingdom Metazoa; phylum Echinodermata; class Echinoidea; order Camarodonta; family Strongylocentrotidae; genus Strongylocentrotus; species Strongylocentrotus purpuratus. The sequence goes on along the minus strand of NW_022145614.1, from coordinate 147,253 downwards.
GACTGCAAAGTTGCGATTGATTGGAGGATGTGATTGATTTGGAGATCACAACTCATAAGACGGGGGCCCATTTTTTGTACTATAACGCCCCCCCCCCCCAAAAAAAGATAACTTTTCAGCTAGGTTCACAGGTTCGGCGTCTTCGACGATTTCCTTTAATAAAAAAATGGGGCCGGGCACAAAAACCAAGGAGTGTTCAAGCTAGCGCTGATCACACACCATGATCCCCCTCCCCCAGGTACCTTTTTAGGCTAACAGGTTTCAAAGTTTTCTTAAAGATTTTTAAAAAAAAAGGTGCGATACGACATTAGGGTCCATTAGAGGTAATGGATACGGGTGGGTAGCACTTGTGTATGCATGAGAGGCCCCCCCCCCTCTCCCGGGGGTATAAGGATGGCGATCAATAATAATTTTATGATAAATATGATTTCTTTTATTTTCATTTAATGCGTTCCACAAATTTACTGCCGTATTTCTACTTTCACATATTTTACAAAAAATCAACTTAGGCCTATACTATCTTTGAAATCAGTAGGAAAGCAAAAGATTAAAGTCAATCAATGTCGTAAAAAGAATAATTAGCATAATGATTTTGTTCGGGGATATCACAAATAACAACAATTTACAAGGAAAAAAAAGCAAATGTTATCTCTAGCTATCTGTGAGGCAACATAATTATTCAGATTCACATTCAGATTGATTTTATTGGTCCATTTGGAAATTCAGTTATTGGCATTACATAAAGCACATGAACAATATACAATAGAAAATAATATACACAAATAGATAATACACAGTAGCAAATGTGCAATGACATATTCATATGGAAACACGGATATAAATCGTTTCGACATAATGGAATGATATAAGAAAATAGAATAAATAAATGGACTTACAACACTATTGAAAAAGTACGATTGCGTATAGAATTTGACAATAGTATTATTATTATTTTGAATTTGAATTGAATTTGAATTTATTAACAACAACATAACACAATGTTACAAAATGTATTCAAGTGGGTAACAAAATAACATGTTGTATACATATCCATGTACATGGGTTACAAAGAAAAAGAAAATATCTATAGTTGAACCATACAAATTAAGTTAATCATATATCATGTCATATCAAACCTGTGAATTAGCTATAACTTAATAATATGTAGAGATTTGTGGCTGGAATTGAAATTCACAGAGTTCCAATAACGTATAAGTGATTCAAATAAAGCATATTCTTAATCTTAAAAAGTAACTTAAAAAATGTTGTTAAAGGAAGAACCAAAAGTTAGCACGAGTGCTAGTCGGGATTGGTTCTCCGAATATCTAAAACTGTATGCAAAGTCATATTAACATTTATTTTTCCTAATATCATATTATTTGATCCTTATGATTCATCTCTGCTAAGGAGTTTAATTCTGAGATTTTGACGAAATGATGATCTTGTTTTTTCTTCTCTTATATTTATGGGCAAATTATTCCACAGCTTTGCTCCAATGAAAGAAATTGAAAAAGTCCCACGTGTCTTACTACACTTAGGCAATCGTAGCATTAAATGTTCTCTCCCTCTTGTTCTATACATGTGATTCATTAAAACAAAGTAATCCATTAATATTTTTATCATTATTATTATCATCATCAGAGATCATTTACTATACATAAACTTGTAAATATTTGTAAATAAACTGTAAACAGAGCACTCGAATGGACGTGAATTGCGGTTAACACACACAGACACACGCACATAGTTTGCAAGAAGGAGGCAGACTTTAATCAGAAGAAGAAGAAGAAAAGGCAAATCATAGAGATCTGATATCGCGATGCGGCAAATACCTATATAGCGCCATCTTGAAATACGTGCATTATCTAACTTGATTACCTCTATCTTATTACATGTATTTGTATATTACCCATAATGCTAATAAATTCAAGAAAATTCGAATTCCTTCTTTAAATTAAAATAAAAAATTAAGAAATTCACTTTAATTAATAAAAATAAATCTGGAAATATAGGTATAACTTTTTGGGGGGTTTCCATGAAATTAATTGTATCTTATACGTTATTTTTGTATTATTTCTGTTTGGTAACGAATCCCGTCCTCAACCACAGATCCATGATATGCTATTACGGTAAACACCGGCTCGGTTACGAAAATCTACAGGAATCATGGCTGCGATTTTACGGAAAACGTCTGGACTTTTACGTGTGAATTCGGGGATTCTATGCCCCAAGGTTGGTAGAAATTTACAGTTTTTGGCAGATAGAAGCCATTCGATTCTGTCAATATGTGTTACCATTATTTATGAAATCGTTATTGATTTAAGCAGTTTATCTCAGGCCTTGAGCTTGACACAATGAAAGAATAAACAGGGCCGTGTAGCATGTAAACCCGATGTAGCATAGGAAATGTACGGTACGTGTGAATGAGATTTCTTACGGCTACCGGGTCGGCCGTCGGATCGGCGCGGCCGGTGTGGTAGGCGATTTGTTCCGGGTTCCGCGGAACAGATCGGCGCGCCGATTTGTTCCTCGGAACGAATCTACTGGATCGACTCGTTCGCAGATACGTTCGAAAGCCGCCGTTCTTATCCGACATTGGCCGAACGTTTCTGCTTATATAATCGCGTATATTTTTATTACTTGTGTCGAATAAACATGGTAAAAATAAATTTTAGCTTTATCTTGATACTTTTGTATTTATTGTTGCAATGAAAACCAATATTATTTATTTTTTGTCGGCTAGTACCATCGAAATCCAAGTAAGTAGAAGGATTTTCCGAGACCGCTGAATTGCACCGCCGTGCGCCATCTTGGATAGAACGAGCGTTGTGAAAGCGAACTGCGACTACGTGCTATGTGTATGCTCAACTTTCGTCTGCTAAATGCCATATTGTGCAGCTTTCAACTGCACCAATCGCCTTAAAAGAGGCTCTGGAATAACCTTTCATATAGTGATCACTTCATTAAAAACATGGCAAAAATAAACAGTTTTGCATGATAATCCGAACGCAGAAAGCCACAGACTAAAGCGTGTATTTGTACATCGGTCCCATCTATTCATTTCCATGTTTGTGAACTGTTTTCGCTCGAGTTCAATGACATCGGCTATGAACTATCAAAAATATTGAATTCCACAGAGCTGCAAAGTATTATAAACCGATAATATCGAATACATGATATCCAGAGAATACTGTACTGTTTTGTGTTGTTGTTTTTTTTTTTTTTTGGGGGGGGGGGGGAATCATTGGGGCATAAGCAGGTCACTTTCTTTGTTTGACTTGGTGAAACTTGGTTCAAGTTACTTTGAAGATTAACTTGAACTTATGAACATGTTGCATCGCGGCGCTGGTATTAATAGTGACACAATTTCCCGTGATTCGTCAGACTTTCAAGCATCATTGTAAGAAATTTACTGGAATTTACTCAAAATTTAAACCTTAAATTTGGACATTTAAATTGTTGTAAAACACAAGAAATTTTACTCATCAAAGTTGGTCATTGTGAAAGTTACGACCTGTCAGTCATGGCAGTTGGAAGCTACCTGCATGAACCTTCCTACGTCCTCTAAAACTTACTCCTCAGATGAATATGTGTAGATTATGTAGTGATTTCATATGGCCTAGTAAAGCACAGCACTTGAAATACAAATCAAGACAAAAAACACCAGGCAATATTTTGCGAAGCTCCCATTATTCTGGTACATGTATATCTTTAAAGACATATACATTTTGAAATATTTGAGGATTTCTGCTGTAAAAGGGTAAAAAATTGGTCAATCTTATTTATGTGTATTTTTTACATAATATTTCACCATTGATGAAATAAATATACTAATTCAAACAGACTATTTCATCTTCTCCTTCCCAATGAAATGACAGAATGTGCACTACAGGGATATAGTATACGATATTTATTACGATGTTTGCCCTATTGGTCTATTCTGTGTTTTATACATCTAGGCTTACCCAGAGAGAAAGGAATTGTGTGATTCTATTATTGACACTAGCCTGTCTTCTGTCTGACAGGTTTAGGTATAGTTTGAATCTGATTGCATAAATTAGATTTGAGATTAGAATTTGCGAAAGAGGCATCAAAGAAATTTTTAAAAAAAACTGGATTATTGTCAACGTGTTTCAGGGAAAGGGATTTTCTTTAAATTTTGTATTTTTAACTTGACTCTGATCACTTATGGTTCCCAAAGCTATTTACAAATGTTTCTTGATAATGGATAATGTTTCGGTGATGGCATAGTGCCACATACATGTGTGTACAAACAAATTGTTTCGTCAAATTAGATAAGGAAGTGACTCATTATGTTGTATGAAAATCTGTATACAGAGGTTCACGGTGTATGCAAACGATCCCTGTTTTGTTATAAAATATTGTCCAATGATTTTATTGTTCAATGTGCAGTGTCATCTATTCTACACTATTGAATTCAAACTGTAGTTGCAATGGTTGTATCCATGTTTACCAACTGAAAGAGCTTGAGCTAAATGAAAGTTGCAACTTTCATCTAGAGTAAAAATCTGTTTTAAAAGTTTTCACTGAAATCACATGAATCCATACATTGCTTCATGAACAAACCAAAGAGAGGGAAATACTGATTCATATGTATTATATCTTGTTGATGTCTAGTTTTTTAATGAAGTATGTTCAAGTTTTGAGTGCTAAAAGGGAGAAAATCTTGCCTTTTGTTCATTGTAGTCAGTCAAATGCAAATGTACATGTGATTATTTCTCTGTGTGTTAAAATGAATAAGAAATGTGCCGGTATAAACATAATGTGCCATGATTGCTTGCTTGAGGAACGTTTTTTCCACACCATTGAGGATTTTTTTCTTCATATCCACCATTGCAATAGTTCATGGGTGTTTTGATATGTACTGTATACATTCATGTAATACATAGCGCAATGCCAAGGTTAACAAAAAAAACTTAATAAAGATGAAAGTATTCACAATTATGTGGAAAGACATGTGAATAGTTGCCACAATGTGTCATTACTTAACACTAATTTTCTTAGATAAATCTTTAATATGCCTATATGGGATGAACATAATATCTGGCAGCTAAATGGTAGCCTCCAAAGGGAAAGAAAAGAAATAATATTAATATTCAGTGGGCCTACTTCTGCAGTGCCAAGAATCAAAGGGATAGAGAAAGAGAGAGGGGAGAGAGACAAAAAGAGAGAGGGGGAGAGTGAAAGAAAAAGGGGGAGAGAAAAAGAGAAGGGGATAGAGAGAAAGAGAGAAAGAAAGGGAGAGTGAAAGAAAAAGAGAGGGAGAGAGAGAAGGGGATAGAGAGAAAGAGAGAGGGAGTAGAGAAAGGGGTAGAGAGAACGAAGGGGAGAGGGGGAGTGTGAAAGAAAAAGAGAGGGAGGGAGAGAAGGGGATAGAGAGAGGGGGAGTGGGAAGAGAAACACAAAGACTGAGAATTTACGAGTGTGTGTAAAGAGAAAGTGGGAGTGATTTATATAGATAGAGCCTATATGATTTGATATATTCTTTCTATCACAGAAAGAGACAAAACTAGCCTAATACCACAAATGATATTTAACAAATAGTCTAGCTCTTTTAGTCTTTATGCAAAAAAAACCCTAAAATTTCAACTCCCCTATTGTCCAAGCTGCCGCTCTTATTCTAATATTCAAGTCATCAAACATCTGTATGGGACTTGGAAAAGGGCATAAACAAAATATGTAAAGATATTTTTCACCAAAACTAACAATAAAACCCTGGTTTCTGGACGTCCCTTCCTCCAATTGCAATAGGAGCTTGTACACAATACGTATGCGCAGGCGATTTCCTGTACTACGCAAAATGGCGGCGGGCGCACTCGAGCGGTCCATTGCGCTGCGTGAAACGTGAACGGACACAATCCTTCTACTTGGTTTGAGTTCGTTGGCTAGTACCAAGGGTTGAAAATTCAACAAAATATGTCGGCTTTTTCTTTTATTTCTTTTTTTTTTATTCTGCCGGACACGTCTTTTACTTGAGGAATTTTCTTTCTCTTCATTTCTTTTTTTTAATTTTTATTGGTCCTTCTTAATTATCAGCTCGACCACTCATTTCTTTTTGTGTTGACCCCGGCCCCCCCCCCCCCCCACCCCACCCCGCATCTCTTTCATTTAAACTAGAGTCTACATGTACATCATGCATGCAGCCCACATGCATAATTAGATTCTGTGATGATCGAAGCCCGGTAATAGGTGGTTGACGTAACACGATATCATATAAAGCAGCATTCAAACCAAATTAGAAGGCCTGATTAGAAAACACCCCGACATCTGCTTTTACAGGCAAACTAAGCCTATGGCAACAACTGCCCTTTTTGCTAGACCACCCAGTCCCCGTCGCTTCGCGACGGCGCTGTTTGTGGTCAATCATTGGCCGCAATTATCAACATATTTGAACAACGGGAATCTGCATTTCTATACAAAGTTCTCAAATTGGCAATCGTTGGCGTAGCTAATTTGGAGAAGTTTGATTGGTTGCAAAGGCCGACCAGAATAGTTCATTTTGCTTTAGGGGTGTACCATGGCGTGTATTCAATAATACGTGAGCACGCACGCTCTCCGATGAGATTCGGAACGGATCGCCTGGCCGGAACCGATCGCCTGTGACTAGCGGAACGAATCTACGAATCCGGAACAAATCGGCGGGTACATATCCAGGCGATCGGTTCCGGAGGAACCGATCGCCTGCACGGAACAAATCGCCTATGACACCGGGCTTGGTCTCGTCTCTCTGATTTGTGGCAAATAGATCTAGGCCTAATCATGCTAATGTTTCTTTCAGTTTCACGCGATAGACAGAACCCCTCATATCACGTTAAAGAACATTAGATCTAGGCCTAGACCTATATGTTTATGGTATTTCATCAATCACCTTAAACTACTTCTTCTAGGGTCTACAAGTGTCAAGTACAAGAGTGACCAAATTTCGCAGAGATTTTGAAAATTTTAGAATTGATCTGTCTAGATCTAGTCTAGATCAGTCTATGATATCTCATATTCTACACAAATTTATTTAGACTCTATTTGAATAATTACCAAATGGACGACAAAGATTTTTACTACAAAATTGGTTCAACTAGAAAATTTATCGTCGAAGGATTCCAGAGATATCGCGATCTAAAAATTTCGACCGCGCTGCAACTAAAAAAGTCATAAAACTTCACTGGCACTCATACCCTGCGTAGAGATGCAGGTAAAACAAAACCTAAAATGCGCCTGAAAAGAACCCCTCCCCGCAACCCATCAAACAGTGCTCAGTGGCTTTGGAGTACGCTAGCGAACTCTTATATATAGTCTTATAAAAAAAGCACTTTGAAATCGGTCTAAAAAATAAATATGAAATGTAAGATTTTGCTATGGCAGTACGGGAGGGATAGTGATTGGCTTACCTTCCATGTGTTCCTGATGATAGTAGAGGTATGATTTACATGATAAAAACGCTGACCTCTTACGAGTGTTCGCTGTTAGTTCCGGCTGAAATGCAAAGACACGGGCTGACACATAAAAATTATTTTTTGCGTTCCCAATTTGATACTAACTTTACGATAATTGCGATAAGTAGTAGTTTACGAAGGCGCATGCCCGGAACTTGCTGAATTTATTGAACTCCCTGTGCACACGCCTTTTCACAATGTTTGAATTAGCTAAAATCCCTTATTCTACTTCTAGGACCCTATTTTATGATTTCGCCATTTTGTAGTCTAAAAGTTTGAGTTCCATTTGCTATTGACTGATCTGGCCTGGATGCAGTTCTTGTCGTAAAAAAATATTTTGTTGTTGTTTTAGCTCTCATATTATGTAAGAAATCATGAATCAGATCAGATACTGAATTCCTAAAAATATTGAAATGTACATGTACCTGAGATTTGGACACCTCGTTCTGATGTGAAATGTTAATGAAATAATGGACTTAACTATGGCAGGCCGTTTAGCCACTGTTTGCTCTAACTATTTACTGGCATTGGTCTCTTTTTTGATAATTCATTTTTGAAGAAAAAAATGTTATTTAAAGATCATAATGGTTAGAGAAAACAGTGGCATGAACAGCCTGCCATAGATAAGTCCAACTTAAAGATGATCTTAGTCTTTTCGAAACACTCCCCAGAATGATTAGATCTTATAGATGAATGAGTTATTTCCCTTTTTTGTTGCAGGCAAAGCTGAGTGGATTTGCACACATGTCTAGGACGAAAAAGGCTGTAAGTATTTCAGACTTCATAAGAAGTTGCTATTTTTGAAAGAACAAAACTTCATTAAATATATATCTTTTCTTCTTTGTTCCTTGTATTTTTCTTTTTCTGTTTTCCATTTCCCCCTTATCTCATCCTCTGTCTGTTGATTGTCTTGCTAATAATGTTGCTGTTGCATGTGAGTATGCGTTTTATAATATACCTGCATTATACACGTCCATTGGCTTTGAAAAAAAAATGAGTAGAATTTTTTCTCCATGTAAATTACCTTTAGTAGGTCCAATTCAAGGTCTGTTTTCAACATTCCTTTTCTCTCTTTATCTCTCTCGTTCTCTTTGAGAGGAGTTGCCGGGTGCCCACTTTGATAGGTTTATATGTTCATCTATGAATTTATGCATTTACAACATGTATAAAAAAACATTTTAGGGGAATTCAGAAATTTGTGTTTCTTTTGTTTACTTGTTTACTTGGCTTTCTCTGTGATGACTACCTTATTCTGAGCAGGTACCCAGATAGTACTAATGCTTCTGACAGGCTCACTTGGATTATTTCCTTTTTCCTTTTTTCCCTCTCTCCATTCCAGGCTCTAGTAACCTTTGGTGCATTAGCAGCAGGCAGCACAGGCCTGGTATCTGCCCTTCATATATCAGTCAGTGCAGAGGAGTATGACATTCATCCGCCTAATCTGATATGGCCTCACAGTGGAGTCTTCAGCACATTTGACCATGCCAGGTTGGTAGTATGTGACTTCTGAGAAGCATTTATGGGTTCTTTCAGACAAGGGTACTGACAAGGGAAATAGAGGTGCTGTCATAGGAATTTTAACCTGAGTTTGTTTGTTTGTTTGTGTCAGAATAAGTCCATTCAGAAGATTTGGTTCATTTAGCTTACTCGGGAAGTGGTTCTGCTACGATGGCTGAATTATTGTGATGTGCATGACCTCATCTTTAGGAAAAATTTATTTGTGTAATACCATCCATTAGAGGCAACACTTGGTGTTACATAGGTCTTCCCCCTCGCTCACATGGTGCAACCTTAAACCTACTTTTAATATCTATATCTGTTTTAAAGTACATTTTAATGAGATGATGTTATTTTTCATCCATTGCTCAGTTTGCGAAGAGGATATCAGGTGTACAAAGAAGTGTGCTCAGCCTGTCACAGTATGCAGTATCTGGCTTTCCGTAACCTCGTAGGAGTAACACATACTGAAGCAGAGGCCAAGACAATAGCCGAGGAGGTGAGTTTGGCAAGGACTGTTCGATATATGTGATTAGCTTGAAATAATGATATAGCACGGTCAATTACTGGAAAAGAATTCATTATGTGGAGGAATGTTAGGTTAGTTCTAATATTTTGATATTTCTCAACTAGCCTGACTTTGTTTGCTCAGCTGTGGTTAGTATGTTGTCTTTTCATTGTTCACAAACAGGGGATGGATTTCAGATGATTTATTGAAGAACAATACTTGTAACTACTTTGTGATGGTAACTTTATCTGCTGATCATTTAGTTTGAATGAAATCAATGTTTAGGTATTTCATTTTGTATAATTGTTAAAGTCTTCGCCATCTGCTATTTGTGTCTTAAGATCTATTTTCTATCACGACCTCAGCAATTCTCAGCAACCCTCTGGATAGTAATGCTAAGCGATATCTATGGATATATATTTTTTTAGATGTGAGAAATTCAAGATGGGTTATACATCAGGGTCTATAAGCTAGGTGTAAACTAATTACAAAGGCTATAGTACATATTTAGCTTACAACTAGGGTTTATGAATATGAGCCCTGGAGATGTATTAGACCATATTCATAATTTCTTTCCTTGTATTCAGTTCCAAATTCCAGATGGACCTGATGAAGAAGGAGAGATGTTTGAGAGACCAGGCAAACTGTCAGATTATTTCCCCAAGCCATATGCCAATGATGAGGCTGCAAGGGCTGCCAATCAAGGTAAGATACTAACTACACATCAATTATGCTCTTGTAGGTAGGCTCCTGCTTGCATGGTGACTATCAATATCATTAACATTGGAAGCAACTTATATGCTCGAGGCTCTGTGGAGAAGTGAAGAAGTTCATTGAGAGCATAAGATATAAGATAAGATAAGATTTTCAATTTCAATTTCAATTTCAATTTATTATTTCATAAAAAATCACATACAATATATATACATTGAGAATTGTGCTGGATCATTTACACCGGATAAAGCCGATGGCTTGAGAGAAGTGGGTGGACCCATAACATAAATGACAAATGTGTAAAATACAAAACATTAAAATTCACAATAAAACAAAAGACATATACAGGACATTACAAACTAAAACACAATAATAATACAGAACGATATAATTTATAAGGTAATTGTATGTATCATAGAAAGTCATATATATGTGGTAAGAAGACGCAACTTAAATTTGGACTTGAAAGAAATAAGAGTGGTTACATGTTTGATTGAGTTGTCAATATTATTCCATAATTTCCCCCCTTTTTGTGGAATAGAATTTACCTTTCGTAACTTTAAACGTGCATATGGCAAGAAAATTTTATTTTTTTGTCTTGTGTTAACATTATGTTTCTTGTCAACTGTAGCAAAGTAATTATCAAACACGGGTGGTAACAAAAAAAAAAAATCGAATAACGGTACATAAAGACTCCTGTTTTAATTGTTATATTATCAGAGAAATTTAGTATATTCAGTTTCTTAAACAACGGCGGGGTATGGGCAAGATAATGGGAGTTTGAGCATAGACGAATGGCTTTCTTTTGTAAAGTATGTAGCCTGTTTAAATGACACGAGCTGGCCCCTCCCCATACAAGACTACAATAATCGAAATAAGGCAGGACAATGGCATTGTATAAAGTGAAAAGGGTTTTGAGCGGTAGAAAATAACTTAGCTTACTCAACATACCTATAGACATGCTAATCTTTCCACGAATGGAGTTGATGTGATTAACCCAAGTTAGCTTATCATCTATCTGTACTCCTAGGAAATTGATACTGCTCGCTCTTTGTATTTCAAGGTTATCTAGTTTTATCGAAAAATCAAATTGAAGCGCTTATTTGAACAAAAAAACATATATTTAGTTTTGTCAGTATTGAGAAATAACTTGTTAGCTTTGAACCAGCAAGAGATCTTGTTTAATTCGACATTTGCATAATTTTGAAGAGTATTTTTATCAGCATGTGAAATAAATATGTTGGTATCGTCTGCATATAAAACAAAATGGAATAATTCAGATGTATTAATTATATCATTCATATATATCAGAAATAACAAAGGACCAATTATACTCCCTAGTGGAATTCCACATACCACAGGCATTGTCTCAGAACTTAAACCTTTAAAGCTTACAAATTGTTTTCTATTGCTGAGATAATTAACAAACCAGTCATGTGGTATACCACGTACGCCATAATTTTTCAATTTTTGTAACATTATGTTATGATTTAAGGTATCAAATGCCTTACTTAAATCAATATATATCCCTAAAGTATATTCTTTTTTATCTAAACATGAGGTTATATGCTCTAAGGCTTGTAAAAGTGCCAGTTCCGTGGAGTGGTTGGGTCTGAATCCAAACTGGTATTTTGTTAGAATGCTATTTCTAGACAGATGGCTATAGAGTCTTTTAAATATAATACGTTCAAGGATTTTTGATAAGATAATCAAGTTTATTCCATTCATCATAAAAAACATTTAGATACAATAACATACAAAATCACATGATATATAGTCAAAATAAACAAACATTACATAAGATAATAGTACAAAATAAGGTGATCTGGACAAAAACATAGCAAAAGTGAGTATTTATGTGAATGAGGAGGCAGCTAGAAAGGAAGGAAATGCCTTATTGGTGCTGCCACCTACAAACAAAAATGAAAATTTGAAATTAGGATAAAAAGAGAGTATGAGTACAAGAACAGATTGAAAATTTACAGAATAACTACATTGTACAAGTATATTTACCCAAACGAATAACAACAAACAAAAACTAACAAAAAAAAAATATTGTTTTTTGTTTCTTACATTGACAGCAAACAAAACAACCAAACTAAAACACTAAAAAAACAAAAACAAAACTGACAAAACAAATCAACAAAAAAACAGAACAAGAAACCTGATCAAACATTTCTAATATATCTACTGAGTAATAAAGTTTTATATCTCTTTTTAAAGACATTTAGTGATGGACTGGTTTTAATATGTACTGGTAAACTGTTCCAGATTTTGGGCCCTTTGAAAAAAATACAGTTTTTAGCTAGAGAGGTGCGTACTTTAGGTAAATGAAAGTTTGAAGCTCCACGTGTATTATAAGAATGTACATCGGCATTATAACAAAACATTTCTGAAATACTGTTTGGTATGTAATTTTTAAAACATAAGTACATAAAAGTTGCAATTTCATAATCAGAAAAATCAAATATATTCAACATATTCAGGTTATTAAATAAAGGCTTTGTATGGGCAAGAAAATTCGCATGCGAAATGATTCTCACTGCCCTTTTTTGTAATCTGTATAAACGTAGCATTGAATATGTAGGCGAGGAATTCCAGGCTAGGTTACAGTATTGAAAATAAGGCGAAATAATGGAATTATAGATCATTTTGAGTATATTTTGTGGGAAATGCTTTAACTTATTTAGAATACCTATACTTTTAGAAATTTTTGTGCAAATGACTTTAACATGCTCATTAAAGGATAACTTACTATCAATAGTGACACCCAAAAATTTTAAAGAAGAACAACGATCAATAAAGTTACCATTCAACGAAACAACTATATCATCATAATCAATCGACTTGTTGGAAAAAATCATGTAATGGGTTTTATTTATGTTTAGAATTAACTTATTAGAAATTAGCCATGAATTAATTTTGATTATTTCACGATTGAAATGAATAATCAAACTTTCAATATTATGATCGCTAAAGAACAGACTGGTGTCATCTGCAAATAATATATATTGAAGTATGTGAGATGAGTTACAAATATCTTTCATATAAATAAGAAACAAAAGAGGACCAAGTATAGATCCCTGGGGTACTCCACATCTGATGAACTCTGAATTAGATTCATGATTATTTACAAACACATACTGCTTACGATTAGACAGATAACTTTTAAAAAGATCTAAAAGAACACCACGAATACCATAATTATTTTATTTATATAACAGAATTGAATGATATAAGGTATCGAAAGCTTTACTCAGGTCAAGAAATAATCCAATCAAGTTTTTCTTTTTATCAAGTGCATTACACACTTTACAGACAAAATCAACTAAAGCAGAAGATGTGGAGTACCCAGGGCGGAAACCATACTGACTATTTGATATTATGTTACAATGATCAAGAAATTTAAACAATCGATTATAGAGACACTTTTCATAGATCTTAGAGAATACAGGTAACACAGAAATAGGTCTATAGTTATTAGTATTTGCAGTAGAACCACTTTTAAATACAGGTATCACCTTGGCGATTTTTAAATTATCTGGAAAGATTCCTGACATCATCGAAGAATTGAAAATATTGCACAACGGAAAACAAATAATGTGGAACACTTTTTTTACTATGGAAATATCTATTTCGTCGAAACCAGTACTCGATCGATTCTTAAGATTACAAACAATATCAATTATTTCTTTTGGAGTAATCGGCATAAAAAAAGCAGATTGATTATTTCTTTCTAAATATTGCAAATAATTACATGTAGAGTTGGTATCAGTATCTTGGTTATTTTGCATTAAAGACGGACCAATATTGATTAAAAAATCGTTGAATTCATTGGCAATGTTATAATTATTATTGATGGATCGATCATCTACAATGAGTTTGTCGACATGTGTCTTTTTGGAGAATGCATTGTACTTGAGATGTAAGAACAAGGAACAATAAATTAATTTTTGAGGGCAATTTTAAAAATTGAAATGATAATGAGATGGCCCTTTTAGTGTTGTACTACCCAGCTATTTGTTTAGATCGATATTAGACATGATTGACATGGTCCTGTTGTATTCCTTTAGTTTGAAAACCAAAACTGTTTTTATTGTGCTCATAATCTTCATCAGTGGAATATCCACATGCGAACTAATATCATTTAATCACTTGTAGCGAGTGTTATGCCAGTTCTGATATGACATTGCTCTCAACCTCTCCTCTGACAGGTGCACTCCCACCTGATATGAGCTACATCGCTCTTGCTCGCCATGGTAACGAGAACTACATCTTTGCTCTTCTGACTGGATACTGTGAACCTCCTGCTGGTGTAGAGGTCAAGGGTGATCTATATTACAATCCATACTTCCCTGGACAAGCTATTGGCATGGCTCCTCCTATCTACAATGAAATCATTGAATATGAAGACGGTGAGTCGCTCAGAGATAAGAATCTCCTTCTTTACTCATATTTATTGACCATTAAGAAATTATTTTGAACGTCTGGTTATAGAAAACATGAAGTATTAATATTGTTTAAATCGTGAATGCAATACACCTTGGCCTTATTTTCTAAACATTCTCATAGAAGATGAAAAACAAAATGGGCCTAAAAATGAACTTTTTCATCTTCATTCAGTATTAAGTTAGAATGTTACCTTTCCCCAGTAAGTCAGTTATCAGACTAATTTATTGAAGTCAACTGTATGTAGGCTATCATTATAGAAGGCAAACCTCAAACCTGTGCCTACCAATGCAATCTGTGCATATTCATTCTATACAGGACCTCGTTATTGATAGCAGAGAGGTTCTGCATTAACAGGGTTGCGGTGGTATTTGTGCTAAAGATTAATAAAGACTTTGCCGACCACTTAAACCGGTGTTTAATTCCTCATTATTTTTGTTTTAAATGCCATTACATAATGAAGTTTGAATTAATCATATGCTGTTTATGTTAAAGTGACTCATTCCCAGTTCACAGGCAGAAAAAGAATCAAGCTCTGAATGTGGGATCATGTATTATTGTAATAATAAGAGTGTTATACTAAGAGTAAGATTGACAGATTGAATTTTATGATGTATACAGGCACTCCAGCCACTATGGGACAGATTGCTAAAGATGTGAGTACCTTCCTCCGTTGGGCTTCAGAACCAGAACATGATGAACGCAAGAGGATGGGTCTCAAGGTATGTCATTTACTTTCATGATTAATTGTTATCTACTCATCATGAATAATACTCTGTCAAATAACAAGTTTCGTGACTCTCTCAATATATATACAAATGTCAAAGCTACAACAAATTTGATTTATCAATTACAAGTAACTCTTTCTTCTTGATTAAATCACTTTGTTTGGTATAATCAACTTAAAAATTGACTTATTAAGGTTTAGAAGATTGATTGATTCACCTCTGATATGCCAATTAGTTGATCTATTATGAAATTAAATTACTATTGATCAATTGAAATACAACAACAACAAAGATAAACTATTAATGGAAAATGAGATACATGTATGTATGTGTTTTCTTGCTTGTACTCATTCACTCTGTGCTTGTCTCCCCCTCCAGGCACTGATGGTTCTAAGTATGATCCTAGGCGTTGCCTACTACACTAAGAGGCACAAGTGGTCTGTTCTCAAGTCTCGCAAGCTAGCATATCGTCCACCAACAGCATGAACCCCCCCCCCCTACAATACCCATCAAGAGTGTGACCCAATAATCCTAGTATCAAGTCATCCCATTTGAAATACATCAGACCTCAGTATGTATATGGCTAGAAAGATTCTCTTTGGTACAAAATAATTCATCATCATCAAGAGTTTAGGAAGGAAACTGGTATGCTTGTGATAGCAAGGTTCATGCCCATTCCTTGGTGAGTGACAATTACAAGGGTAGGGAAAAGAAAGACAGGATAAATACAGATACATGTACCTATCAGATGACTTGATTACTATTTATGTACATTTGAGTTGATAGAATATGGATATATTATATATGTTTTGAACACATCGCTCTTTTTCAGATAAGTGCTATGAAGAGCTAGAAATCTCTGAAAGATGGTATTTATTAAACATTTACTCTACTTACAAATGTTTTTAAAGAAATTAGATGTTAGGCATTGTTGCATATCTAACTTTCCTGAAAGACTCTAAATTGAGAAATGTAATATTACGACGTTGAAGACCGAAAGTAACTAGCAAAACCCTATTGATAGAAACTTGATGTAAGAAACTCTGCAATACCTTAACTAAAAGGTATTGCTGTAGTCATCTTTCTCACTGTAAAGCCATAATTTGTCAAAACATATCTGTCTGTTGAATTGTCGACTCCTATATTGCAAATAATTATGTGTCATCCAACTAACCAATTTTTATCTCTGTGCACTGTGGCACTGTAAATAAGAAATTATTTAAGTATTCCTTATTGATCTGCCAATTTCTGGATCTCTTTGGAAATGCTAGTTATGAGGGTGATGCATTTCTACTGTCCGTAGATATATACATTTCCTTTGGCTATTGTTAACAATTTCATTTCTATTTGAAATATTGTTGAAATATTGTTGAGATTTTGAATGATGTTTAACAACAAAGAAAAGTGTGTTCACTTGAATTTTTGTTAGCGTTTCTTTTATTTATTTTGACTTGTCTCGGAGAGAATGAATGCTGGTGTGTTTGAGAAGTTTGAATTCTGAGGTGTGGTAATATGGACTTGTCTCGGAGAGAATGAATGCTGGTGTGTTTGAGAAGTTTTAATTCTGAGGTGTGGTAATATGGACTTGTCTCGGAGAGAATGAATGCTGGTGTGTTTGAGAAGTTTTAATTCTGAGGTGTGGTAATATGGACTTGTCTCAGAGAGAATGAAGGCTGGTGTGTTTGAGGAGTTTTAATTCTGAGGTGTGGTAATATGGACTTGTCTCGGAGAGAATGAATGCTGGTGTGTTTGAGAAGTTTTAATTCTGAGGTGTGGTAATATGGACTTGTCTCGGAGAGAATGCTGGTGTGTTTGAGAAGTTTGAATTCTGAGGTGTTGTAATATGGACATGTCTCGGAGAGAATGAATGCTGGTGTGTTTGAGAAGTTTGAATTCTGAGGTGTGGTAATATGGACTTGTCTCAGAGAGAATGAATGCTGGTGTGTTTGAGAAGTTTGAATTCTGAGGTGTGGTAATATGGACTTGTCTCGGAGAGAATGAATGCTGGTGTGTTTGAGAAGTTTGAATTCTGAGGTGTGGTAATATGGACTTGTCTCAGAGAGAATGAATGCTGGTGTGTTTGAGAAGTTTTAATTCTGAGGTGTGGTAATATGGACATGTCTCGGAGAGAATGAATGCTGGTGTGTTTGAGAAGTTTGAATTCTGAGGTGTGGTAATATGGACTTGTCTCGGAGAGAATGAATGCTGGTGTGTTTGAGAAGTTTTAATTCTGAGGTGTGGTAATATGGACTTGTCTCGGAGAGAATGCGGGTGTGTTTGAGAAGTTTGAATTCTGAGGTGTGGTAATATGGACTTGTCTCGGAGAGAATGAATGCTGGTGTGTTTGAGAAGTTTGAATTCTGAGGTGTGGTAATATGGACTTGTCTCAGAGAGAATGAATGCTGGTGTGTTTGAGAAGTTTTAATTCTGAGGTGTGGTAATATGGACATGTCTCGGAGAGAATGAATGCTGGTGTGTTTGAGAAGTTTGAATTCTGAGGTGTGGTAATATGGACTTGTCTCAGAGAGAATGAATGCTGGTGTGTTTGAGAAGTTTGAATTCTGAGGTGTGGTAATATGGACTTGTCTCGGAGAGAATGAATGCTGGTGTGTTTGAGAAGTTTTAATTCTGAGGTGTGGTAATATGGACTTGTCTCGGAGAGAATGAATGCTGGTGTGTTTGAGAAGTTTTAATTCTGAGGTGTGGTAATATGGACATGTCTCGGAGAGAATGAATGCTGGTGTGTTTGAGAAGTTTTAATTCTGAGGTGTGGTTCTTTTGACTTGTCTCGGAGAGAATGCTGGTGTGTTTGAGAAGTTTTATTCTGAGGTGTGGTTCTTTTGACTTGTCTCGGAGAGAATGCTGGTGTGTTTGAGAAGTTTGAATTCTGAGGTGTGGTAATATGGACATGTGTTAGGAAAAAATAGCTTGAAATAATTCTGCATCCTTTATCATTTAATAGGTGGGATATCCGGATGCGCTAATGTAAACAAAATAACAGAAACTTGCTGGAGGTGTGAAAAACGCACTGGGCAACATGTTCTATGCCTGTACACATATTGGGGACCGTTCCTACTTTCTATCCCAGCACCCAGTTTTTACTACATACTTTTTTGTGCGGATGCTAGATGTAAATTTGAATATTCTGTGTAAGCTTGGTTCGATTCTGTGCAATTGTGTTTTCATCATTACGAGAACTTGAGAAAACTGTTTTCATCATTAAGAGAACTTGAGAAAACTGTTTTCATCATTCTTTTAAGGCTTCAGGCAATTAGTGTGGTATTCATAGGCTATATAGACTTGTTTTGTAAGTTATCAAGAAACATATAATTATATAATATTGGATGGCTTTGAATGTGATACAAAAATATATTGTCATAACAAGAGGAATATATTCTTATTCTTGTATCACATGAAAACAGATCCATACAATATTATTATTATCTATATCAGGCTGACTATCAAAATAACAAAATTTTATAATCACGCAATATTGTATTGACAGTTGAAGTTCCGTGATGACAGAGCAATACAAAAACAATATTGATCGATCTGTCATCGGGGTACAGCGCTAAAGATATTGAATACACTGATTTATTGTACCACTTGGAAGCCTTACATAGATAACAATTATCTATCTTTCTGATTTATGCTATGAATTTAAAAAAAAATAGTATTGCAATTACACATTTCTGAAGTGAATTTGAAATACATGTATAAGCACTGAAAGATGACTTCATATAGAGATAAAATATTGAATTGGATGCTTAAGACAACTTGTTAACTTTAGAAAGGCAAATTTTGTGGAGAATTGTTACAAGTAATACTAGTATTTTTTTTTCCTATTTAACACATTGGAGCAAGAGCAATGTCACGGGTGAAACAGAGCACTCGCTCTTGTCTTTACTTGACATTATATTAGAAATGTCTTTTTCATCGTCTTTATTTTACCCATGCACACTAACTTGCCATTTCTAGCTGTGCTGTGCTTGTAACATTTAGGCAAACAGACTAGAAGAGACTGATGCGGTCTAAATGCTATGTCATATACTTTTAGCAGATTCCAAGGTTTTCATAAGAAGTGGAAATCTGCTTTTATCTGCCTCATTCAGATCAAATATACATGTATCTGAAACTTGAAGAATTGTTAATGAATATAACAGCAGAGCTAGAAATGTTATATCAAAGTTAGTGTGCGAGGTAAAAACTAAGTTCTTGACTTTCCTTGTAAGTATTAAAGGAGGGCAGAGATACAGTTGAGTAGAAGGTGCGAGAGAAATGTGAGGAGGATATATGAAGTGAGATAATGTTAAAAGTGAATGTACATTGAGGAGAGCATGAAATGCAAGAGTGGGAAAGACTAGATAAGAAAGAGTAAGTAGAATTTTAGCAGATCACTCTTCAGATTCATCATTCATCCTCGCATGTCATTACACCCCCCCCCCCTCTTTCTCTCTCTCTCTCTCTCGTCACTACTTACTTTTACATATCTTACTTGTCTTCTGATGTCATACTTTATGCAACTCTCTTCAATTCATGAACTATTGTAACATATACAAGTGTCTCTATACTTCATGTTGGTTCTCCTTTTTTTTGGTTGAGGGGGGGGGGGGGGGGGGGAGGAGGCAAATTAAAAGGTCCACAAAGATACTAATGCTGAACTCGTTATGGGTTACCCTTTATTCCCACATTGTCTCCTAGCAATATAAAAGTGGACATACATACCTCTGTGATGAAGTGGCGGACAACTCTCCTTATTTGTTCCAACTTAGAAAATGACTAACATTTCAATTTTTCAAAATGTATGACTCGGGATGGTCTTTTATATTTAGAGGACATGTTAATGATATACTGTCCATAATTTCTTTTTGAGTAGTGCCCCAAGGGTGAAGGCACTTGGGAGAAAAACAGAAATAAGTGATAGTTTTGTACATGACTTACAGCAGAGTTGTTCATCACTATTGCCAATCTGAGATTCACATAACTGTAGTGATCTCATAGTTCCAACATTCATATTTTTCTTAATATTGGTTCGATTATTTCAAACTTCCGCCATTCTGTGTCTGATTTTTCTGCTTCCATTCAAATGAACTTATTACAAGGGTTGGATTGCCCTTTAAACTGACATTTACTTTGGTCCTTATTCATAATTATGAATTATGCGTTTGAGTCACTTCATGAAAGGGGATGAAGGGACAAGTAATAATGCACTCTATTTCTTTATAATTTACTCACAGGCAACACACTCATAATATAAGTCTATAATGTAGAAATAAATATGACGTAAAACATCTCACTATTTCTGCTCCAGAAATGATGTTTTATTCAATATTAAACAGCCACAAAACAGAAAATAATAGAAGAAAAATAAAAATGTAAAGAAAATTTCATTGTTACAAATTGTTACAAACATTACAGGAATATGAACATACAAAGTAGCTCAATAATGACAAAACATCATACCTTACACCGCATTAAACATCACATATCAATAGCGTTATGATAGATTACATCTAATGAGAAAATTCTGATGTTCACCAAGTTTTGAGCAGTTCCATCTCTATTTCTCTCTCTCTCTCTCTCTCTCTCTCTTTTCCTCTCCTACTTAAAAGCAAAATAAAAATCTGTCTACATGTCCATTGCTATAGATGTTACTATAAATTCAAATCACTATCCTTTCAAACCCTGCCATGTAGTAGTGAAAAGCCGAACAATCAAAAGGAAAAATAATTGATAAGCGATCTTCTTTATGATATATCTACCGTATATTGTAGAAATCGTCCTGTTTGTCCAGTAAAGCAACCACTGTATTCAACATGGCGCACATCCCATCACTGGCTACCAAAAACTACAAATTTGAGTAATTTGCTTTTTTTGAAGAAATAAAGTTTCTAATGTTTGTATCAGAGTATTAATTTTTTTATGATACAGCTTCATCAGCTTCTGAATGTGATTGCTAGCCACTAGGACAGATCAGCTATTTCACTACAAAAAAATGTTCAAATTCTTCAACAAAAGTTTGGAACTGAACAGAAAATCATATTTCTGATCTTACAACAAAGTTCCAACTGATGAGGAGAATCTATGGCCTAGCTACTAGGATATATATATTCAAAGTTTGTAGATTGGATGTCTTAAAAATGGTTATCAAGCCATCTCCCTACATTCATAAAACCAAAGTATCATTACCATCAATCCTTTCAGATTATTATTTTGGTCAACTACAACCTTTTTTATGAAGAAAAAAAAAAAAAAAAAAAAATCAAATTCAAAATGTACTACTTTCAGCTCTATCATGTGTAAACGATTGCCGTACTTTATAGCATTGCTTCACTAAGAAATAGCACCTTTAAATAGAAACCAAAAACAACTTTGAGCATCTTTCAACACCATGTATATCACTCTATAAATACATTTAGAAAAAGATTTATACTTTAAAGGCTAAAAATCCAAGTTATCCTTGTATGCATGTATTCAGATTGGTATTCCTAAAAATGCACTTGAGTTCGCTCTGAGGTTTAAACTTGTAGATTAAGTTTAGTCCACAGTTTAAATTAGTGCCAAAACACTTGAACTTGATGTCGAGTATTTCTAAAATGATACATTATCAGTGCCAAATGAGCACGTTAAATGAAAAGAGATGAAGAAAAGAAAGGAAGAGAAATAGAATGAGAGGTGGTAATGGTCGAGCTACAACAGATAATTTACAGCATTACTTATAAGGACACACAATCACATTTTTCGAAAATAGAATCTCTTACATTTTTACAGCTGTACTTAAAAAGAAGAAAAAAATAATATGGCAAGGAAGTTACAAGTAACAAGAGCTTATTCTTATATAAAGAAAATGATTTCATTTCTGATCTCCATTTTGAGAAATAGATATATATTTACCATCTAAAATATGAGGCATCGCATTTATGTAAAAAGTGAACATTTCTGTTATTAAACCGAGAAGATGTATTAGTGCTGATATAACTTGAAAACACATCCTGGGAGAGATGTCACGGTTTATAATGCTCAACCTGGGTTCTAAACATTATCTTCCAAACAAGGATCAACTGCACATTTATTTGGATCATCTGTTCAATATAAACTATGCAGTCACCTACAAAGTAAACTATATATTTCATTAAGTGCTTAATACAATTTTCTGTGTCTGTGTTTCCTTTTCACTACTAATATTCAATTATTTCAGTTAATTCTGCCTCTATGACAATTTCAGCTAGATATATGATTGTCATTGTATACTAGTGCCTCATACAAACTGTGCAGCAGACAATTCAGTTGTTGTCAAGTGAGTTAACTTCTTACAGGTAGGTGTATTGATCAATATGGTACTAGCCAAAAATCTGAAAAATGTGGTGTGACTCAAAGAATTGAGATACCATTATCTGGTTCTGAAGATCATACTACGTCAACTTACCACTGATGATTACTTAAAATTTAGTACAACTAAGGCTACAACTAGAGAGAATCTTCACACATAGTTGAAGAACAATCTATGATGGACATTAAGTGTACATAGATGAGCTGAGCAATTTGCAGGCAATATGGAACTCTTTGTTAATAAATGTACACACATAATACAATTTACAAAATGTTGGTTTTTGTTTTTGTTTTGCTCCCGTTTGCTAGGAGCAGACAGACGTACGCTGATTGTATGTTAGCTTCATTGATTGGTGCCTGAGATTCTAATTAATGGTTACCATGAATGCAGTCTGCTTCAACATTCAAGTAACATTTGAAATAAGGCAGACTACACTCATACAGACGTTTGCTCTTGATCCTCCCAGCTGTAGCACTTTGTGTCCAACTTGTAATGCTAGAACAATTTCTTACATAATTTACATCACTGTTTTCTACCTTAGTGCTTTTAAGAGTACTCATATTCACATATTGGATGCAATTTTCAAGTCCAAATTGCTTATAAAATATACATAGAACAAAAGGGAAGTTAACAAATAAAAACTAGCACGTTCTCCTTCATACAACAAAGCTTCCATAAATGTTTACAAAATATTACATCAATCGAAAGAAGAAAAAAAAAGTTAAAGACTTATTTGACATATAACTGACATCTGCAAATATCTTACACACTACATGTGACAAACATTGCAAATTCATTACAAAACAATGGTAAAGTCAAATTCTTAATAAATATAGCTTGTAATGATATATTCTATTTACAAGATAAATACATTTATTCATATTTCCCCGATTCATTCTGTTTAATCCCCTTTATTTGATCATGAAGATGTTCTCTTACCCATAATGTAATAATCTTTGAATTTCAATTCACAAAACTACAATGACCTTTCTTGTATAAGTGAAATGTCAACAAGTTTTCTTGAAATTG
The DNA here is from genome assembly GCF_000002235.5 of Strongylocentrotus purpuratus. Classification (NCBI taxonomy): domain Eukaryota; kingdom Metazoa; phylum Echinodermata; class Echinoidea; order Camarodonta; family Strongylocentrotidae; genus Strongylocentrotus; species Strongylocentrotus purpuratus. The sequence goes on along the minus strand of NW_022145614.1, from coordinate 123,547 downwards.
CATCATTTAATATAAATCGTAAATGCACAATTTCAAATGCTTCTTTTTCAATTTATTTACAATCACAAAACATAGGAAAAAGAAATAAAAACAAATTGCAACTTCTTCATAAAAGTGTACCTGTACATTGTATGGTTATCAAAAGGAAAAAAAAGGGTTCCTTCTCCCTCACTTCACAACACATTTTCAAAAAGGCTTTTACTCAAATTCACTTTCTCTCACAGCTTTTTAGTAGCAGTACCTAGTAGTAGACTTATCTTGGATAATTTGGTGAGTAATATACAACCATTGTCCTCTTCTTTATACAAAAAAAAAGAAATAAAAAAGAAAGTTTTTAGATGACATCACCATAAATGAACATAAAATTACATGCAATTTCTTTTGCATGATTGACTTTGAAAGAGAGTTGCTGATCAAACATGATTAGATTTTGTTTCTTTTAACTGCATGTTAAATATACTCTAAGAAACAATACTCTAGATAATAACATGAAAGAGAGATGCACGACTCACAGTTTCCCTTACAGACATTAAAATATCAGCAAGGGAAAATATTACATCAACTAATGTGAAATAAAAATCAGTCCTGTAAAGTAACTGCCATAACATGCATAATCATGTTTATTCTCTTTTGTTCAATTTTTATCTTCTTATTTATAAAACGATGTGTGAAAAACAATCTTTCCATTTTGAATATTGAAGAAGTGACACCTTGATGTATCCGGTGAAGATGAGCATCAGGTTTGGAGCAATTCAGAGGAAATCCTCAATTGGAATAAAATATTATATCTTACAAAAATAGGTTTATTTCAAAGGCAATTTAAATAACAGTAAAATACAAAATAAAATAGATGAAAAAGAAATGGTACTCGGGACACAAAACACGAGAAAAAGGTTTGGTCTCCAGACTACACCTACATCTACATTATAAAAGAGTTTGTTCAATACATATAATATTGCACTAAAATGTGTACTTGTCTAAATAATCAGTTCTAAAATACATGTTAATTCTAAGGGCTGGTACATTTTTAATGACTTTCAGAACTCTTGATGATTCCATGACCTTTTACGATCATGATTATGATTCTGCATGATTATGATAACGGGCTATTTGATTTGTTTCACTCTCATTGATAAGAACAACCAAATAATGCAGAGGTAAGTACAATTAACTAATGGACAGTATTTCACCGAGTAGTGCTTTTATAGATCATAGACTATAGTATGTATTTAATCTTGCACTGCAAACAAAACTTCAAAAGCTTACCAGGTCCTTACATTACACCCCCCCCCCCATATAATCTTTGTCTGATCATACTCCCTCAGAAAATATTCAAATAAGTAAGTCTAAAGGAATGGCTTAATTTGAGTCAACTACAAACATTCTTCAAAATAATTGTAATACCGGTACTTGCATTGCAGCAAATGACTGATTGTTTCAACTTAAACATTATGTAATGAACTAAACATTGATACACCAACTTTGTGAGCAAAATATGCAGCTAATTCTCAAATCACATGAGCCGTGTATCAAAATGTTTGCATTTTCTATTGTAGAAGAACATTAATGCCTGAAACCCCTTTTACAGCATATTCATTAATAAAATGAACAAAAGCACAGCCTAAGCCGGGCTATAATCTCTCTTTTTCAAGCAGTACTGCATTTTCGACATTCTACGATTTCATAAAAATCTGAAGCATACCGTATGTCTTTCACATATACAGTATATCTAATATCTAATATCTCTGTGTGATATAAATGATCATATATAGAATTCTCTTGTCATACATTGCAAATTTCTATTTCATGAATGAAAGAAAATCAAAGTAAAGACATGAAAGCAACCATAAAATATGACTGAAAGGAGCTTTGACTGTTAACCGGTATCACCTCTGATAATCTGAGAATAGGGGCATCTTATATATATATGTCAGACTTGCCTTACATAAAACAAAACAAGATATAACATGTTTAAATGATTTTACACCTCATTGACAAAACAAAAAAATAAGAATCTGACCAATGCAAAAACTGACCAATGTCTTTATAAAATCTGAAAAGAATGATTCATATCTTCTGAATTTGTAAACATGTTCTTACAGGTTTGATGAAACACTCTTTTTCAATTCTAACAATGAAAAAGGGTAAAAATAAAAAATAAGACATAATATTCATACATATTTCCACTTGGATTTCTTTCATTAATGTTTGCCTCTTGTCAAGATTTGCACACATGTATACACAGCTCCTAGCTGCTGTAGATTTCCACTGGCTTCTGATGCTCCGAGTAATCCATGTGGGCCAGACACAATATGGGGATTACAACACACTCCTGCAGAGCATAGAATTCTAATCAAGAAAAGCTCCTATTAATGTCTTTAAGTTCGTGCCCTTTCTTCACCCTTTGTTCAATGACATGCAAGGCTTCCATGAAGATATCAGCTTAAGCTTTAGAGTTGTTTCTTTTGTATGTTTGTGAGTTGTGAGTTGACATAAGAAGATCCAAGCACAGTTTCCCAGCCGGTGTCTAGCCCTCAGGCATCAGTGTATCTTGTGTCCATAGTTTTCAATTCAGGCAAATTTCCCTGATGAGAAAAAAAAATTAATCATCAGTCATATGGTGTAACTACTCAGTTTGTTTTAGGAAGAATAGTAAGTATAATTCAAACTAACACATTTATAAAAGACCTACAACCAAAATAATACACTAATTCTAAATTTTGACCAGATTTTTATTAGACAATTCCACCTCTTTTGTTTACATTTCGAGATAGAGATAAAACATGAATCTGTGATGACAATTCAATCTGGAAGCCAAGCATTCTCCTAAAAATAATCCAGAATTTCTAAAGTTTTGTCCGTTAAAGGCATTTGTAATCATACCCAAAGGAATGAGTGGCAGGCTACTTCCCAGTCTCATCTCGTTGTTAAGATTTCAAACCAATCACACTACAGTACAGGCATGCATTGCCAGAGGTTTGTCATACTTACAGTGAGTAACCTGAAGGTACGAGTGGTGAGAGGAGTGCTGTTCAGATTGAGATGGTTGAGTTTCTTGAGATCTACCAGACATCTCAGTCCATCATCGGTAACCTGAGTCTCACATAGGTTCAGACTCTCTAACTCATGCATGTGCTCTGTGATGAGCTCCAAACCACCATCACCAAACTAATGGACAAAGAGACAAATAAAACATACTCAAGGTAACCTTGTTTCACCCCTAATATCAAGAGCCTTGACTGCATCAACCGCTCATCAATTCAACTGGCTTTTAACTTATTAGTATAACCAAAGGACACACCATATATACAAGGAATATACATTGGAAACAATTATTGCAAGAGAAGAGAAGAGTAACAATCTGGCATAATTCTGGATGACAGCATTTAAAATACATATTAATCATTAACACACTAAAAGATCATTATTAGAAATCATTCTATATATATATGTATATTTATAAGATGGGTCGAAGAATCCCTGCAATCTGATTGGTCAATTACCATGTAATTATTTTTACTGGATGCACGCAATATCAGCGATCGATACCACCGATATCCTTTATTAAAAAATAATTCTCATTTGATAATGCATGATAATGGTAATGCATGATTTTGCCATGCATCTGGTAAATCTGTAAAATAAGAAAATTTTGTATTTCTGACAATTTTCTGGGCCCTATCTTATAAAACAGATGATGCACAGGATTAACTTGTGGGTCGGTGGAATTGTGTGCACGCGGTACCTTTGAATTTGGTCTAAAACCCACTTGGCTGCGCCTTGTGGGTTCAAACCATTCAAAGGTACCTTATGCACACAATCCCTACCGACGCACTCAAACCTGTGAATCATTTGTATAATATATACATATGCATTCTCCTCTTGAGCGTGTGAAATATGTTGCTAGATGATTCTGTATGAAAGGCCCTGCATACTAGATTTATTAGTTTTATCTGTAATGTTTGTTATATAATCTTACCTGAGTAGACCAGAGATTGAGTTGTTTGAGATTGGGTAGTTTGATGAGTGTCTCAGCACATCCGCTTGTTACATGCGTAAAGGCCAAGTTCAGACTCTCTAGATTACCCAATGGTCCAGCACTGAAAAGCTTTGCTACATCCACATCCGTTGATTTAGATGGCAGAGAAAGGGACTTAGGCCCACCCTTCTCTTGCTGTTTGGATCAAGTGGTAAAGCAGTGGGTATGATCAGATGTCCACACAGCTTTAGTTAATAAACATTTACACTGATTCCTTGATGTGACAAACATATATACGGTACTACTACTAGATATTAACTTTTTGAAAAAATCTAAGCTTCACCTCAGATATTCACAATGGAGCAATAATTTTCATTCTATATTTCACAAATTATGTGTGTTATCTTTAAGGGAAAATGTCTATATCTTTTAAAAGTATTCCAAATAACATTTACCCTTTCTGAACTTGAATGTAAAATGTGGAAAGATGCAATTACTCCTCTTGTTGTGTTTAGAAAGTGAATTTGACTTTCACATAGTATCCATGCACTATTATCCATTACATTTTAAATTAATGCCTAGGTCACATTTGCTCTACGGCAAGGTTACGGTGGCCGTAAGCTCCAAAAATCAAGAGATACCTGCCACAGCCTTGGAGGATCTGTGGTGGCCTCAGAGTCACCCTAGAGAGTATCCCTATCTTTACAGGCCGTACGGGTCATCGTGGGATTATAACCCAGAGTTATAGCTTATTTCATTAAGTTGTCATTAGACAATAAGACACACTGTAGCCATGCCGTAGAGCGGTTCCACGACAAGGTCAGGGGTACGGTGACCTTGCGTCTACCTTGCGTCTGCCTTGGTATTTGTCAAAAACTGTATGGCTGCCACAGGGACGCCCTAAGGCGACCGTGCCGCGTGCGTCATCACTTCAAAGGCAGTACAGCAGCTGCAGGTTTTCTATCTTCACAAATTCAAAATAGGCCGTGCGGTACCCTAACATATGTGACTGCTACCGTATGTGCCTGTTGGAATGCTGTGGTGACTCCACGGCCACCACAGCAAATGTGACCCTAGTCCCGTCTTATAAAGAGTTACGATTGATCCAAACCAACTGCAAGTTTGTAGTCTCCCATCTCTTCTGTACAGCAAATAAGTTGCAATTAATATCAACTTTTCATAAGACAAGGCCCTTGGCATAAAAGTGCAGTGTTTTATTTTCATAGAATTCTTCCAGACTGTATTGGACTTGTAAAGACTACTCTGATACTTCTTTTCTTAGAAATGTTTTCTGACTTAATTTGTTCCAAAAAAAGTACCTTTTCTATGGTTTCTTTTAGTAATCAAAATTAATGACCCAAATCTCTAGCATTGCTAAAGTTCTTTTCCTTCTCTTTGCTGCAACTTTCCCTAGAATGATAACGCACACACATTTTCTCCCACATTAATGCAAATGCTAATAGACATATCTGAACTCTAATTGGGTCAGTAGCCTTCAGTACTTCCTTCTTGATATGTTTTGCTAACTTTCAGTTCACTGATGGTAAAATAACACATTCATAGGAAACTTATATTAGATATGAAATGATAATTATTTTTCTTCATACACATGCATAAGCTAGTACTATGATTTCAATTTAAATCTTACTACGACCCTTCCTACATTGGATATTGCTATAAGAGTTAATGACTCTTAAGTGAAAAAAATCCATCAAATTAATAATATTATCTTCATTTCCTTATTGAGAAGCAAGGTTTGCAGTCACACACTTTCAATCAAAGTTTTGGTTTCAGAATCTCACACCTAATAATGTTACATCTGACAACTTGTTAATACACCAATCACACAGACAGGACTGATGCCACACTGACAATAGAACAAACAAAATATAACCTTATCCTAAATGCCCAGCCAATATTTGTTAATTATCAGTCAGTATCAGTATCAGTCAGTTATCAGTCAGTATGGAGTGAATTCTTGAATTGTGCCTGGGGTATAAGTAATCACTAATCATTCAATGTGTCTAACTAACCAGTTGTCGGAGGGCCAGCTGTCTTTCACAGAGAGCATCATACATTATCTGACCCTCATCAATGCTCTTGAGTGCCTGGATGACCTGCATCTCTTGTTCCTCTGTCTCCAAGACATCAAGCTCCAGCATCAAGCATAGCATCTGTGGAGATGGAATGTTGAATGATCATAGCAGCATTTACAGGTACTTTGCATCAATAGTATTTGATCATCATCATCATCATCATCATCATCATCATCACCACCACCACCACCACCACCATCACCACACCACCACCATCACCACCACCGCCATCATCATCATCATCATCATCATCATCATCATCATCATCATCATCATCATCATCATCATCATCATCACCACCTCCAACACCATCACCACACCACCACCATCACCACCACCGCCATCATCATCATCATCATCATCATCATCATCATCATCATCATCATCATCACCACCTCCACCACCATCACCACACCACCACCATCACCACCACCATCACCACCACCGCCATCATCATCATCATCATCATCATCATCATCATCATCATCATCATCATCATCGTCATCATCATCATCATCATCCTCATCCTCACCACCTCCATCAACACCACACCACCACCTCCACCAACACCACACCAACACCATCACCATACTCACCTCAGTACAGGTGACGTTGCCGTTAAGAGCCAGCAGAAGAACTGGTTCAAAGAGGCGTGGTGTGACAGACAGCAAAAATCTACGTCTTCTACAGCAACAGGATATGAGCTTCTGTATCTATGGGAGCAAGAAAGTAGAAGGACAGACTAAGATTAATGATGAATGAGATGGAGAAAACTTCAAATGAATTAAAAGTAAAAGATGTAACAGAGTAACAGAATGGGCCAAAGGAACGTGTAGTTGGATATCAATGTCAGTCACTATCATGACAAGCACATGAACTGGAAAAGCTTTTGTGTAAAATGATAATATTGCATAAGTCCTATTTCAGTCATAAGGAGGTAAAATAAATAATAATAATACTAATACTAATAATAGTCACATTTTTATAGCGCTTAATACTGGGTTTCAAAGCGCTTTGCATTGTACTTATTATTTCCCTGGTCATTGGATTCAATTGCTCATCAGCAACTGATCAGTAGTGCACACGCTAAACTCCCTGGGGATATTCTGGTTAAGCGTCATTTCACAATTGCACACAAGGCAAAGACACAATACACAAGGCAAAAGAAATGACCTAAAGCTATGAACACTTACAAACATGTATATCTAATATTGCAAATTGTTATCACTTGTCATTAAGTACTACCTGATGATATTGCTTTCACTTTCGTTGTTTCAAATAGTTTCTCTTTCCCTGTGATTAAATAGTCATTTTTCAATGAGACTGATTGAGACGAGAGAGCAAGCTTACCATGAGAGAGAATAGCTGTCCTTCATCATCACATGCAGGACCTGATGGGCAGTAGAGATCTAACCATCCAGCCTTACCATCACGCACACCACATACAGCAGTATGAACCTGTGAGAGAGAGACACACACAATAGATCAGTGAGGAACTATGATAGCAATACAAACCTTTCATTTCTTATGCAACCATATTCAGTTCCCTTTGATGGTCAAGAAACATGAAAGTTTTTATTCAGTGATAAAATGTGTATAACCCAGTCACTAGATTCACCAAAAGTCTGCAAATATTAAGTACACTGTCCCCGATCCCTCTGGTGTGTTATTTTCTCCATGTTTGCCATGCAGTCATGACAAATACAACAAAAATGCAATCAACACATACAGAAACATTAATTGTCATCGTTGTAATCAGCTCCATCACCATCACCACAAACATTGTCATCATCGTCATCATCATTTCAATCACTACCAGTACGTTTTCTAATATCATCATCATCATTTATCATCATCATGTTCTTCATTATCACTGTCACCACCATCGTCCTCATCTTTATCACTATCACCTTATCATATTGATTCTTTCAAGGTTAATTAAATCCCACATGAATTCTGTTGGTTTGTGAATGAACCACATCTATCATAGTAAAGCAATCATAATAGCAAGAAAAGACATCTTCTGTGATCTATTTTTATCTAACTTTAGGAAAACCCCATTGTTGTACCTTAAACCCCCAAAGCTATTATTTTCTCATTTCCTGTACCAATTTCTCAACATCATCTCCTCTTTATTACTAATTACTTTCTAAATGCCCTGGTAAGATGAGTCCTTACCCTTTATATATATATATATTGCAAAACATATAATTTGAACAGCTTTGTGAGGAGTTTACAAAGTATTTCCTTGTTCTTAGCATTCTGGAAGTTATGCTAGGTTTACACTATGTTCCCGGCGGCCACGGCAGCCCCGTTTGCCCGAAACGTAGTGCGCCGTGAGATTTAGACCAATTTTATCTCTGGATTCAAGTTTTATTATGTCTTGCCAAGTTTTCTCACGGTCTACCAGGGTATCCGTGACGGCCGTGGGGGTAAGGGGATGCTGAGTCCCGGAGGCTCCAAGGCGCACTACGGTTCGGCCCGCGTTCTACCACGGACGCCAGAACGTTCCCTCCCGGTCTTTCACGTTCTGATGGGGTCCCTCACGTTTATCACGTTCTGATCAAGGTCTGACACGTTTTTCACATTTAGTCAAGGCTTTGTACGGATGAAACGTGGACGCAGGGCAGCTTTGGAGCACGTTTGTGCCGGCGGTATAAAAAGAAGGTCTCCCAAGCAATAGCAATCATGGTATCCTGAGACCTCGCGTTGTGTCAGACCGTAGTAGAACGCAACGCGCCGTAGCGTGCCGGGCGCTTAAACAGTCCCACTACGGACCACCCCCAAGTTTTGTTATGGCCTATTACGGACTGTAACGTTTTGTTACGTTCACCCCGGTTTATTACGGCCTACTAGGTTTCTCATCTGCACCGTGACCGCCGTGGCAAATTTTTTGACAGTTTAAAAATCTGACACGGTATCCACGGCAATCACGGCCTGTCACGTTTGCCCATACGGTCCCCCGCGTTGTGTCACGTCAATCCCGTTTCGTCCACGGTGGCCTGAAACGTGGTTGCCGTGGCCGCTGGGAACATAGTGTAAACGTAGCATTAGGGCAATCTACATACACACCTTTCATAAATTATGTAAATTACATGGTCTTACCTCACATCTGAAGTCAGATGCAAACCTGCCTATGATGTATTTCAGTCTCCTGGAGCAGAACAGAGAATGAAAGATATCAAAGAAATTATGATTTTATTCTGATCTCATTCAAATAATGGAATATTATTTATAATGTAAAGAAAATACAAAGAAAATATAAACTACCGGTATAGATCAAATAGAAGGGTGCATCCATAAAAGCCAATAAAAGCCAATAAGGTTTGGCAATTAAATGCACTGGTCATGGTACACTAATGATAAAAATTATTTCCTACAGAGATGTGTTTAATACATAGGTACACTGTACACACTAACAATCAATCAATTCTCAGTTTTACAAGATAGACATTACAGGTATTACACATTACATGACTCAAAGTAAAAAAAAAGTCCTGAAACAAGTAACTTCTGCATTGCATATTCACTAATGCACTTCCTAACATGAATTATTTGTATATTTATTATTTGTATTATTTGTATATATGAGATCTATGTAGGCACCATCATAATCTGTCACTTATAGTTTATTGGTTCCAAAACTATAATTTCTATCTGCCTTTCCAGTTCTTGACCTCTTGTATTTGTATGGAAACTGGAAGTACCTTTGCAAATACACCCATTGCTGGTGCTGCCCTCTATGACTAAATACCGTAGTTGCGGTGGCGCGAATTTGGGACCCAAATGACTAAGTGTGAGACTTTATATGAGAGTGCTTTAAATGAAGCCTGCGCGATTATCCTTACCAAAAGGCAAGCTACATCATACATGTACATTGTTTCCTTATACTTGTAGAGTAGTTACAGATCTGCCAAATAGCACAACAGAACCTGTAATTGATTTCGGTTACTTATCAAAACCACATCTTAATTGCATCGTTAAAAGAAAGATTCTAATAAGCTTCCATAACATTTGAACTGCAGACTAATTGCACATCAACGATATCACACTGATTTAATGGACCTACAAGTGATTCAAATCGCAACCTCAAAATGGACTGTCTCTGCGACAGAGAGAAGCATTAAAGGGAGTGGGTAGTCAGTTTCCATGTGCAGAAGGCTATAATTCGCTGACACCAGACTTGGTGGAAATACCATTAATGGGAGTACAAATCTGCACACAGCAAACCCGTTGGCCCGTCAAGAATTACCCCCAGTCTCTCGGAGCATGCTCGGAGATTATTCGGGCGAAGGAAAAGCAAAGCATTACATAAGGTATAATGGTCATAAAACTCAAGGCTAACCCTGGTGATTGACAACACCTGTTATTTGGGTAACACCCGAACGGTGTCGAATTCCCCATGAGAGCTGACTTCTATGGGTGCGTTCAATCGAATTTTCGAAGCTAGAATCACAAACATGAATCACAAATCAAAACGCCGTTACAAAAAACAAGGTCACTGCGGTTAGCGTTCAAGCGATTTTTCATCAACGCTGATTCTAGCTCATTTCGAGCCCAGCCACTGCAGATCACACTCGCAGTTTGACCCAGGAAGTATATAGGTCAACTTCGGCGCGCGCTTTTTGGAATTGTTTACGGCCGACTGTCGACTGCTGTTTTGAGCATAGATCGCAATAATAAAACAAAGAATGAGAAGGTGATGGAAGGAAGAAACAAGAAATAACATAAGGAAAGACAGAAAGAGAAAGTGATAGAATGATTGAAACAAAGAATAACATAAGAGAAAGTGATATAATTATAAAAACAAAGAAGAACATAAGAGAAAGTGATAGAAGGAAGGAACAAAGAATAACATAAGGAAAGACAGAAAGAGAAAGTGATAGAATGATTAAAACAAAGAATAACATAAGAGACTGTGAGTGAAGGTAAAAAACAAAGAATAACATAAGAGAAGGTGATAGAAGGAAGAAACAAAGAATAACATAAGAGAAGGTGATAGAAGGAAGAAACAAAGAATAACATAAGGAAAGACAGAAAGAGAAAGTGATAGAATGATTAAAACAAAGAATAACATAAGAGACTGTGAGTGAAGGTAAAAAACAAAGAATAACATAAGAGAAGGTGATAGAAGGAAGAAACAAAGAATAACATAAGGAAAGACAGAAAGAGAAAGTGATAGAATGATTAAAACAAAGAATAACATAAGAAACTGTGAGTGAAGGTAAAAAACAAAGATTAACATAAGCATAGAAGGAAGAAACAAGGAATAACAAAAGAGAAAGTGATAGAATTATAAAAATAAAGAATAACATAAGAGAAGGTGATAGAAGGAAAAGAACAAAGATTAACATAAGAATAGAAGGAAGAAACAAAGAATAACATAAGGAAAGACAGAAAGAGAAAGTGATAGAATTATAAAAATAAAGAATAACATAAGAGAAGGTGATAGAAGGAAAAAACCAAAGAATAACATAAGAATAGAAGGAAGAAACAAAAAATAACATAAGGAAAGACAGAAAGAGAAAAAAAAGAGGAAAACAAGGTATAACATAACGGAACAGGCCATGATAAAGAGCATGGTATAGTAAACGCAAATTGCATGAAAAGCAGGCGCGCGGTTTTTGCCCAAACCGGAACAGGCTCCGTCATACAATCATGATTGAGAACTCCGTCCGTTCAATCGAATTTTAGCGACCGTGATTCTGCAGAATCATGATACAAAACGCATCTTTTTCAGCGTTTCATGTTTGTGTTTTCAAACACGTTTATTTTTACGACCGACGAAAAAATCGCTTGAACGCATTGCGTTTTAAACTAAACGTCTTTAGAAACCGTGATTCTAGGGTGAAAAAGTGTCGATTAAACGCACCCTATGTGACTTTAAGGATTGATGACCACAATCCTATCAAGTATTCATGTGATGTTACAGAAAAAAACTCTACCAGGCCTGGTAGATTGCAAGCTACATCTTTGTAATCAATCTTTGGGTGCTCTTAAAGGCACGAGAGAATGAGCTTGAACAAAAACAAAAACTGGTTTCAAGTTAATGCAGAAGCTCAGATAATGAACAGAAAGAAGAGAAGAGAAGAAAAGTGGAGAAGAGACATAAAGAGAGAGAGAGAGAATAAGAGTATATATATATAGAGAGAGAGAGAGAGAGAGAGAGAGAGAGAGAGGGGAGAGAGAGAGAGAGAGGGGAGACTCGTTTTTATTAGAAGTTGATATTAAGAATGGCACGACTGTGTACAATAGTAAACTCTTTCTAAGTTATTTATATGCTCTTCTTTCTACGTTAACTCGATTCCCAGGAAAAACAAAAAACAAAGAGAAGATCAAGAAACAATGATATAAGGAACATGCACTAGGAATCCCATAAGAAAAAGCAAATCACAAAAAGACAAGGTCCTATACAAGCAAGCCAGTTCAGCTAGCTTGATAGATAGATGGACTAAGTGTTGTTACTTCTCTCGGTTTCTGATTGGTTTGTTTATCACGAAATGAGAGAGAAAGAGCACACCTCATTAATCAGGTCAGACAGATAAATACGTATCTGTGTAAAATGGGAGATAACATCAAAGGAGACTACTAAAGCAACTATTACGGAAAGTGGTTTCTGGGGCACATGAAAGGTATGTAGGTAAACCCAGTGGAGTTTGCTTCATTTCAACATAACAAGAATTTCCCAATGTGTATGTTCACTTCAGTTATCTCTCATTCAGTAAAATATAATATTGTTTAGTAAAAAAAAAATTAAAAAAGTGGTTGAATTTAGTGTTCAGATACATGTAATAAATAATATGTTTAAATACGGTAACTTCAAAAATTCAAAATTAGAATAAAAACTAATCGGATATTGCTCAAAATTTCACCAATTTGTTTCTCTCATCTATCTGTTTTTATTTAATAATACAGGGTAATTATCAGTTTCAGAAAGGTTTGTCTGATGGTACATGACATTGTATAAATAGAGAAGGTTTTAAACACATTGTGAACTGAAAGAGAGCATACGGATCATAAATTTGGGACAATTTCAATCCCACAATGGCACAAATATCTGAAGTATAAGGATGACAGGATGAAAAGGAAAAGAAGAAGACACTAAAAGGGAGTTCATAGCTACTGCATCTCATATCTTCCATCACAATATTCAATGCCATTGCAAAAATTGACATGCTGACTGCACAGAAGACCAATGTACAGTTTTAAGAGCGAGAGAGAGAGAGAGAGAGAGAGAGAGAGAAAGGGAAAGAGAGAGAGAGAGAGAGAGAGAAAGGGAAAGAGAGAGAGAGAGAGAGAGAAAGGGAGAGAGAGAGAGAGAGAGAGAGAGAGAGGGGGGGGGGGGGGGGGAGGGGAGGGAAGAGAACAGCAATTGAAATATATGAACCCCTAATGCAGCATGAATAAATAGCAAGATCAGTATATCATGATGTACCCTCATCTTCTACCCTAATCAACAAAAGAGTTTGAGAGACATCAATTATTCCCCCACTCTTACAAGCTTTTGTTTTTCGGAACACCATAATATATCATAAAGCACAACAGGGCACATATAGTATAGCCTTGCAATCCGCAAGGCTATATTATATTGAGTAACATCTCACAAGGATTTTGTAAAATATGTGTGGATATTGTTATCACCCAGGATATACCAGGAAGAAAAGAAAGAAAAAAATCCAGATTCTATAACACATTTCTTTCTTATCAAGATATCCATGCAACTCATTGTATTACTGTAACCATAAACTTCCTTTAGTCTACGCCACACAGACTCCTGTTTACATACATGTAGTTGCATATATCATATTATGAGATCTTTGGATTACTGAATCTAAAGATAGTGTAATTATATCAAAACCCTTTTACAAGTGCATCTAGGGACACTACATCAGCATCATGGGACATACACTATACAAAACTACAATTAATTAAAAAGGTACAATACAGATATGTGTTATTGACTTTCTTACTTGAAATAATATGTGCAATGGGAAAAGAAAATAGGAAAACAAAGATATTCATTTATCAAAAGAGGCAGTCAGTTTGAAGTACAACTATAGAGTGGCCCATTATATTTCTACACTCACAACTGTCTACAACAATAAAACACAAGAAATTGAAGACAAAGAAGGGCATTAATGAAAGATAATACTTACGACGTGAGGGGTCTGTGCGTCATTGCCCTGTTATTGAGAAAGAGAGAGAAAAGAAAGGTTAAATAAAAACAATGCTCATGGTTTGAACACAATAACACAAACTGAGTACACTTGTACAGGTATAGGTGTCCCAGGGAAAGCAATAAAACATGAAATGAAATACATGTGATGGTAGTATATGGTGGTGTGACGTAGGGGCAGGAGTATGATAATGGCTTGAAATTTAAGTGTATAAAGTGTCATGTGTCAGTCATAGCATAGGTCATACTCCATGACCTAGGAGTGATATTTGCCTCATAATGGGCATTATTCAACTCAATCCTTCACACATCTGCAGGTATTAAACACACCTTTTATGCAGAACAAAATTGATTAAATCATTTGAGACAATTGTTTGAAAGGCTTTTCTGCTCATGAAAGTGAGAGTCTAGCACATTACATTTTAGCGGAATGGATGATGATAAAAGATACTCAATCAGGTTAAATATTGTCATATATGTATAATAAACATTTCTTCTGAATATATTCAGCATGCAGTAGCCATTCAGTATAAACACATGATTGTTTAATCACATCATATCTGAATATTTATTTACCCCCGGACACTGCACCATGGGTGTGGCTATGGACACAAATCATTTTACTCTCCTTTACCAATGACTACATCCTATGACAAAATGTTATCTCAAGTTATTTAATAACACAAGATATTTTAATGAGATGAAATAATGTCTTGCTACCCACATGTTCTTCTTCATTAATTTACTTCTTGATAAAGATGAGAGCTATGTCCTTGTTATTTCATTTCCTTCTGACCTACACATATTGTACGTCACAACTGCCCACTTGCCCATATCTCATTTCCTTTTCTAAAAATGTATTCTCTCATTTTCTCTTCCCTTCTATCTCTAAATCTCTCCTTTTGTTTCAATGTGTCAGATTTGTTGAAGTTCTTCTCATGTTATCCTACCTTACTATTCCCAAAACTATCTTCAGACAATCGATATTTCAACCCCTATATGTGATTCATTATTTGTTTGTGGCCTCTTTATGAGATTTCTCCTATCTCAAATAATTGCAAAGATTATTATCTGTTACAGGCGCGTACGCAGGGGGGGGGGGGGGGGGGGGGGGGGGTTACCCCCCCCCCTTGAGTTTTTTTTATGTGTATGAATTGTGTATGTTTTTTTGGAACCCCCCCCCTTTAGAAAAAAGTGTCTTTTTACCCCCCCCCCCCCCCCCCCCCCCCCCCCCCCCCCCCCCCCTACTGAGCGACTTTTTCGGCCGGCGCGATTTTCAAACCCCCTCCCTTGAAAAAATCCTGCGTATGCCACTGATCTGTTACTTCCATAGTGTGTGGAGTAAATACTATTAGAGGAGAACAGTATAAATACTGATGAGGCTACCCTGGGTAAAGAAGACATATTATTATTATTATTATTATTATCTTAACTAGTCTGTATAACAAGTTCCAAACCCAGTTGAACTCCTTTCTGCTCAGATGGGAAAACGGTCCAAAACCCCATTTATGTTAGAAGCCTATGGACCCCTGATGCCTCTGTCCATTTGTCATGCATTATATCTAAATCTTTAGACGTTGTATAATCAAAGAAAAATGGCCACCAAACAATCATGCAAATGAACCAGGGGAATACGTGAATTGAATAAATTTGCATTGAGACTACACACTGCTCTGTTCAGTATACTGACTAGCTGTGTGTGACAATTACACAGCCTTCTAACGCAGAATTCAACCAAATGTTGAAAAGATGTACATATATTGTTGTGATATTGCATGGATTGCATTCCTTTTGAATCCAAAAATGATCCTGTCAATCAGAAGATTTTAACAACATGAGAGGAATGGTAAAGATATCAAATCTGTAGAAGAAATACTTTCAACATTAAATGTGTAGGACTCAAACAAATTATTGATTGCTTCTTTGATGCACAAGTTTTTTACCAAACGCCTCCCCCCTTATCTTATTCAGATGTTTTGTTTAACCGAAAATGTCCATGCTTACTCTACTCGACAGTCAGCCAAATTCCATCTCTGGAAAACAGAAACTAATATACTTTCAAACTCAGTTCGTTACCTTGGCCCCATTATCTGGAATTCCTTGCCTTCTGACATTCAACACACATGATTCAATGCACTCTTTAAAAACACGAATGAAAAGATTCCTTCTCTCTAAATGATCAAATTAAATAATGTAAATTTACCTTGCTACTCAGCTTTGTAGAGTGCTGGAGTGTGGCGTCGCAACGACCACACCCCTCCGGCTGTCGTTAGCATTATTCATGATTCATTTGTAAACAACTATTCTTTTTTGTTTGTTTGTTTGTTTTTTTTTTTGTTTTTTTTTACTCTGGTGATCTCCTCCTTACAAGCCCTTGAGGCTTTTTTCGGGACACCCTTTTCTTTCATTTATTTGTATTACTAGCTCTTATGTATGTATTACTCTGTTATTTTGATGTAAACATGAAATTATGCATGACATACTGTAAACTTGTTAGATTTTTAATTGTACATATTGGAAGAAATAAATGAGAGCTATATGCTCTCTCTCAATCAATCAATATGATTCTGTGTCTGTACAAACTACAATCGAAATGTATCTAGTAATAATAACACAGCAGGTGGGTATTAAATGTGTGAAGACCTTTGCCAAGCTTCCTAATAACTGCAGCCAGATTGCAAATGAATCACTTCCCTCAAAATTGTCATCAATTAAATGGGGCTAGTCTTACGAAAGTTAGCTAAAAGAGCACCTGAAGAGTAAGCTTTGGTAAACTTCAATATCTCTCTATACAAAAGTTAAGCCTTTTTTTAAAGAATACAGTATATCAACATTGAACCCAAACATGTACAGCATTTTTTAATCACAGGTCCATTTTAAGTCAATTTTAGTCAGACAATGACAGCCTAATGCAATGATGTCAGTTATAATAATTCACATAAATTGAATAAGCACACATTCCCCACCACAATATCAATATCAATAACATTGAACAAACTTTTATTAGACTTGATATCTTGTGGGGGAAAATAAAAGACTGAACATTGTCTGAAAAGTTAAAAAGGTTTCCAGATATTTTGAAGATGTATATACTGTAATGTAAGAGTGTTGAATTATCATTTCTTCTTTCCAGTATTTTAGAGCACAACATATAGAACCATAAAAGACAAAAAAACAAAAAAACAAAAAGTCTTCATTACATGTGACTGACACATTCTGATTTTGTGCAAAATGAATTAAAAGTTATTGGAATTTTTTTCTTCAAGTATTTCAACATGTCCTACATCTCATGCTTGTAGATCTGGTTGAGTGTTGTAAATAGTTTCTGAAATGGAAACAAACCTAGATTAAGTTCCTGTTTAGACAATATTCATGTAATGCTGTATTGCAAAAGCTTAACCCTTACTGTACTGGGCTATTTTGAGCACCCACTGACTGGGGGGGGGGGGGGGGGCCTGGGAGGCCCCCCCCCCCTATGATCTCGGCCGTCGATTGTCCGATGAACACGAAAATTTGCATGTTTGTAGATATTTACGTAAGGAACAAGATGGTATAATTATTTTTTTCCGAATATGCAAATTTTTGTCGTTAGCCTAATTAATTATGCAAAATGCGCTAATTTTATGCATTTTACCGAAAACGTGTCAAACTCCACTTTTTGATTGTTGAAACTCATTATTCATATGAAACTTCTTTTCTCACACAAAAAAGTTATTTTAATGTAATTAATAATGATAATTTATGCAAATTTTAATGCGATTTTCATTTTTTTTTGTTTTTTTGATGACATGCGCATACTAATTGTTATGTAACGCCTTACAGGTATATCCGATTTTGACGAAAATGGTATCAAAATGTGCGTAAGACTTGAGGGAAAAAAGTCATGAAACGACAATTCAAAATTCTAAGCGGTTGCGGCGCAATCTCCGAAAATGTCGAGGGGGGGCCTCCCAGGCCCCCCCCCCCCCCAGTACAGTAAGGGTTAAACTAATAACAAGAAACCTCAACAACTTTACAAAGGATATCTTTAGTGGTTGTTACTTGTTACACATACATGTATATAAACAAGTATGACTTGTATTGATGTACACATATATGAACAAGTGTGACTTGTATTGATGTACACATATATAAACAAGTATGACTTGTATTGATGTACACATATATAAACAAGTATGACTTGTATTGATGTACACATATATAAACAAGTATGACTTGTATTGATGTATTGTATTAGAAACAAGTATATGACTGTTGAAAATATTGCCACATATGAATGGATGGACTCTGTACATTATAAGTATAATACTGTAGATCTTGTTTCAACTCCATATTCGCTTTACAAACTGAATTACATATCAGTCTGTTTTATGTAATGTGTACAACTGGAGGTACTTATTCATTTTTATTCACAACCTTTTTCAGGCTTTCATGAATACGTTTGATGTGTTAAAAGAGACTGCAGTTCAAAATGTATGTAAATGATACAGTGGATACTGATTGAGCTTTGATAGAAAATGGTTTGTTTTTTTTTGGGGGGGGGGGGGGGTGTGATTCAGCAAACTTATTTGTAAATGCCCTTTATCTTTCAAAGAGTTGGTTATGAGGTTCCCTATATGGGTCAAATTTGAATGTAATGAGACATGTATTCATGTCATATATTTATCGAAAATACTACTCTTGTTTGTTCCTCTTTATTTCATGCATAAATTACACTGTCAGACTCTTAGAGACTTCGGTGGAGGGTGCTTTATAAGCACCATTTTATCATTATTATCATTATTATAGCTTCCTACAGGATACTGGTACCACAGTATAAATGTACATCAATAATCTTTTTACCAAGCCATTCAGCGTTCAAATATCATTTATGGCCATGAAAATATGGAATAGTATACCATATGATTTAAGAGCAAAAAGATCTAAAAAATGCTTTTCGGAAGGGAGTTAATGAAACATCTACATGTAAAATCTTTGAGTTAAACATCAGTTAAGACTTCTTAAAATGGCAAAAAATCAATCTCAGATTAGAGAATTTCTAAAAAGATCATCACATTAAATAATGATGTATTTTTTATTCTATTTTTTGCTTTGATACAGAAGTCGACATACATTTGACTTTCATGTATATATTAAGTAAGGAATATTTCTAAACAAATGATCTATTTCCTTGTTTACTCTCATTATATAGTCTCTATATATTCTCTTACATATATATTTATATCCTGCATCAAAAATTTGTTGGCTTTTGATTGGTTGAGAGCTCGTCACATGACCAGAAATATTTGAGCTATTTTTTTAGAAAGTACTATATGAGAGTACTATTTTGGTTTACTATTTGGGAGTTGAAAATAAAATGTGAATTTTTTTTTTAATTGAATCAATTTTTTTTTTCAAATCTTAATTTAATAAAAACAAAATATTTTAAATCTTTTTAGATAAAAATTGACATTTTTTTTGTTCTAAAATTTGTTTTCCCAAAAATGTTTTTTTTTTTTTTTTTAAATAAATTTTTGATGCAGGATATAAAACAAATATACCATGCCTTTTATTTGAGGTACTGGTTAAACTATGGGCCTCGGGGACCCCAGACGTACCATTTGCTTCGGGGCTGCGCCCCTTAGCAAATAGTACTATTGGAGTCACCTCTTGCGCATAGTTTTAACCAGAACCTCTCAAGGCAGTGTATATTTGTATAATATGTAATATAGTATACTTGGTAGTAAAAATAGTAAACAATTCTTGCCAAAGACAGGGAACCAGACTCGACTAGCACTTATGCGAACTTCTGATACCCCATTTAACAACAAAAGTGTACACATAATCTTTTATTTCATTTCTATATAACATACTTTGTAAAACAATGTTTATCTTATACAGTGGGCTTGCGGGTGCACCATGTGAGAGAGAGGGAGGATTGAGGAGTCCTGAAAAGGACTCTCGGTAATCTTTCTTGAGGGTGTGTAGTCCTGAATAAGACTGTTGGTGTAGTCTTGAAAAAGACTGTTGGTTATCTTTCTTTCTTAGCTTATAGTTCTAAGGAGAACTATAGCGCCGACTGGAGAGTATGGGTGGCGGAAGTGGCTCGACGTTTCGAACAGGTTGACTATCGGTCGTCAGGAGTGGAGAATAGCTGTCGTGCGTGAGCTCAAGTCGTGGGGGAAATATACATGACCGTGTGGGCTTTATCTTATTCATGTGTAATGGAGTGTTGGCTCAGTCAGTAGAGCGTCCGCCTCACAACCGGGAGGTCGTGGGTTCGAACCCCGGCCGCGTCATACCAAAAGACGTTAAAAGATGGGAGTTGTTGCTACCTTGTTTGGCGTTCGACAATAAGGGATAGAGCAACGTCGATCTGGCGCTGATCAGTGGCTGCCGGGCTCACGATTAATTAAGCAAAAAGAATTTCCGTTTCGGTTTAATAAAATTTGGAGTGGACTATTAGGCTATTATTATTATTATTTATCATGTGTTATATGTGTTTTATGTAACAATAATTGATACATAATGTTTTACTTGTTATTATTTTTGTTGTTAATAAAGTCAAACTCAAATAACTACCATATACAGTACTTAAAGATAAACTGGTAATGCGATTGCATTGTGAAAGAAAAGGTGTGGAAAGGATCAGAAACAGTTGATCATGTAGCATGCAAGTATTGATGTGCACTGCAAGGTTCTGGAGTCATCAAAATCCTAATAAATTTGACAGAGTCTTGGTAAAGTAACAAGCACTGTACACAAAAAGCATATATGAGACAACACACATGGTGTCGGGGCTAGTACTACCTTGATTTCCTTGTCTTTCTATGCTAATTACTCAGCCAGTATATGTTTGGCACATGTCATTTATTTGTAATCTTGAGAATTAATTTTCTTTTTTTTTACCAGAACTGGAGTTTATCTTTAATCATTAAACAAATTG
Source organism: Strongylocentrotus purpuratus (assembly GCF_000002235.5). Lineage (NCBI taxonomy): Eukaryota > Metazoa > Echinodermata > Echinoidea > Camarodonta > Strongylocentrotidae > Strongylocentrotus > Strongylocentrotus purpuratus. The sequence continues at coordinate 102,371 of NW_022145614.1, read as the reverse complement.
TAATACGCATACATGTATGACCACGTATTGCTTGTAGCCAATTAATAGGTCATCATCATTCCTGAATTTTGAGAGTAAATTGATGATTTTGAAACATCTAGACTTTTTAACAGCAAGTTGAATATAACGATCAAATTTGATCAAATTTCAAAGTAATGAATTATGAAATGATCACAAACTCACATTGGATTCACTATGGAGGTGCTTGGAAAGACTGAAAAAGGGAATTAAGCACACTCCATAGCTGAGATTCAAGGGGATGGGGCCCAGAAATAAACCTGACTGTTTATCATCTAATCTGTGTAATATAACCAATGAGGGAGATTCAACGATCAAAGAAATAATAAAGATTTTTTTAAATACTTACACTTTAGGAAACGGAATGGGTAGCAGCATTCCAGAAAGAGAAGGGAGCCAGTCATCATAATCAGCCCTGGAAAAAACAAAAACAATTAATAAATAATTAATTAAACCATAACCAGAATCTCTTTTTAATAATTAGCACATGGTTTAATTATCCACAGATATCTCAAACATGGAGAAGTCAGACTTTGTGCATTTTAGAATAATCATTGTCAAAGTCATGGATGTGCCTCATGAATACCTTTAGTCTGCCCCCTTATGAAGAATACATTCCACCTCTGTTTCATATAATGTCTAGTCGGTGCATAAATGAATAACGATTATATAATGTCATACCCGATTCGTCTCGGGGGTGTCACAATTTTGTACAAATGACTGTATCTGCCCATGTGCAGATTGTGTATACAAACTGGCTTTACCAGGTATTTATTTGACTTCTTAAAAATACCATTTTTGTTTCAATTTATTTCCCTGTTAATCTTATCTCACTTCAGGTACATGTAGTACTTCATAAAGAAAGAAAGATATCTAAAAAACTTTTAAACGTTTCAGTCAATGATTTATCAACAAAGTGAGTTACAAAAAATGTTCACATGAAAATCTTTTCTTTAAAATGTAGCAGCCATCAAAAAATAATGATAACGTTAAAAAAGTAAATATTATTTCTTTATAGTTATGATATACACATCAATTATAACAATAGACATGCCTGGTCAAAAACTTTTCTAGTGATCGATAGTACTTTTCTTCCCATTTTCTTTTGATTAATCATATTTCCAACAATACTATAACTCATTACCGGTTGTCTCATTATAGTTGGTTAAATTTGTAAATTTTCATTCTGATAACTAAATGATATCAATGTAATTAGCTCATTAATTAAATATACTGACTCAACTGTACCCACTCCAATATGTGCTTTTGATAATATTTTGATTCAATATCTATAATAATCTGTTTGTATTTATTGACTGATTAATCTATCTATCAGTCTTTCTATCTATCTTGCTATCTTTATTTTTTTAATTAATATTTTTTCTCTCTTTCTATATGTTCAAGTTCAAGTTCAAGTTTTATAAAAAGAGTTGTATTATCAGTATTCTGGAGAAAATGTATTCCTTACTAGTTATTCATACATCACCTTTATAACAATTATTTTCCCTCTCTCCTTCTATTTGAATAGAGTTTTGGTTATCAGTATTCTGGAAAAAAGGTATTCCTCACTGGTTATTTATACACCTTTATAACAATTACAATATGACAACTCCAGCAGCTGGGTGGCCTTTTTAAAAAATAACTTATATATTTGAGAATAGAAAATGATAGAAGGATACTAGTATCTCACGTTAGTTGTAGTACTTTGACAAAGGATGTCATAACATCTAGTTCATGAAGTACGGTTTCATCTCCTGTAGAGCTCACACTGTCCTCACATTGGATCTCACGCAATCTGCATCTAATTGGGATAGAAGACATACATTTAATGACTCCACCCTTTTTACAAATTAAGTGATGAAAAAAGGTCTTATGCAGGAACTTGAGATATTAATTGGGGGCACAGTTTACTCAACAAAACAAGTAATGCTTTCCATACTAAAATCAATTTTCATGATAGAAACAGAATCTAGTACGAGTAGTAGCAGTAGAAGAAGTAGAAGTAGTAGTAGAAGTAGAAGTGGTAGTAGTAGTAGTAGTAGTAGTAGTAGTAGTAGTAGTAGTAGTAGTAGTAGTAGTATATTTCATTGGTTAATCTGTTTTGCTAGCACAAGGCTAATCTTCCACAAGTGGGTTTGTATTAAGGTTTACCTGTTTGAATCTTGGTAGAAAGTGGCGATAGAAGCAAGGCATATGGCAACCAAGTTAGGGAGTACTCTAGGATGAGGGCACTCAATACTTGGCCCATGCATGCTACAAATAAAAAAGATATAAACATCAATGCACATAGTCACTTGATATGATGATATAAAAGTCACAATTTTCATATGATCATGATATAATAAACATATACGCTTTGATTGATTTCAATTAAGTACACAATCAGAAAATGAAGAGGACATTAAATCAATTCTATTTGTTTTTTCTTGTTTTCTGGTTGTGTTAGTTGTTCATCCATATACTTCACATCCATGTTCAGCTATTTTGAAGCCCATGCCATTTAAGACAAGTTTCATCCTGTTACAAAAGAGATTTCTTTTGTGATCTATTTGATCCATGTTCCACAATAAAAACAAAAGATGAGAAAACTGTGAAATGAAAGTGCGACAGAGGTTAGGAGAGTAAGACCCAGTATTACATGATTTCAACAATAGGTCTCAACGATCAGAAGACATAAGAAAAGACAGCAAACACTATCATTAAGAACCTAATCAATCCACCCATGTTATCCTTCTAAATGTACATCACAAACTACAATTAGGGTGTAGTTACATTCTAGAATCATGTCAAAAGACCAAGCTTATATATACTAGCCATTCTTGTCAACACTGACCAGTGCCCCAATTATTAAACCCTAGTTACCTGTCTTTCTTCTTCTCCTACACTACTTATTTCCATTTGTAATTATATTCCATTGTATCCCATCTTGTCCATCTCTATTTTTGAAGAATGGATGGACTAGAAAGAATGGACGTAATTAACCAACGTTTAGCAAAGATGCATAAACAGGAAGTACCTTCTTGGTTTCTATAAAAATAGCATGTTTCCCTTAATGACACAAGCGCTGAAATGTTTGGAGAAAAAGGAAGAAAATACAATACTTTGTGTTTCCTGCCTCAGTGTCAAGTTATTCTTTGACCCTTTGACTACTGATTCGCTTACATTCCTAATAACATATCCCCTTGTTTCCTCTACAAATGAGGTTAAATCATCAACATAATACATTTATCTCATTTTATGGTGGAAATAAGGACCAGTTTCTAAAATCCATTTTTAACTTACATGCTGACAAATTCCTTGAAGGCAAAATCATGGTCGTCTTTGTAATGCATTGCTAGAATGAAATCACGCACAAATGCCTGGAGCCGTGGATTCTTTCCAAAGTCCTATAAATCACAAGAAACAACAAGAAACATACATGATAAGTTATGAAAATCAATAAATGTTAATTTAAGACAAGTAATGAAAATCAAACTTGTGAAAAAGGGCTGTGCATTTAGTAGTTTTGCAGATGATGCTTACTGAATACTCAGTTGTTGAAGAAATAGATATTGTGTGTGCTATTGAATTCTGCATCCCCTTTTGCGCATAGTGCATTGGGAAAAGATTGCATGGATTTACTAATTCCACATTGATTAAACTGCCTTCATATGTCACACTGCTTTCAAAATAATATCCCAAGATTTCAAATGTCATAAAAATGAATTTTTAAATATTTTAATCAAAATTACACAAGTATACACTTTCTTTTGGAAATCTATACATGTAGGTCTTGTTTTTTATTTTTTCATAAAAATGCACTTCCTTTGTAATTACGAACATTTTGACAAAATTAAATCTATGATTATATCCACTTCACATAATTGGATATTAATACAAAAAAATAACTTCCTTTTCAAAATGAGAAAATGAAATCCTAATATAAGAAAGAAAAAAATTCAGTTAATAATAATTCACTTCCTTTTCAGCCATTTTTGCTCCAAGATTATACTTATAAGAGAGCAAGAAATCACACCTGTCAATTGGTAAAGTAGGCAAAGCATAATACATCTTGAGATAGCTACATTTCAAATTAGGTCCAATGAGAGGCTCATTTCAGGAAATTATAAATTAAAGTCAAAGACTAAGTAAAATACTACTTTTAAATAAGATATATAATTTAAATATAGAAGTGAATCAATCATTTTGTATTTGTAGGACTACATATATCTAATGCCAAGTCTCAGCCTTCCCATACTGTGCCTATGGATTAAAAAAAATCCTTCTTTTTTGGTGGAAATGCAGAACTTCCAATCATTCTACCAAATTCTGTTTCAATAAAGAGTGAATACATCATTTATAACAAGAAGAACCTACTAATCAGAGAAACTTTAGCAGTCAAGATTTGCAAAAATTCATACGCTGAACTAATGTGATTTAATTATATTTATGACGACACAGACTTTCTGTCTGATAATAAAATGTCAAAGCAGTGTAAAAACAAATGGGGAGCGTGCAAAAGTTAGCAAATTTTGCAAGTGGTTTAGATTCATATATATTTCTTTCCATGACATTTGCACTTCGCAAAAGTTTCTTGCAACAAAAACATCAATTTCTAACATATCAGGAAGGTTCTGTGTGTAACTTGCCATATTGTGTTTGAGGATCCTGTGTATGACCGGTGTGAACATCTCAATAACGACTTTAGAACGTGGTGAGTTCCTACAATGTTTGCTGAAGAAGGAACAGATCTCAGGTGATGGTTGGTTGTTCTCTAGGAGAGGAGCTACAGCCATGATGATGCTCTCATGTGCCACAGAGTTAATCATGTCAGCGTTCTGTAAAGTGAAAAAAGAAAAGATAAAAAAGAAAACAGGCCATTTAAACAGAGAGTGATTTCCTTGTAGTGCAATTATGCTTGAAGGGAGTTCTATACAAACACCTTTTACGTTCACATCTAGAAATAATGAAAAGGATACCAACAGAAGTGCCCAAAGCCAGTCTAACTTTAAACAGAAATCCTCTGAGCTGTAATTATATTTGAAAAATACATTTTCTGAATCACTTATGGAGTCATTCATTGGGTGGAAGTAGGAAACCTGCAAAAAGTACACAACTCAAAGAAGAAAGTAATAAAGAAAACTAAATTTCCAAAAAGAACATAAGCAAGAACAGATATTTTCATCTCCCTCCCACCCCATGTCCCCCTCTCTCTCTCCCTCTTTTTTCTCCATTCTCTTTATCTCTGTCAATCTCTTTGTATCACACTCTTAACCTTCTTGCTTCTTTCTCCACAGACTTTGTCAATTGAATAATGACATCTACATTTCCCCTTGGTCATGTCAGCTTACGTATTGTACACTTCTTATCACATCAAAACATTACTGGACAGATCAACAACCATTTATCTCCTTATTTTGACAATTCCTTTTTTTATCAACCACTGTGTGCATCATATATATTCTTCTTCTCATCTCCTTTTATATATAAAATTAACTTCCTTTTCTTGTTACTTTAGCTTGCCAGGAGTTCTATTTAGCTTGGCAATAACAAATTAAATACAAGACCTGTGTAGAAACAGGAACTATACCATGATATCCAACATAACAAAGGACACATTAAAACGAGTCAAACACTCACAGTCTGGCTATAGGACAGGAAAAGGATGGGGGGGGGGGGGGGGGGGGGTTGGAGGAGGAGGGCAGGAAGGTACTTGTGACGGCTACTTTTATGCTCAACAAAGTCTTGCTACCATGCATGTTCAGTGATTTATCAATGATAGTTAGTCAGTGCTTTTACTTGGGCCTAAACAATCAATAAAATGATAAAGAGTAAGATTCTCTCTCTCTCTCTCTCTCTCTCTCTCTCTCTCTCTCTACTGGGAGAAGGGAAGAGCTTTAGTAGTCCTTTGGTACCCAGCCTCCAGACAGGGTTTAAACATAAACTGTTTTTGAGAGGTTACATGTACTTTGACGCGAGCATTTTTCATGAACTATAGGGGCACATTGCCCTCGGCCCCCCCATCTTTGTTTTTTCACCGTTTCCTGACTCTCTAGGACCTTGTCAAGAAATTATAATCACCATCTCTATTATCATCATCAGCAGCAGTATCATAATCATCATCATCAACATTACCATCATCATCATACACAACCATCTTGATCATCATCATAACTTGCAGACTTTTACTTGAAACATAATCTGCACTTGCTGGTTGCACCCAAAGGGGTAGTCTTGCATGCTAGACCCTGTGTAATACTTTACATTCAGCAAACAGTATCCAAATACAGGTCTACTATGTACAGAGAACCAGTTATTTAATAATGAGCACAAAAAAGGGAGCAGAAGGTGGTTTTAACAGCTATGGACATTTTCCAAGAGCTCTATTTTGTTTATATTCACAACATGATTGAAAAAATAACATGTATAATTCAGTCTATATAGTGCCAAATATATGTTTAAATAAACTATTTATTGAAACTGAAACTGGAACAAAATATAAAATCTATTACACTCCTTTATCTAACACAGGGCATAGATAGCTTACTTTATACAGTAAGATCTTAAAGAGTTCCCTTGACCAAAAAAACTTATTTTTCAAACTAATAATTGATCTAAATAACTAAAAGCTGCAGTGATTTATTTAATAGAATACTCAGATATAAAACTAAGCATTTCTTCTTCAACATTCTTCGTCAAATTTCATATCACATTCCTCTTTCATATCGGACAGAACACTGGATCGAGTCTGGAGCAGCAGACTACCTCAAGGTGGCATTTCCTTGTTCCGGGCCATGACCGACCAACTACAAGCTGACATAGATACCGTACGTAATCAATATTCCCCCAGTATGAAAGCACACATACATGTATACATGTGCATGAAATATAGACCGTGGATTTGAAAAACGTTTCCTGAAAAACAACATGGTGAGCACTGCAATAGGTACACTCACTTTTGACTAAATTTCATCATAATCTTCAAAGATAAACCCTCCACGGAATCTGACAACTAGTGTCCTTATTCAGAACAAAATCTAATCATTGCGCTTAGAGACTTCGGTGGTTAGCGCTTTATAAGTAACGTTTTTATTTATTTATTATTTATTGATGATATCATATGCAAATTATCAAAAGAATAGGATTCATGTATATGTGGTTGTGTGTATTTACTGGAAGCTGTGTCTGTATCTTCATGTACCAGTATATCATTTATACAAAAGAAAATTATGTTATGTTAGGCACATATCATCTATTTAGAGCCAGATGGAGCCAACTCGACTGTGACAAAGTATAGGAGTACAAACAGACGCAATATTACTTTCTCTGACAAACAAGGTATGCCAGTTTCAGTATTTGACCTATAGATTTAAAGATATCCAATTCCCCCCCCCCCCCACCCACCCAATTTTCTATCCTGATTGATATCTCTTCATCTATTTGCATTGATGACTTTCGTCAATGAATTTTTTTAGTTCGCGTTCTGAATTCTTTTTCTTCTTCTTTTCGTCAATGTCTCATTCAAATTACTGGTATTGCCCGTCTGCACACATTTAGTAACATGATCAAAGAATTCTAATTCAATGTGATGATATCAAGAATATTTAGTGGGGGTACCGGTAGACAGAGCAGTCTTTGAAATTGAAGACCTGGAAAAGAGGGAAGACAACACATGCTTTATTCAAATGCATGAGATAATACAATCTCTATCATAAACAGAAAGTTGATTTCTTTGACAACTTGCTAACCTGGTAAATGTATGGAAGAGATATGGCAACAAAATAATAACGTAATTAACATGACCTCTTCTATTGTTGGTCGATTAGACTTTGAAAACAAGGGTACACCTGATCCATCAGGCCACTTTCGAGCGGAATAAACACGGCCGTCAATGCATGCATAACCTTATAAGGCTTTCTTATAATCACGTTTTGGTTTGCTTTGCTTCTATGTTATGTACAGAAAGGAATTGGAGTTTTGAAAAATAAATTTAATGAATACAAAATAAATGCTATGTCATTAAAGGGAAATTCACCTCTCAACTATGAAGCATTATCATGACATAGAGAGTAAAACAATATTTCATTTGATATAGAAAGCATTGCTGTAGGCCAAATAATATCGTCTTGCAAGTACAATAAAGGGACCCTACTTCGCCATATTTATGACATTGGGCGCGTTCATGCTTGATTTTGACGGCCAGAATCAGGCATCTGTTACGCGTTTAGTTTAAAACACGATTGCGTTCATGCTCACTTTTGTAGAATCACCGAAAAAACGGCGATCACGATCGCCGATCGTAAACTCACAAAAAGATGCGTTTACAATTTGTAAACGCGTTTAAATGGGGTCAACGCACTGACCTCTAGTGGGTCTACATAGCATGCGCACACAGGTTTGCGAATCCAGCTGAAGGCCACCCAAGGAGAATTGCCTGGAGAAGTGAGCATGAACAGTGCACCGTGGAACTGCGATTACGATGAGCGTTTACGATGAGCGTTACAAATCGCTCATTCTGCCTTCAAAATCAAGCATGAACGCGCCCATTGTCTACTCCTAATATCTACTCCTAATGTGTGCTTCAGATGAAATAAAGATGGCGTCGAGTGGCATATAGTCAAACTTCAAACTACTGCGCATTTGGTAGTGATATGCACGTACAGTTTCAAATACAACTCACATTATGCAGGCATACAGTCGGAAAGAATGGGAAGCAAGATGAAAAGAATATGAGAATTGATAGGCGTCATTGCACTTAGTAAATAAAATGTTATGAATGTGAATGACAGCAGGCTCCCATGTGGGGTCTCTGTTTCATACAAAGCATTATCAGTGACAAAGAAGAATGTCTGATAACAGTATTTGTTACTGAAATCCTTGCAATTGGCTGTGAAGTAATTGGTTAAAGCAATTTTGCAATTGTAATTGAAAATAGGGCCTAGAATTTGTAAGCAGCATTAGACATGTGATGCGAATGATCTTGTATTAACAAATTGTATGCATTTTTTTTTAAACAAAAGTTTCTCTTGACTGAAGGGCTGCCTGACATGCTAATGAATCGTAAGGACATTACACACAAAGTATGCTGTGAATATAGAAAGTATGATGTGAATATAGAAAGTATGATGTGAATATAGAAAGCATGCTGTGAATATAGAAAGCATGCTGTGAATATAGAAAGCATGCTGTGAATATAGAAAGTATGATGTGAATATAGAAAGTATGATGTGAATATAGAAAGCATGCTGTGAATATAGAAAGCATGCTGTGAATATAGAAAGTATGATGTGAATATAGAAAGTATGATGTGAATATAGAAAGCATGCTGTGAATATAGAAAGTATGCTGTGAATATAGAAAGTATGATGGGAATATAGAAAGTATGATGTGAATATAGAAAGCATGCTGTGAATATAGAAAGTATGATGTGAATATAGAAAGCATGCTGTGAATATAGAAAGCATGCTGTGAATATAGAAAGTATGATGTGAATATAGAAAGCATGCTGTGAATATAGAAAGCTTGCTGTGAATATAGAAAGCATGCTGTGAATATAGAAAGTATGATGTGAATATAGAAAGTATGATGTGAATATAGAAAGCATGCTGTGAATATAGAAAGTATGCTGTGAATATAGAAAGTATGATGGGAATATAGAAAGTATGATGTGAATATAGAAAGCATGCTGTGAATATAGAAAGCATGCTGTGAATATAGAAAGTATGATGTGAATATAGAAACAATGACGAAGATGATCCTTGATAACATACTAACTAGAATGTGGGGGTTACAATGTCTCAAAATTTAGTTTTTCCTGCTTTGTTGTTCACACTTTGTGGGTTTTCCCCCTGTTTTTTGTAAGTGTCCTTTAGCTGGCGCCCCCTCCCTTTTAAAGATGCTGAGATACATTTATTTTACCAGTGTTCCATATTTACTGGTTTTCTTTATAGAAAATGAATCAACCTACAATCAGTATGTTTGTAAAAGTAGAGCATCTGCCTCACAACCGGAAGGTCGTGGGTTCGACCCCGGCCGCGTCATACCAAAAGACGTTAAAAGACGGGAGTTGTTGCTACCTTGTTTGGCGTTTAACTGTAGACCGCAGGAAACATATTGAATGAATCGAGTGGCAAGTCTCTCTATCATGTTTATTGTGGATATTTTGGAAGTATAATACTTCTATTACCTGGGGAAAAAAATCTTCTAAATCTGGAGTTGAATCCAGTAGATAGTTTGAAATTCCTGTACACAGACCAGGGGTGGTGGAACATCTTTCAAAGTGGGGGGGGGGGGGGGGGGGTAGCACCCCCCCCCCCAATGGGCCTTTTCTGGAAACAAGGGGCACCTACAAAGGGAAATCTCAAAGCAAATATATGCAATTTTTAGACATTGGAATATACTCCTACATATGTTTTATCAGGGATGATTTTATTGTTTGTTTCTCTCTTTACATGGTCCAAGATACTGCTAAACATCATACTTTGCAATTAGGTGTAATGGTCTGAATATTTATTTGCGAGTGAGCGAAGCGAGCAGTGGCTCTTTCGCCTGTCAGATAAAAACACAGGCGTACATATCATTCTAATACGATTGCAGTTCTAGTTTCATATTTCTATATTAACACATCAAGCATAAGATAATAATGATATACTATTTTTTATCCTAATCATATCGGGTTCCTCAAGATTTTGATAATTATTTCCAAATTGAATTGAAATCTGGTACAGAGGCACAAGCATTCTGAAAAAAAGTCAATGTTATTAACTGCTACTGATTGCAGAGATGATAATTACAATCTTCTAGCAACATTGTGCATATGGCGCACAACTGGGATCTTGTATATAATTAATTCCTTACACTCACAGCCTATTGTGCTTTTCTTGAAGACCTCAGGATTTCTTAGAATACCATTACAACATTTTCAAGGAAGAACAAGAACTATTTGCATAGATAACTGAGCAAGAACGTGAGAGAAAGCAGATGGTCACTTTGAACTTTGAGAATTGTAAATACAGCAGAATGGTGGATAGTCATCAGCAATTCACCTGTGATACAGGCACCATGAAAGATAGAGTACTACTACAATTCTAGAAACTCAATTACCTGAGGGAATTGCATTGAAATCTACCTAATTAGTATACAGTTTTTGTAACCAAGCATTTCTACAAAAAATTAAAAACAGTTGAATCTTAAAAATTAAAGTGGACGAAGACAAAATGACAAGGCATGTGGTGGAGCTATTTTTTGATGAAAATAGGTGCATTTCAATTGAGAAGGAAAGTGAGAACAAAGGGAATGAACAAAATGTATGTACATCAACACAGAATAAGTACTATACAATACTAATTTCTGTGCTAGTTCAAACACAATTACCATTCTGTTTTACAACCTATCAACCTATATGTGTTTGATATTCAAAATTATCTAAATTAAGTATTTACCTTTACCTATTATTTTTATTCTCTCCCTTTCTTTCTTTCTATCTCTTGTCTTTGTCTTCACCCCTCGTCTCTCTCTACCTCCCTCCCTCCTTCCTTCACTCTTGCTCACTTTCTCTTTATCTCTCTCTTTCATGAACCTTTTTTTTTAAAGCTCTCTTTTCTTCCGACAGTGTATCATGATCCCTATTACCCATGTCACGCATTGCTCAACATGATTAGCAACCCAATATTCCAGGAAACATTGGTTACTGAAGTACATATTATATCTTTCCCAATTTGTCTTGCTCTGTATGTCTTTCACATCACTGCTACGTTACACAACTTCATTTCCTAGAAGTCTGGTTTTGTTTTTATCTTCCGTTCAATTGATTGATTATCATCCTCATGATCGCTTAATGGCATTTCCTCCTATCAAGTAACCTCGCACGGTACACTTATTACAGACAAGAAGAAATTCATATGAAATTTGTATAGGGAAACATATAAAGAGTCATTGTACAGTGCATCCCAGAAAAAAACGAAACTGAGAATTCTCAATATTTTATCATAACTTAATCACAATTATAATTAATAAATGGCACATATTTGTTAGGCTTAGATCCTCCTCTTTCATTTGATGCAACTCCTATGATGCATATTTCATGCATGAGAACTTAATCACAATTATAATTAATAAATGACACATATTTGTTAGGCTTAGATCCTCCTCTTTCATTTGATGCAACTCATATGATGCATATTTCACGCATGAGTGATTAAAATAAATTTGAAGAGAGGGAACCAAAAAGACATTTGGCGGACGGTATCTGAATTTCAAAGAGAAAATCACATTTCTAGAAAGTTTGTACTACTTGCTCATTTTTCCTGATTGAGGTGACATATGAAAAGCCGAAAAGTGCCGGCATGAAATACGCTACTGCATGACTGCTGGGCAGTATAGCAAAAAATTATTGACTTGCGTAATTCTGTTTGAGCATACAACGCAATGACGCAATGGCTGCGCATAAAATTAAGAATGGATACACGCAGTGAATATTTACAGATTATATTTGGGGTCAGGGTTAAAACTATAGCACCTTGGTGATCTGGAGAGTGCACTTTGTCTTGGGGTATAGTACACTTTCATGATCACCTTGGGCAACGTACCCCTCAAAGCAATCCATATTTGTATTACCAGTACCTGTAGTGTTTATGTTATACGTCTGAATAATGATGCAATTCTTACAACCCTTGCAGTACCAGTGATTTTATCTGCCAAAACTTGAATCTTGCATCTAATTTTCTAGGACTTAGATTACCATCTTAATATATGTTTAGTACTTTTTTCTCACATATAAAAACCTACAAGACCCTGATGCTCTCATCTCAAAGGGCCTATTTCACATCCACCGCATAACATGTTTCCTTATTCAACAAACCTACAATAAATTGCTTCTCTTATCTCAAAGGGCCTCATTTCACATCAACCGCATAACATGTTTCCTTATCCAATTTTGCAAAAAAACAAACAAACAAAAAAAACCTGCAGTGAATTAGATTTATTAGTTCTTCTGGTTAATTGTGCAACAACGAATGGGAGAAGACCTCCAAAGAAACACCACAGTGATGCCAATTTGTGTTTGATCGGTTACAGCTTTAAAAATTCATAACCTTCTAATTTATCATTGAATTTTGATCAAACTTTCACTAATCTCTTTCTCTTATTTTTCTACTTTTATAAACACCAACTACATATGACGGTGGACTTGCGCTTAAATGACACAAAGTGGGTAATGAAATGATTTGTTGTAACATACCTGTGACAGAATGTCTGAGACAATCTCCAGCGGAACCTGGCATATGTCTTGATCTTGCACACATGTTGTTAGGGTCAGTTCTATCATCGACTGGAGAGAGAAAAGAGAAAACACTTTATACACCATGACCTTAAAATGTCTTCAGATTCCTGTCAGGAAGGAATAGGTAATATTCCTTTTCAAAACAAATACCACTTCCCTTTCAAGAAAGAGTCTAGAAGCAACCAATGCAAGGAAGTATAGGCTGCTCTATACTAATATTATCATTGATTGACAAGATAGGTAGGAATTCATCTACCTTGGCTTCCCATACAACAATAGATATATACAGAAGAATTTTAAAGTGAAAATATTATTAAAAATAACTGTATAATACCAGCCCTTGTAGGGCTAGGGTTTCGTTGTCCTTTTTTGTAGTGCTAAAAATTACAAGTTGATGGTGTGGATAATATGTATCTATATCTACATTCGTCTTTATAACTTAAAAAAACACACTACAATATGAATCAATTTCGAGCTGAATTAGACATATGATATACAGTGAAAAACAATTTGCTGAATTAGTTAAAACCAAGAATGGGAGTAAGCTCATTCTAAATAAAAATGTATTTTACAAGTCTGAGTGAAACTGGAAACCTCAGTCCACAACACACAGCCTTTTCACACATGGCTAAAATTCTATAAACATGATTAGTTTAAAGGGTTTTAAACTAATCACCTGAACATACAACATCATTCAATTTCGGTACGATCTTTAATCGTTTCGTGATTAACTACTGCTCGTAAAATGCGCAGTAGTGCCATTGCGCATTGAAGGTCATGTCATATCAATCAAAGCGCACGCTCCATCCAGTTTAAACACGTCTGAAACGCATTTAAACACGAATAACCTTTCACACACAAAATGTCAAGCTCTCTAGATACGAACTTCGTATCTGCAGCCTGCTTTTAGGGGCGTATGAATCGCGACTTCGTATCTATCCCAACATCGTATAAACGATGTTCACACAGGGAAAATTTTATATAAACATGTTTATAACTGTTGAGTTAAACACGTTTATACTAATCATCTCTAGATACGATGAATTTTAGCTGTGTGTAAAAAGGCTGACAGTCAGTCTGTTTATCAAAACTAACTTAAACTGATAATAAACCCATATGCAATGGGAAAGAGGGGGCGGTGTAAAGTTGTTTATATACCTCTCTTTATGTTGAATAAATCTAGTCATCTAATTGGTCGAAATTGGAGTCGTGATTTTAGCCATGCCCGCCTACTGGTCAATAGTCTTTGAAAAGAGGCCGCCTACCGGTCATAATTTTTTTTTAAGATGCCCGTTGCTCCGGGTAATGGGTAACATAAATACATTTCGCTGAGATCTCAATTGGTTTACGTGTAAAAAGTTTCTTTGTGCGGGCGCAGATACCTTACAGTGCTTTTTGTCTGCGATTGTCAGGCAACTTTCCAGGGAATATTTACAGACAGTGTCTCAGATTTTCTGTGATGTTTTAAGGATAAGGTAAGAATTCTTGTAGATTTATTTGTGAATTCGGTATATAAAAGATATAGCAACTGCTTTTAATATTCTAAGCATAGCTGTTGCCTCTCACTGTTGGCAAGGCATTAATCTACATTTGCTACTCCATTCAAAGGAGAGAAGTAGGAACCTGGTAGGATGATGAAATACTTTTTGATAGTAACTACATACCCTCACAGTGATTATGATAGAGTTACTATCCAGGGAGTGGAGATGGTGCATACTGTGCGTGAATGAATCTGATGACTTGGTATATCTGTAAAGTGCTTTAAGAGAAGGTATTTTTCATCTTAAGTGCTATGGCGATCTCAATTTATTATTATTTATTAACAAAAGGGGTTGTACTTACTGATATTTCTTGCATGAAGACCTCAGGCTTAGTGGTGTTACATATTAGTTTCTTGAATCTGTGTATAGCTCTCTTCCACAGGAGGGAATGCAACCATTGATCACGAACGTAAACATTGCCGGCCTGTGAAGGAGGAAGAAAAACACATCAAATTGAGTAAACCACAGATTAAATGACCTTAGTCCAAGGAGTTATTACACCTCCTTGCTTAGTCTTTGGGCGCGTTTATTGGGTCTTGCCACTAGATATGTACATATCGTACCCCACTATCATACCCCACTATCGAACCCCACTATACGAAAGTGATTTGCGGGATGTCGCGTTTATTGTCTCTTCTCGATTCAAAATAAAGGCCTTGTGTCTGCGCAGCTGTTTTGACCCGGGAAGCAGACAGTTTCTCGGAGGTCAACTACACACACATGCTTGTACACAACACATGGCGCGCTAGCCTCCGAACCCTTAACCTGGGTGGTCCGGTTTGTATGTGGGGTTCAAAACTGTATGTCACATTCAAAACACACCTTTTTGCGTCTTTAGATATGCCCATATCTAAAGACCTTTAAAAAAGGCTTTGCGTTTATCACCTTCTAAATTTGCCTGAAAGGCGTTTGAGAAACCTGATTCTAGCCAAAAATTTGGTCAATAAATGCAACCTTTAATAGAACAGCTTAAAACATGCTGACAGATTGCAAAAGAAATTGTTACTTATGATCATTTATGTCTGAATTATCATTGTACATTGAACATAAATAATAATAATAATAATAACTAGATGAAACTTCGACTGCGCGCAGTCGAAAGTGATGCCTCCGTCATAGAGCAATTTTACAAACCAAAATGGAAGAAATTTTTTCAAATTCAAGTTTGGTTGTGATCCATTAATAGGTTCTCAGAATATCGTGATTACAAGCTATTTCTCATATACATGTATGACCCTTTGATCTTTGACCTCATAACCCCAAATGCAAGATACATACATGTCTTGAGTTTGATGGTAATCCATCCAACGGTTCTAATGATAATGCAATCACAAGCTATTTTTGCGTACATAAGGAGCCCCATGACCTTTGACCTTGACCGCATGACCCCAAAATCTAATCAGTTCATTGCCTCAGCAATATACATACATGTCCTGAGTTTCATGGTAAACTGTCCTTCTGTTGTTATGATGTGATCACAAGCTATTTTTGCATACATAATGAGCCCTGTGACCTTTGACCTATGACCTCATGGCCCCAAAATCTAATCAATTCATTGGCTCTGCAAGATACATACATGACCTAAGTTTGGTAGGAATCCATCAGCCGGTTCTTGAGATAATGCGATCACAAGCTATTTTTGCATACATAATGAGCCCTGTGACCCGGTAACGCGATCACGAGAAAGTGACGTACGGACATACGTACAGAAGTACATGTACGGACAACCCGAAAACATAATGCCTCCGGCTACTTCGTAACGGAGGCATAAAAACGGTGCTTTATAAAGCGTTTACCACCGAAGTCTCTAAGCGCTAACATAACAGGCATTTAGCAAGGTATTCTGATTTATTGAAACCGAATATAAAGTTCACACATATGAATGTAAATACATGAAATAGAAAGAGCATTTCAATCTTGTTATGGTGCAAGA
The DNA here is from genome assembly GCF_000002235.5 of Strongylocentrotus purpuratus. Taxonomy (NCBI): domain Eukaryota; kingdom Metazoa; phylum Echinodermata; class Echinoidea; order Camarodonta; family Strongylocentrotidae; genus Strongylocentrotus; species Strongylocentrotus purpuratus. The sequence goes on along the minus strand of NW_022145614.1, from coordinate 85,621 downwards.
TATAATGGAGAAAAGTAAAAAGCCGGAAAGTTCACACATATGTAAATACAGGAAATAGAAAGAGTATTTTAATCTCATTGTGTTGCAAAATATAATGGAGAAAAGTAAAAAGCCGAATATTCAAATAATCAACTAATTTATGAATGTTTGATAAACGCTTCAAAACATTGCAAATAGCTGTGGCAGGCTGAGAGCAGACTGAATCACAATTACAAGCATTACTCATAACTAGGCAAGTTTCAACAAAATGATACACACAAAAGCAATAATGGTTATTAACCAAAAAATGAATAGGTTTACGTAAGTAATTTTACAACCACAATGAGCTGTATTTCCTCATACCAAACATTGCAAAGTATTAAAAAGAAAGAACAAATATTAATACTATACAAAATGAAAGAGGCTTACAAAAAGGTGGAATTTGGACTCTAGCTATCCTCTGTCCTTCACAGATTTCAACCACATGTTTAACTACATGTGGGATTGACCAGTTTACTAAGCCACTGGTATGAGCAAAGTGCGTCAAAACAAGCCCACAATGACGTCATAATACAAATCAGTGGGCTTTTTCAGGGTCCTACAGATGCTTTTCTTCTCACAAAGCATGAAACTTTGAAAGACAAATAAACATCATGCTACATGTTCATGATTATGGAATAATGCAGAGATATGGTGAATGTTTTCACAGTATTTTTAATCAAGAAGAGTAAGGGTGATGTACAATTTAAATTCTCTTCATAAAAATAACATCCTTTTAATAACTATTTGCTTTGCATAGAAATATTGAAAACAAATTATTAAGTTGTCCAGGGTCATTGTCAACTAGACAAACTTTTGGCAATCCAGAAGAGAATTTCATTTTTATTTCAATAAATTCTAACTAAATGATCAATAGCCAACAGGATCAAGGAAATGCATCATATGTGGATTGACAGAACCTAATTGATTAAACTTTTTTTAGTAATGTTTCGTGGAAACTGATCATTAAATGACAATAAATGAGACATATTGAATAAGTACATGCAGTTGAACTTGAACAAAAGCAAATAAATTGCAACAAAATGAGTTACAGGTAAAGCAATTTCTTGAGGTAAATTCATGATTATTCCCTTGAAAGAAATGCATTTTGACAAAGAGAGCATCCTAGTTAATTTCCTTTCATTCAGAGCCCCCTCCAACAATACAACTATCAGCGTGTCTACACACAATTTTTTTTATCCCAAAACTCTATAACAAAACGTCGTATGAAGAGTCATTGTATAAATTCCAGGGTGTCCACACACAAAAGAAAGTAATCACGAAACTCTACAGTGAAATGTCGATAGGTACGCAGTTTGCTACTGTGGTCATGAAATGGAAGCAGAAATGAGAGGTCAGGTCTCCTTTCGCGCAAGGTCATGTTAAGCCCCGCCCAGTTATACCGTTCTAGTTTGACTAGTTATACTAGTTATGTCCACACACAACAGATTCCGTGATAAGGCGTGATTAGGCGTGATTCTTTATACGTTGTATAACGAAACGCATGTTTGGGCATCATTTCGTTATACGACGTATCGTTAGTAAGCGTCCACACACACAATTTCATTGTAAAACTATCCCGATACGATATAACTATCCCGAAACGGTATGAATAATCACGCCTAATCACAGAAAAACATGTGTGTGGACACGGAGTATTATAGCAAATTTCCATGGATTTGCCCTTGGGGAAACAGATTCATGAATTTGGATCAAGAACTGGACAAACACTAGGACCCCATTTTCACTCACTTTACTTGAACGATCTATGCTAGACCGATCCACTGAATCGCTCCAGAGGTACAGCTTGTTTGAGTTCACACTCATCATAATTTTGACCCTGATGAGATATATTATTTCAAAGCAACAGGAACGGTTGCTATGATAGCACGGGTCATTTTCCTACGTAATCAAAATGTATGTACAGCGGCCTGTTACCATCACAAAATTACTTTTTTTTTCTTTCAATATCTTTCCCTTTCTAATTCTTTATCTTTACCATTCTATCACCTTCTCTTTCTATTTTTTCCAATGTTATTCTTTGCTTTTCCTTCTTTCATCTCTCATGATATATTCTATATTGTTTATCATTCTATCATTTTTTCTTTCTATCTATCCTCATGTTATTCTTTATTTTCCTTCTATCATTTTGTCTTTCTGTTTGTCTTACATGTAAGTTGTTCTTTGTTTTTCCATCTTTCATCTTCTCTTCTATCTTTCCATTATTTATTATTTTCTATTTCTGTCTTTCCTTAGTGATATTAGTCTTAGTTTTTCCTTATTTCACTTCTTCATTTATTCTTATCTATCCTCATGCTATTCTTTGTTTCCTTCTATAATTTTCTCTTCCTTCCTTTCCTTATGTTATTCTTTCTTCCTTCTATAACATTCTCTGATGTTGTTCTTTGTTCTTATTATTCTATCATTTTTCTTCCTATCATTTTGTTATGCTATCCTTTGTTTCTTCCTTCTATCGCCTTTTCTTATGTTCTTTGTTTTCATAATTCTATCACTGTCTACCTTTCCTTACACTGTATATTATTATTGTTTTTCCCTTCTATCACCTTCTTTTATGTTGTTCTTTGTTTTTATCATTATTTCAGTTTCTCTTCCTTCCTTTCCTTATATTTTATTCTTTGATCTTCCTTCTATCACCTTCTCTCGGTTGAAGTATGCTTCCTGGCACGGTTTGGATTCACACTGCACGCTAGATTGGTCTTGAGCGGTCTCAGATGCAAACCGGTCCAGCTAGAAGACCACATCAGGATGTGATCTTTTGTTCGGTCCAGAAGATTGCTTCTTGGCACGGTTGAGAGTTCTCTCTCACCATTAGACCGATTTAGAGTAAATCGGTCAAGGAAGCGAGTGAGAATGAGGTCCATGTAGGTCTCCCAAATTGGAGTGTTTGGTTGGGGCAAATGTTGACCCTGGTTGTTTACTAGGCCATAGACGTCATACCAAGTTAGCTGTAATCTATACCAGCCAGGACATGGATGCAAGAAGGAGATGCACATGCATGTTCATGAAGTCTACGTCAATCCAAAAAGATTTACTACTCATATCAAGGAGATACCAGCAAGCTGCATATCATGATCATCTACAATGAAACAAGTTAGATAGCAAGCATCATGGCTTAACAATATTCTACATGTACATGTACATGTATGTCCCTTTTGCAGCCTGTGTCTCTGAAATTTAAAAATTATCAGTTTCCTAGCATTCAAATTATGCAAGGAAACCTGTTTACCTTCTAGACTTCACTGTCAGACATTATTGAGTGACTGACTGACATCTTTTTTTTCCTATGGTAAATGTTATAACATACATAAAATGAGGTGTAACAGGTACATGAGCATTTGTCTACATCAATGACCCACTACTTGTAATGGCCAAAATTAAACTGATTGACTCTTTGTGCAGCACAAAACGTACAACCATTCCGTAAAAGAGTCTGAAAGTCAGAATATTACTTAGGTGATTGCAAAAAGTAGATTCCACAACTAATGGTCATTATTTTCCCACTAAAAGCCATTTTCAAGCCCTTTCATTTTGAAATCTCAATGTAATGAATCTTGAACATCATAGAGTCATAAGCTACATGTTAAAGCTCAAAATAACATTTTGTAAAGATATTAAATCTTACATAATGACATGGAATTAGTTTAAAGGTAATACAAAGTTTTGGTAAGGGGTCATGAACTTGGTTCAAATGAACATATTGGAAGCATGAGCGATTTTAAAATATTCAATTATCATTGTCGCAGTTGAAATTGAGTCTAAAGTGATGTAATTGTAAATAATAAACTTTTATGTTGTATAGCTCCCTCTCTAGACTGATATTACTTTAGCTTTGAAACAAGTTTTCTTGACTAAAAATTGATTGATTTGCTATTCCCGTTTGGAAATTATATCAGAACTGCATATTCTGACATTTTCATGGTCGCAGCTACTATGAAATGGCTTTAAGCGCTATTTGAAATATTTGAAATTTACCGGGAGCACCAGTAAATATTTGATTATTCAATTTCTCAAAAGTAGAAGTGTTTTAGGAGCTAAAGTATCTAGTGCTGATAATACATCCATGATCCACTGGGGCACCCAAATATATCAAAATCTTAAAGACTTACCCTATACATGTATGTACTATCCATCCAATGCTCAAATTTCCCAAAACTTTGCATTCCCTTTAACATCAAGGAACCTGTGACAATAATTCATGGTAGGGACCTTTACCCACCAATTAAGTTAGTGAACACAGCACACACACACATAACACACACACGCACACCCACAAGAAAAAACACAAACAAATATTAAAAACATGATGAAAAACGTCTAGTGAGACGAGAATGAACACGGCTTGAATTGTAAATATGTTTGTCTGGATGTAAAGCAATGAGACATCAATTGGCAGCTGGTTAGAAGTCAATAGTACATCCTGTGTAGATGGGTATGACTCTTCACTAAGGTATTTCACTTCCATCCGTCTCATCTTCTTCCAACTCACTTTCTAATGTACATCGATTTACCCACAAAACACTAGCTCTTCTAAAAAGTACAAGTACATGTATGAAAAATCAATCTTTGAATGAAAACATTTGCCCTGTTAAGAGTTTATCAAAATATGATGGCTACCATCTATATACATGTATTTAGTTCCCCTAAATGATGTAAATGTATTTTCTCTCTTGCTTTCCCCTGGAAAACACTTAATTAGGTAGTCAATTATATTGTTTTTCCATATTTATGCCTGTAATTTTACTGAGCCTTTCTAGAAGTAAGAGAAAATCAGTTTTAAGATGAGTAGGCCTATTTAAACCAATCACTGAAATGTACCTACAATGTATTGTAGTACGAAAGCCTCGGGCTTGCATCTTCAAAATGTGACCATTAAAGAAAATACCACTAGAAGACTGCTTTTTAAAAGTGTTACTGGTCAAACTGATAAAATGACAACTTTGGGAATAGGAAGAACCAAAATGGAAACACGATGAATCTCTCCATTTCAAACTTTTACTCTCACTATCAATTTCATTATTAGTAAAGCACTTTTAGTAATTATGCCTGCACTAGCAGGAGGCCAAATGTACATGCGTGCATCCAGATTTGTAAGTGTCCTCCATTCCTGCTACATGTACTTCAACACACCCTTAATGAAAGATAGGAAAGGTCACAGTTTTTTAAATAATTTTTTTAAATGGCTTGACTTCTGAGAAAAGCACTTTACATGACCACGCCAAAAACATATATAAAAGACATACTTTTAATTACGTCACTAACAAAGTCAGTAGAGTCTGGTATAGACAAAGCACTGTAAGATACAAATTCAAATACTAATGATCATTTATTAAAATAAATTATAAGAAGAAATTTACGAGGGAATTCACAGGAGGCAAGACTTACATGATGAATGAGAGAGATAACGAGAGAGATAGAGAGGGAGAGAGGGAGAGAGAGGGAGAGAGGGAGAGAGAGAGAGAGAGAGAAAGAGAGAGAGAGAGGGCCAGAGGGAGCCAGAGGGAGCCAGAGTAAAGGAAAGAGGGAGATGGGAAAAGAGGGAGTTGGGAGAAGAGAGAGGGAAAGAGAGATAATGCCTAAGAGGAGGAATGGGGAAAGATAATGAGATAAAGAAATAGAGGGAGATAAAAGCACTGAACAGAAAAGTAAACTGAGAAAGAAAACTACCCTGTATAGTGTAGATGGATCTTCGACTGTGTGCAGTCGAAAATGATGCCTCCACCATAGAGCGAATTTACAAACCAAAACAGAAACAATTTATTCAATTCAAGTTTGATGGTAATCGGTAAACAAGCTATTTTTTCATATACGTGTATGACCTTTGACCTCATGACCCTCAATCTAATCAGTTAATTGGCTCTGCCAGATGCATACATAGACGCATTTATACTGTCAAATACTCATTTTGAAAAGTCGCGATGTTTCGCGCACCCATTTACACTTTGTGCGGAAACATCACCAACTGAAAAGCTCAGTGATGTTTTGCCGTGTTTTAGTTCGTAATGCGCATGCGCGGCACTCCAATGCGAAAACTTTCCTCTTTCTGTCTTTCCTTATGTTATTCTTTTTTTTCTTGCCAGATGCATACATAGGCACATTTATACTGTCAAATACCTCATTTTGAAAAGTCGCGATGTTTCCCGCACCCGTTTACACTTTGTGCGGAAACATCACCAACTGAAAAGCTCAGTGATGTTTTGGCGTGTTTTAGTTCGTAATGCGCATGCGCGGCACTCCAATGCAAAAACTTTCCTCTTTCTGTCTTTCCTTATGTTATTCTTTGTTTTTTCTTCTATCACCTTCTTTTTATGTTATTCTTTATCACTTCCTTCTATCACTTTCTCTTTCTGTGTTTCCTTATGTTATTCTTTGTGTCTTCCTTCTATCACTTTCTCTTTCTGTGTTTCCTTATGTTATTCTTTGTTTCTTCCTTCTATCACTTCCTCGTTTGTGTTTCTTTAGGTTATTCTTAAAGCGTAGAGGTAAAGCGTAGTTGCCCTTGGTAACATCGAGGTCAGGCTCCGGTTTGGCATATTTTGGCGTGTTTGGAAGACAGTGTAATTGCCCCTTCTGTCCTGAGTTTGATAATAATCCATCAGTTGTCGGTTCTATTGATAATGGGTTCACAAGCTATTTTTCCATACATGTACATAAATGAGCGCCCCATGACCTCTGACCTTTGACCTCATGAACCCAACAGCTAATCAGTTCATTAGCTCTGCAAGATACATACATGTCTTGAGTTTGATGGTAATCCGTCTATCAGTTCTAATGATGTGATCACGAGCTGTTTTTGCATACATAATGAGCCCTGTGACCTCGTGACCCCAAAAATGAATCGGTTCACTGGCTCTGCAAGATACATATGTTACCTAGGTTTAGCGGGAATCAATCAATAGATTCTTGAGATAATGCAATCACGAGAATGGGTCGTGCACTGTACATACGTACAGATGGACGGACAACCAGAAAACATAATGCCTCTAACTACATTGTTAACAGAGGCATAAAACACATAAAAAAGAGATGTTGTAAGAAACGGCCCATTCTGAGGGCTGCACTGTAGCAAGAAAATGCGTTGACCAACTTAAAAAAATAGCAGCATATCCCCTGTCCCACCATCCAACCAACCTTCCAATCACCAACAGATTCAGGGTGCGTTTAATCTAAAAAAATTCACCCTAGAAACGCGTTTTTCAAAGACAACTAGTTTAAAACACAGTTGCATTGAAGCGTTTTCAAGTGATTTTTCGTCGGTCGTAAAAAAAAAGTGTTTCAAAACCCAAAACATTGAAACGTTGAAAAAGATGTAGAATCACGGTCGCTAAAAATCCCTTGAACACAACAGAGATCTGGTCTGCTTCTGGTTTGCCCGACAGTCGAACGTAAGCAAATTCAGAAAGCGCCTGCCGAAGTTGACTTACATGTACATATACTTTCTGGGTCAAACTGCACAGTGTGATGCGCAGTGGCTAGGCTTGAAACGAGCAAGAATCAGCGTTGATCGAAAATCGCTTGAACGATCTTCCGCAGTAACCGTGTTTTGTAACAGCGTTTTGATTTGTGATTCTAGCTTCAAAAAAATCACTTGAACGGTCCGTCAGAATGAGGCCATGCAAACCACTTACTCTTCAAAATGATGTACGTGTACATAAACACACAAACATCTACTTCTATGCATGATGGTTAAACAATTTTTTTTAAAGGAGGGAGAGTAGGGAAAAAATGATTTATCTACATAACAGCTGTGCCTGAAGTGGTAAGTGCACTGTGCACTATCATGTAAAGAATGTGCAGGCTATCTATGCCACTATGCCTTGGGCAGCAGCAGCAGCACTGGTAGAGTGATACAGTGTCTGCAGCATATCATAATACTCATCAGTGAAAAACATAATCAAGATGAACATTTACACCTGTGCTCTCTTTTTCTCTTCAGATTAAGAGAATTCCTTTAGATGACAGAAAAACAAAAGATTTAAAAAAAGTGCAAGTACTACTTTTATGCAAAAGTGATGAATATAGTGAGGTGAACATGCTTCATTTATTGGTATGAAAACTTATATTCCTACAGCCTTTTACGTGCAGCTTTTGTCACGGACAAGGCCCTAAATCATGTTATTCACCATTTCCTTAATATCAATACAACATTCATAGGATATGTTGTATTCATACCTGCCAACATTTGAAAATGAGAATTAAGAATTTTTAGCACGGTATGTCTTCAAAAATAAGAAATCTGTACCCTTAACAGGCATTCGCACATGCAGCGGCAGTAAACTGGCAATACGCGGTAAATCTGTGCAAAAAAGCGAATACAAATTCGCTGCTCAATCATGCAGCCCTTCAACATACGCAATACGTGAACTCTCACATCGCGGCATTTGATAAAACAAGCTTAATTTGGCTTAAGCAACACCAAAAAAAAAAAAAAAAAAAAAAAAAAAATTGAAAATCCGGGAGATTCCAGATTTTGGGGTCCTAAAAATCCAGAAAAACAGGATATTCTGGATTATTCGGGAGGGTTGGCAGGTATGTGTATTGTCAAAACACCAAACTGTAAAGATTTTTAATCGTAACCTATGACAAAAATATTTCTCAGTTATCTTCATAAGATTGCAAACTACTACAATATAGACTTTAGAGAAGTCTGTGAAGTACTACTGTAGTCCTAAGTTTGATGGTAAACAAAGAAATCAGCACTAAATCCTTCAAGGACCTGAAATGTTTCATTGATAGTCAATTTTTGTCTCATTAAATATGAATTTGGGCATAGGACCTTACGAACATGATATTTATTTTTCAAAACAATCACTTATTGAGCTTGATCAAATATGATCAATTTCACTTGCTTACACTCCTACTTTTGGTGTATCCTAAAAACATGTACACATTGTTCATGTAGGGCAGTAAGATCCTAAAATGATGAAAGATTTTTTGCAAGATTGGCCATATTTCCTTGTATTACAAAAAATATACAAACATTTTCACATGGATGAATGTTAAGTCAATTACAAATAAATCATGAAAGCCTTCTTGAGAGCTCTCATCACTTGGTGAACACAAACCCAAATTGAGACATTTCAATGTCAAAATGCAATTTCTGTGAGATAGTCTTGTCAAAAGAAGAGTGTAAGGGCGCGTTCATGCTTGATTTTGACGGCCAGAATCAGGCATCTGTTACGCGTTTAGTTTAAAACACGCTTGCGTTCATGCTCACTTTTGTAGAATCACTGAAAAAACGGCGATCACGATCGCCGATCGTAAACTCATAAAAGATGCGTTTACAATTTGTAAACGCGTTTAAATGGGGTCAACGCACTGACCTCTAGTGGGTCTACGTAGCATGCACAGTGAAGGTTTGCGAATCCAGCTGGAAGACCAATTAAGGCCACACACTGAGAATTGCCTGAGGGAGCCAGAGAAGTAAGCATGAACACTACATCGTGGAACTGCGATCACGATGAGCGTTTACGATGAGCGTTTCAGATCGCTCATTCTGCCTTCAAAATTTAAGCATGAACGCAGCCTGAGACACACACATGTACACACACATGTATAGACACTTCAGATCTAGAGCCATGAGCAGTTCTACGGTGTGTAAGGCTCCCACCTGCTTGTGTGGAAAATATCACAAATAAAAGGCTCTTTCTGAGAATCCAATAAATGCTTGAGTACTGCTTGTTATGCTCCAAGCTTCACCAGACCTTGCCTTGTCAACCAGAGGCAGCAATATTTGTGTTTTTTTTCTAGTACATGCCCAGCTGCTTATAACGGATTCAATGCTAATTAATGATTCCAGGAAACAGATAAAAATACCTTCAAATAACCAGTCCGAACAAGGCCTTCTCTGTTAAAGCTCTTAATCTCATAACACACAACAAATAATGAGCTGGATGATAGATACTGTCAAAATTAAGCTGAATAATCTCCATACAATACATGTACCAATATTTCTTTAGGCTACACTGCTACTTTAGAACAATGGAGGCATAAAGGGGAAAGAAACTACAAATGTTTCTGTGAAATGTCATGTATTCATGAATACAACAAAGATTGAAATAAATCAACAACAAAAAGACGATAAGGAAGTTAGGAATATCAGGGGGGAGGAACATAACAAAACACAAGTGAAACAGATCCTCTTTTGGAAGCCACAATGGCGCTTAGAGACTTCGGTGGTAAGAGCATTATAAGTAACGTTTTTATTATTATTTTTATTATTATTATTCACTAAGGCTCTGAGTAATACATGTATATATTAAATAACTCCTGATGGCCAGAAGGGCATAGCTCATACTGGTATGTGTGCAGTGAGTAATGTCCTTATACATGTAGATCCAAGCAGATGATATTATACTAACCTGCAGCAATACTGAGCCTGTGCTTAAGACGATCCTCAGACAAGCATTTTGACCTGCTTCCCATCGTGACAGTGCATGTATGTCATGTATGATACCATAAGGGACTGGACATTCCATGTAACCTTGGGGCTGCAATGAAAACAAAAAAGAGAAAATCACTATTCAAATCAAAGCATAATCATTGCATGAATATTTGATTTGAAAAGATAGGATAACTTTATACCCACTTTCATACTGGAAGAAACAATATACTGTAAGTTAATATTTAATACTTCAATGTTCATTTTATGCAATTCCTTTGCAAAAAAAAGATAGCTCAGAACTGGGGTTAAAGAAAATAACGCACTAAAGTCAGTGGAGTAGCTTAACTGCAATGTATCATTCAGTTATTATCAAATAGAAAAGAAATTTCCCTGGTCAGAAGGTAACAAAACCTAAGTTCATAGCAAATTGCTTTGGATAAGAAAAAAGGTTTGTAAGCCTTTCAGTTTCGTTGATCCATTTTATTTCCTCTTCTACTTTCATTCAAAATAACATGCCGTGACGGTCCACGCAATGTCCATGCAATTGCTAACTATTAAACAGAGACAGATATTTGCATGTGATGTAGAATAACACAAGTACAGATACAAATGTACACTGTATGTAACTGAAAATCACTACAATATCCCACTCTCTTGCTCCACCCCATCCCTCCACCTTTCTCTCTCTCTCTCTCTCTCTCTCAATCCCTCTCTTTCAAAATATTTAATTACAAAATATTTTCTCTAGAAATAATAAATAACAAGTACCATCAATTGTTCATATGGGCACACAGCCAATGAAAGCTATCAGTTATCATGAAATTATGTGCACTAAATGATAACCATAGAATTAATGAATTTCCTGTATAATGGTAATTCCCAAGAGTAAAACTTGTAGACCACAATCACTACAGAATCGATATGTTTATTTCATATTCCCCATTGTAAATGTAATTGTTGTTTGAATACACATGTACATGTATATAGTGTATCATGCACACATATAGTAAACAAAGGCCTGTATCACATATAAACTCCCAATATTCTTTAAAGGGAAAGTCCACCCCAAAAATAATTTTGTTTCGATAGAGGCAGAATAATAAGAAAATCAGGTGAGTGAAAGTTTGAGCAAATTCTGAATGAAAATAAGAAAGTTATGAATTATTGAAGTTGTGATCAATCAAATACAAATTGGCAACTCTGTGACTTATTATACGAGCTCTCCTTCATTTGCTTTGTGCATAATATTCCATAAAATCATGTTTTCTTCGTTATTGATGACGGAATATATATTTGTTCCTTGCAGGGGGAGTATAGAAACATATTTGCAATTATTATATTTAGGGTGCATGTATGGTTGAAATTTTTCTTGAGGGAAAATGAAAATTTTAGATTTTTTTAGTACTGAGCAAATGGAAGTTGAGCTCGCATGATACGTCATAGAGTTGCCAATTTGTGTTTGATTGATCACAACTTAAAAAATCCTAACTTCCTTATTTTTAATCGGAATTTGCTCAAACTTTCACTGACTTGTTTCTCTCATTTTTCTACTCCTATTAAAACTAACTTAATTTCAGGGTGGACTTTCCCTTTAAATAAGCATGCAAAATGAAAGTTCAAGACACTGCAAAGAACATGATACAAGCAAGAAATAAACAGTCTGTTTTCTGATGTACATGTACATACTCCTAGTACATACAGTATACCTGCATGTACAATGTATATCTTCAACATGTCAAGAAGAAACAAAAAATATGTTTTTATGCAACTTTGCAAATGGTACAAATTTGATGTTAATAAATAATTTGATTTCTGAATTAGATCTCATTGTTTACTTTCTGGTATCATCTTCACACGTCATGTATTAATATCGCATGCACAAATTATATAGTAATTGGCATACAATGACATCAATAACCCCCATAGATGCTCACGCCTAAGGCTTGTTCTGACTGAATGAGACTAGACAAACACACTTAATTACATGGGCATACAACTGAACAGCAAGACTAGATGTAAATGGGACAGCGACTACTTTCATCATACTGCTCACTGCCTTTCCATGTATACAGCCTAGCTACGCAAGATGCTGCATGCATAAACTGCAGGCATTACACCGCAACATCCCTCTGATATTCACGACATTGCAGGGTGTGGATATACGTATGGATTGCGTGTGTGTGTGGTGTGTGGTGTGTGTATGTAGTGTATCAGTCTCCGACCTCTTCCAGCGATCAACAACGTAGAGTCTATTGTCAGCGCCAAGTGTGATTGAGAGAGGCAGACTTGGCTTTTTCTCCTTCACCGTATCCCTCTACAAACTCGTCTTCTTCCCCCCAATATGCTAATGAGCTCTTTACATGCAGCCGAAGCAATGCACAAAACTGGGCATGCAACCCTTCAATATTGGGACATTGTTATTAATTCTAAAAGAGAAGCGTTTGGAATCTTGCAATGTTACGATTCGGCTGCGATTGATATGAAGAAAAATGATGGACTTTTCTCATTCTCTTACTATACAGAGACGATTAATGAAATATTCATTAAGTGAATAAAATCTATTCTTGACTTTTTGTATAATGAAAAATTATTTCTCTCCTGTAGTATAAAAATGAAAAACATCATGCATAGATACAGAAAATGAAAAAGCATTTCTGATACTGCCCTGTCTTCCTGAATCTCATGGGCTCAGCGATAACTTATAAAATATCTAAAACTGCCTGCAGGCATCAATTTCAATAAGAAACCATATAACTCTATAATACAATAGGACAGCAAGTCAGCAATTCTATCTTTCAAGTTTTAGAGACCTTAAAACATTTACATTTGTGAATTTTGAAATCTATACATGTACACCCTGTAAATATGATCTTTTGCCTCCACACAGGACTAGATTTAAAGCTAAAAATAGAAGAGATATTCAGCAATGTTATACCATAAATCTCCCATAAAGAAGAAAAAAAGTTTTGAATGAGAGCTGTTTTATATTGTTATTGCAATATTTCAAGGGAGAGCGCCTTTCAGTTCTGTTTAACGTGTTTATACATTTCTCATTCTATGAAGTATTAATAATTCAAGCAAATGATGCGATAACCTCAGGTTAATTGGCTGTACTATTTGTACAGCATCTACATTGTACATACACTGTAATGCATGTTTTTGGACCCCTCTTGGCATCTACTGCTTACATGTATGTTTAATAAGTCACGATTAACAGATCTCATGTGTAAGTGATTCGTCCCCACCCTCTAAAATAAAATCCTAGCTACGCGCTTGAGCGACATATGACCAGTATATAAAACATGTACATGTATCATTGTATGTATGTACATGTATGTCTACTCTACATGTAATGTACACATCTACAGTACATGTAATCCTTTTTGTACATGATGCATTTACAACATGCAATGTGGATATATTGTGGCTTTTCTTTGAACAGGATGTCAGCAGTTCCAAAACATCCTGCACATAATATCCTGTACATAGCTAGAGGAACCCATCACATTCATAATACCGGTAATGAATACAACAAAGAATGGCTGACACTCAGTCAAGTCTTCTTCGCACATGATGCACTCAGTTGGCTTAGAAAAAAAACCAACAAAATAAAAATATGCTATTTCAAAATAAATAGAGGGTGAAGATGGAGGGAAGTAGCTTCATCCCCACCCCCCTCCACTTTGCATGGATGTACATGTACATGTACCTGTGTGATATGAGTTGAGATGAGGGTATACAGAAATGTGAAGTGACTACAATTATTTATTTGTATATATTATTACAGCAGCATTTTTAGGTGATTTACCATGTGATGTGTGAACATGACATTGTGATTTAATAGTACAGATGACCTCCATGATTCTACATTGTAACTCTACTGGTAGGCCTACATGAATGACTACACGAAGGACTACAAGAAGGACTACAGATGACCTTCATCAGTTCATGATTGCTCTACATGTACAGTGTACATTGTAAGTCTACTGGTAGGCCTACATTAAAGGTAAAGACCAGTTTTGGAAACCCCCCCTTTCAAAAAAATGAAATTGAAGCTCTTATTACAAATCATGTGAAAGAATATGTTTTGACTCATTACATGATGATTCAAAATTTGCCAGGAAACGGCCTACTACTTGATATATTTGGTAAATTGGTTTATCTATTGGGACCAAATTGATAATATGCACGTGTCGCACACGTGTGCATAGTCCCATATACATCTTTCTGTGTACAGTGCTTGTAACTTTACAAAGACTGGGCCAAATTTCTTATCATTTAGATGATTCCAGAACCTTGCAGTACACCCCAATACTTATCGGTATATGCTAGATGATCAACCTAATATTGATCGATTCCACAACGTTTCTTTCACAATGCAATCGCATGACCAGAACTGGTCTGTATCTTTAAGGACTGCATGTGGGACTACATGTCTTATAGACCTACCTATACATTATAAGTCCATGGTACAATGTCAGTACAAACTGCTGAGAGACAGACAGAGAGAGAGAGAGAGAGAGAGAGAGAGTGGGAGAAGGAGAGAGAGAGAGAGAGAGAAGGAGAGAGAGAGAGAGAGAGGGAGGTAGGGAGGGAGAGAAAGAGAGAGAGAGAAAAGGAGAGATACATGTAGAGTGTGGGTGTGTGTGCTTGTATGTGCGTTTGTGTGAGAGAGAGAGAGAGAGAGAGAGAGAGAGAGAGAGAGACAGACAGAGAGTGTGAGAGTTGTTTACACTATAAACTACTGGTACATCACATATGCAGTCCTAATACTATTTATAGATGTATCTTCATGTATTGTTATGAGTATAACATAACAGGCCAACATCTCATTCTGTCATTCCTCTTCAAACTTTACATTTGTCAGTGAATTCTTGTTCAGAATACCCTAAAATATCTGCTAATTTCTTATCTTTCCTCTCTGTTCAAACCAGCAGTTAACTTGTTCAAATTCAAGTGCTTCAGGATGATCATTTGGCTTTTACCAGCTAGTTCACATTATTCATGTTATTTTACCCAATTGGCCTGTACTGAACCAGTGCTTCCCATATTAAGCCTACATGTATGGTAAAGACAAAAGAGAACATACCAGTACATGTACGGTACATGAAAACTGAAAAGAGCGGGCTATACATTCTTTGTATTGATTTGAGACATTCAATTCTACTCCTTACCAACCCTATGTGTGCTAAGCATTTACACATATTGAAAGAAATCACTTGTAAGGTATTATAAAGCGCTATGTAGTATGTTCAATGTACACTGTAAGAACTGTAAATATCTATCACATGGATTCATATTTCATTATGATTTCTATTTGCGAAAAGAGAAAATATGAAGTTTGTATCATTAATAAGGGTGAGAAGCTGTTTGTCATGTATACAAGAGTCATATTTTTTAATTAAAGGAGGGGGGGGGGTACATAATTCATATCATTCAAAACAATATACCAGTCCACCTCCCTCATTCCTTTGTTGTACATAGAGTTCACTCATAATATATTCAGGCTTGTCAACATGCATGTACAGAAAAGTTGCCATTGTGTGTTGGATGCCCCATAGGGAGCTAAAATGATAGCCATTGGTCCATCAACAAATTTGATGAATTGTATTTATTCAATTTGTGCTTTCGATGCCATTATATTCCTGCCAGCTCTCCAATTACGATAAGTGCTTTAACTAAACCAGGAAGCGTTGCTACAAAGGACTGCACTTATCAATTCCTGTTATCGTTTTGATGTGGCAGACCATCAGGTTTTTGATTCCACAGTTGTTGGCAGTATATCCAGCAAGGCTTATGGGTTGATGTGAAGTATACATGTATCAAAACTGCCCTAGATTTTGGCAAGGAATCTCAAACAAAAAAGATTAGTATACTGTTTGTGTATTTGAGTGATATTATCAAGCAAACATATGTAACTATCAAGGGATAGAAGTAAACATACAACACTCATTAGTCATTGGATGGAACGTGACATTATTTCAGCCTAGAAATAATAATAATTCTGTGTTATTTGGTGTTAACAAAATCATAACAATGAGCATACCGTAAATGTACACGATGATGCAAACACTCGACTACTGCATGTATTTTGTACTATTGTACAATACATGTATGTTGTACTACTGCTTTTTGTAGTACTACAGACACCAAAGCTTGAGTCATGGACTATATGTACTGGACCCCACTGGAAATAAGCTCTCGAGCTCTCGAGCTTTTGTGGGTTATCCTGTTCAAGCTGACTTATTTTTGATCTGTTATTATTGTATATTGTTGTATGTTGGAAGCTTGTTGAATAAAAATCAAACAATCTACTGTACATGTATGTACATACAAGTATATGTATACATGTACTGCACAATTCTGTCAGAAGTACAAATCTTTTCTTCTTCAGATTACTATACTGTGCAAAAAGTGTAATCAACAACTGGACTATAATTATTTTTTTAAATAATGAAATAAGAATCATACATGCTGGAGCAGAATAGTAAATGGAGGATAAAAGTAGGGGGAGGATAAGTAGGGGCCGGACCGCCGGAGGAGGGGAAGGGGGAGGAGGGGAAGGGGGAGGAGGGAAGGGGGAGGAGGGAAGGAGGGGTCGAGGATTGGGTGGTGGCACAAGGAGAGGGGAGGAGGAGGGGAGGAGGGGAAATGGATGAAGAAAGAAAGAGGAAGAAAGAGGAGGAGGAAGAGGAGAAAAAGAAGTAAGATGATGGGGAAGGGGTGTAGAAGAAGGGGGAGGGAAGGAAGAGAAGAAGGGGGAGGGGTGTAGAAGAAGGGGGAGGGAAGGAAGAGAAGAAGGGGAAAAGGGAAGGAGCAAGAAGAGGGGAAACACTGGAAGTAGAGTTGGAGAGGAGAGGTGGGGAGGAGGGCCGAGGGGGAGGCAGGGAAGAGGGAGAGGAGGTGGAGAGGGGAGGGTAAAGAAGAAGAAGAGGGTGGTTATCATATTGATGATAATGTTGGACTGTTGGTAATGATGATATAGGATAAATGTGATAATGAATTAATGATAAATATATAACAACTATGGTGATGATCATGATGGCCATTATCATGATAGAAAAGGAAGATAGAAATTGACTAGACTACAATCATTTTGTAATTATTGAAATAACAGCAAATGTAGTAAACATCCTAGTCCCACTCCAAGATTAATTTCGACATCATCATCATGGTCATTATCAACACCAACTTGTACACCTCCACCAAGTTCTTTTTGCTCACTAATCCAATCAATCTACATTCATAATCATAGTTCATAATTCATATATTGATTTTTAAAAACAATTTCAAGTACATGAAGTAGACCCTTTTAAAAAGGCTAGACTCAATTTGACAATAGATATACTCACATTTCTAGAATATATCGTTGTATCCCCCAATACTAATTGATGCGTTTCCCATCTTCTCATGAATTTTAAATTCAAGATTTTGTTCACAACTGTATTCGCGTGGTTTATTCGACATATTTGTATGCCGCTTTCATGGATCAATTTGTATTTTAGTTCTCCACAATCGGGTCCATAAGCTCCAGAGAATCCCATTGTTCTTCACCAAGTTTAATGTTTCTTCAAAATTAAAAAATTAAATTTTCCTGTTGTCCACCTAGTTTTAAAAAAACTTGATGATCACTGCACTCGGCTCAGTCCACTCCATAGAATCAATTGTCGTAACCATTTTAGCAACAACAAATAATACACAAATGTGATTCCAATCGTAGGCTGAAAAACGATGTTCATTTAGGAATGTAACTAATGTAATGAGAGTTGAAAAGTCCGAGTCGATTCTGCACAGTATCGGCCGTCTCGTCTCGTCGATGACGTATACGCTTCAATTGCCGGAGCCACAATCACACGTTAACTGTCTTCACTTCAGATTTCTATTAATGACATTTCAGTCGTGTTGTCAGTGTTAATGTTGTAATATTCAACAAGAAGGAAATGGAATTATCCTCCATCCGAGTTCCAAACACAATGCGTGTGTAACTAGAATCAGAAAATAGTGAAAACAGGCCTAATTCCGGGTTTTCCGGCTGTTCAGAAGCGGCAAGACGATCATAACAATGTTCACAGTTGCAGTTTGTGGTCGTGTGTACGGTATACATGCATGCTTAGAATCAGCTGTTTATCATGCATTTCCACCAAATTTGCACACAGTACAACGTACAGGATCTGGAGGACACAAGAAATATACCGAGCGCGCGTCGTGCAGGATAATAGACTCTCAAGTTCAAGTTTCAATTTTCAATTTTCAAGTTCAAGTTTATTTGTCTTTCTTCCAACATGGATGTTATACAATTTAACAAATTAACATGTGACAGAGTACATAAAACAAGGAACAATTATAAGGAAAAAGTTCATTTAAGTGAAATAGAAAGACGATCGAGGAGACCGCGAAAGCATAATTTATAGCTTATAGACAGTAATAACCGTCTGACATGGGTCATTTCTTTAATCAAACTGAGATTTGTTGACATTCCCCATGTATCGGTCAGAGGAGCCAGATACAATCTCAGCGGCAGGCCCGTAGTCACGTAGCACGTGCCCCAATTTTTTTCTCCAAGATCGGTTGAACTTTTTTAGACCCCGCCTCCCCAGGACGTCGATCAAGTATGTGCCCCCCCCCCCCCCCCAAAAAAAAAAATTAAAAAAAAAAATCAAACTCTGGCTACGGCCTTGCTCAGCGGAACAACCGTCGATATCAGAGACTGAAGCTTTCGGTCTAAGCTTGTATAAGACTCTCTTTTTTTTTGTATATCTTGATGTATTTTGCATATTTTATAGGCCGATTATCAAATTGTTATGATTTCTTTAACTTTTCAGAGAGTTCTAATTCCTTTATTTCTTTGGCGTTATCGAAACAGTATAATTCAACTAATATATATAACTAAAACAAGTGTGTGCGTTAAGACTGGACGGTTACCCCCTGATACTAGATCGCCATGCTCGCTCACTTGTTAATCTCAAATCATTGCGAGAAACTGTCCATCAATGGCTTAAATATAAACTTAAGCTTGTGGATTACAACTTTATGCCCCTTTATTCTCTGAAAAATCAAAGAGATATACAAAGGAAGCCAGGGCTACACTTTAAAAGAGCTATAAATAAAGTCCCACCCCCTCAATATGCAATGGAAAAAACCCATTAAAAACAGACCAAACATCATTAAACAATTATATGCAATCCATTTTTCAAAGTTGAATTGTGGTGAGGTCGTGTTGGTTTGTTCTGTTGTTTTTGTTGTAGGGTGGGGGGGGGGGGGGCATTTCCTATCAAATCTCAATTCAAATTTATATTGGTTGAAATAACTAAATTATCGAATTATGTGTCAGCAAAAGAAGAGACCACCCCCCCCCCCCCCCAAAAAAAAAGGGGGTGTAAGAAGAGGATCAGACGATACTGTAGTAATGCCACCGGATGCTATATATTTTATTGGCGTAGCATGAGTGTAGCCACTGAATGAAAAGACAAACCGTATAATCGTAATCAGTTGAACAATATACATCGGGAATAACCACTGCGTACGTCACAACAAGAAAGAAATTAATGGTAGGCCTGATCAGCATTTCATCATCATCTCCATCCGTTGTCATGGTAATGACTGAATCCGTATGTGGTGCTTACCACAAACTCTCACACTCCATGATTTGAAGTTAATATTTTGCCTTTTCCAATGCTTTTATTTTACCTCGAATCGCTATTACCATCTAATAAATCTAATATAGCAGAACAAGTACTATATTATGCAAAATATTCCCAGTGGTCTTTTAATTTGTATCAAAAAGGGATTATCATATCATAACTGTCTATACAAATTTCATGTTAACTTTTGAGTGACCATTCCATTGCGGATAATTGTTTCAATTCATTTTGGTTATTTCTTTTTGCCAGGCAGGGGGGGGGGGGGGGGCAATGGGGGATGGGTGCCCACAAATTTACACCAATATTATCATAGACGATATGAATCTTCCAACATGTAACAAGTTTTCTCCTTGTTTATTAATCGCTTAACAAGTTATTGATTTAATTTGTTATTCTTCAGTTAAAAGCCGTGTAAACAGGAGCAAAAAGCTTAAACAAGATTTTTCGCAGACCGAGTATAGCATTTTGAGGAGGCAAGAATTAAGATCCACTCATGACCCATAAGGTGACTTATAAAATAATAAAACAAATATATTATTATTTTGTTAGATATTGCGTCTTGGATTTATACATCATTTATTTTTTTAAAACACTCTTTATACAGTCATGAAAAAGTTCTGCAATATCCTCCTTCAAAATCTACTAAGTTATATGGATTGTTTTCAAATTGATATAAGAATATAATTGTTACTGGTATTACTTGAATTTTAGTTTATTTTGGTAAAAATAGGGTTTTAAAAACATGTTAAGGGAAGAACAGAGTGAGAGAGTGGGAAAGAAGGGGAGAGAGCAAGATATAGAGCGAAAGAGAGAGAGAGAGAGAGAGAGAGAGGGGGGGGGGCGGGGGCTGTAGAGAGAGGAATGTGGGGGGGGGGGGGGGGAGGAGTAATACAGAGCACGAAAAGAATCGTACTTCGTTGATCTGTTCTTCGGGCTACAAAGGTCATTTTAAATGTGGTAATTTTTTTTTCTTCATTATTTTGGTTTTACATGTAAATGAACTGTCACATTTGACATTTTCTCCAATCGAACCTGTAAATCACCATGAATGAAAATTGATTTACCAGACAACAAATGGTACACAAAGCAAATCCAGGGGCTTGCGGACACGTCCCTTATTTCTCAGGCCAAACAAAATCTACTACTAACCTGTGTAAGTTTGCCCCTGCCAATTTAATGACTTTCCTATTGTTTTCATTTACAATTTTACACAGAATTTTGAAGAAATAAAAACCTGATAACCAATTTGTTGCTTAGTTTCTTTGTTCTTGCTCAGTTGCTGTATGCGAACTTTTAGAGATAAATTGTGCATTGAAAAAATGAATGTCCCGCATGTATCATTTCCAAAAAAATAATCCGCTACTTATTTTATTACATAAAATCCAAATAACAGTGTTCCTATATTAAACTCTCGTCTGGAGTCGAGGAACAGACACATCTCTCAGTGCCATTGATTAGGAGAGTTTGGCCAACCCGGTTCGAGTTGGACATAAGGCGACTACTGCTTTGTTGGGCAAGCACAAAACAAAAGAATATACTCCATGTTGTGACCCAGCTAGTGTTCTTTGTATAGATGGCTCTGACATCTCTTAGTAAAGAGCGCCACCTACGTGAAAGGCATACATTTATATTGCGAATTTTTGTTGTTGTTGATTTGATTTGATTTGATTTCTGCAATTTTCCAAATATAATAATTGAATTTCAAAGAACATAAAATATACAAACAATCATAGCTTCATGTCAAAATGATACATAAATGTTGCGTAACTTAAAGATACTATGTCCCTTTTGCAGCCAAAATCAAATTCTGTTGAACTTTGCAGGAATTATGAATAAAATTATGTCATGTAACTATGTCCTATCTGTGAAAATTAAACGTTAACAGTGTCCTGACATTCATATTATGCAAGGAAACCCATTTACTTGCTAGACTTCACTATCACACACTCTTTAGTGTCTGACTGACCCTATTTCTTCTTTGGTAATAACAAAATGAGCTGTAAAGGGTACATGAGCATTTGTCTACATCAATAACCCACTTGATGGCCAAAATTGAACTGATTGATTCTTTGCGCAGCATAAAACGTACGACCTTTCGGTACAAAGGTCTTAAAATCAGACTATTACTTACTGGCTCTATAGCTCTTAAGTCGATTCGACTACTAATAGTCGTTATTTTCCCACCTAAAGACATTTTCAAGCCCCCCCCCCCCTTTTTTTAGGGAAGTTCTAAATTAGTATTATCTTTCAAATGCCGCTGGAATTTAACCTTTTCATTTTTTTGGCCTGCAAATGGGACAAAGTACCTTTGATATTTCTATAGCATATAATAATACGTTTAAAGTAGGCCTATTATCGGAACTATCTGTGGAAAACAGTGCAAGAGATCGCTTTCATATGCAATGCTTTCATTTCTATTTCATTTAATTCCATTCGTCATATAAAACAAAATAATGTAACATTGATATTTACATATAAGTTAAAAAAACATACAAATAACATACGAAAGATAAACACAAAATGCAAATATATAATAATAATAATAATAATAATAATCTTTAAAGGTCCACTCCAAATTTTATTAAACCGAAACGGAAATTCTTTTTGCCCAATTGATCGTGAGCCCGGCAGCCACTGAGCAGCGCCAGATCGACGTTGCTCTATCCCTAATTGTTGAATGCCAAATAAGGTAGCAACAACTCCCATCTTCTAGCGTATTTTGGTATGACGCGGCCGGGCTCGAACCCACGACCTCCCGGTTGTGACTGGGCGGACGCTCTACACTCGAATGAGGAAACATGAAAGAAAGAACAATAAAGTCGTATGTGGTGCTGGTCCCTATTGCGACATAATAAAGAATTTTAACCTACAACACTTAACACCTTACACCTAACACCTAATAACTAACACCTAACATCTAACACCTGATTGCATTATACACCTAAAAACATGGTATTCACAAAAAACGTAATTGTTTGTATCTCTTTTTAAATGTAATATGAGTCCCACACTGGCAAAATAACAGACGCATAAGGGAATTTACCCAAACGAAATTCACTCGAACTTTAATAATTTAATTGAATTTATTTTAAAAAATGAATCTCGCACGGGGTCCCTCCAGAACGGAGGCTCCCTAATGAATGGAGCACCAAAGATCGGGAAAAGAGTAGCTTAGCATGTAGGGGCAATCTTCCCGAGCACAGAGACGAAATTTCCAGTAATATATAAGCCCGGCACTGGCCAAATAACAGAAGCGGAAGCCGGAAGGGGAGCTACCCCGACGAAATCCACTCGAACTTTAATAATTAAATTAAATTAAATAAAAAAACGAATCTTGCTGGGGGTCCCTCCAGAATGGAGGCTTCCTAAAAAATGGATGGCCAAAGATCGGGCAAAAAAGTAGCTGAGCATGTAGGGACCATCTTCCCGAGCACAGAGACGAAATTTCCAGTAATATAAGCCCGCACTGGCCAAATAACAGACGCGGAAGGGGAGGTACCCCAATGAAATTCGCTCAATTTCAATAAAAAAAAAAAAAAATCCATTTATAATTAAATGAGATTCGTTCTACTCCCTAAGGTTTGTGTCCCTCGCGGTAGGCTAAAGAGTACGATATCGGGAAGAAAATTGCCTAAGGCTGTAGCAGGGGCGGAAATCCGTACCGAGTAGTGGGGGGGGGGGGGGATGATCGGCGATAGCCATCACATACTAGCACGAGCACACGCCCACACTAATTTACGCAAGTGCGCGCGATCTCGCACGCACAAACACACAACACACACATACACACGCACACACACGCACATATGCACACACGCACACACGCACACGAACAAACACACACATACCCAAACACATACCCATACATACATGCACGCACATGCCAAATTTGACATCCATCAAGTAAAAGAATTGGACATATTTCGAAATACTGACAGCTGCAAACTGTAGTGTTTTATTATAACGAACTCCGTAATAAGACGACACACAAGTAAGTAGTAACATAAAGATTGAGTACTTCGTCAGGAAGATGGAACTCTTTATTTGAGTCCCATCACTTAGAAAATGAGGGGGTTGTGGGTGATAGGCCTACCACACGAAGCGCGGAAGCTTAGACGTTTACTTAAATTATAAGGAAAAGAAGACGATTTATTGTACCGTTCTCGACTGTTAACCCTTGTCTGAATGAATCCCTCCCTCTCCCGAGCGAAGCGCGAAAGCTTTGGCGTTTCATTAAATTATTATAAAAAAAAGAGATTTGCTGTGCCGTTCTCGACTGTTAATCCTTGTCTGAATTCAGTTCCCTCCCGGCCCCCCCTCCCGCGCGGAAGTTTTGGCGTTTCATTATATTATTAGAGAAAGTAGACAATTCGTTGAACCGTGCTCGACTCTTAATCCTTGTATGAATTCAGTTTCTCCCCTTCTCCCGCGCGAAGCGCGGAAGTTTGACATTACATTAAATTATTAGAGAAAGCAGACGAATGCGAGATTACCAATCTTGTCTTCTCGACTTCTCGGGTACGAAAGTGAGAAAGCGAGATTCCAAATATCGTCTTAATTCTTGACTTCTCAGGTACAAGAAGGTGAGAAGACGAGATTCCAAATCTCTTCTTCTCGACTTCTCGAGTACGACAAAGTGAGAAAGCGAGATTCCAAATCTCGTCTTCTCGACTTCTCGGGTACGAGAAGTACATAATACCGACATTTTTCGTCCAAGTAGTTCATAGATGGCGTAGCCGGTGTGTGACGGGGGCAGTGGGAGTGTACACTATGAACATGACTGACAATGAGAGCGGACAAAATATACAGTTCAGGCTCAGGTAGACAAAGGAACATCCCGTACTGCTATTATGTAAAAATGTGTAGAACAGGTGTCACATGCATATTCACCTTTTTACATAATAGCTGTGAAGGGATGTTCCTTTGTCTACCTGAGGAACTGTAAATTTTGTCCGCTCTCATTGTCAGTCATGTTCATAGTGGTAGCAGTGTTACCATTAAGGGACTTCGTTCGTTCGTGTCTCCTTAGATCAAGATTAAATCTTGATCTTCGGAGTAGTTGCTACAACCAGCCGTGTCAGACATGTTGCCCCGGGGTGCGAGATAGGACACTTGTGGCGTGCCCGCATTTAAAACAATTATACAATAACAATTAACATTACATTTAATTAAAAGTATGAAACTATTAAAATTACTCTCATGTTACGGGAAAGATATTATATATATATATAGATATACACCCACAACAAAAAGTGAGTCATTTGACACATTTAAGCATAATTTTCGTGAGTCAGGTGTAAATTGACTCATTAGTAACAACCAATGAGTCTCTATTGACTCATTTATATTTCACCAGTGTGTCAATCATGAGCTGACGCATTTGCAAAATGCTTCGACTGACTCACATGGTCGTAAAAAATGAGTCAAGATCGACATAAGAGCATTTTAGAAGAAAAAAGTGAGTCAACTTGAAAGTGAGGCTGTATGCATGCGCGCGCATGCTTTCGTGACGTCATCCAAAATGCGCATTCTCGAGCCATATTTGAATTCCCGATCGACGACGCGACGTCGCCATCTTATATCTTGGATTCAGAAGAGTTTTGACTGCAGCTAGTGAAAAATTGGTACGCATAATTATTCATATGGTTTTAAACGATGATTTTTATGACTGGATTCGTGGGCTGAATCTTCTGATTATTATACAAATGATGCATGCGTTCATTTTACGATATCCGCACTCGAGTTGATGAGGCTGTGTGTAACTTAACTATCACTATGAACATGACTGACAATGAGAGCGGACAAAATATACAGTTCAGGCTCAGGTAGACAAAGGAACATCCCTTACTGCTATTATGTAAAAATGTGTAGAACAGGTGTCACATGCATATTCACCTTTTTACATAATAGCTGTGAAGGGATGTTCCTTTGTCTACCTGAGGAACTGTATATTTTGTCCGCTCTCATTGTCAGTCATGTTCATAGTGTATAGATTCTACTGTATCGCACGAAGCCGTGTCGAATGAAAACATGCATGATCTTGCATCATTGTTTTATACAACGAAACTCCTAGATCCTTGTTATTTGATGTAAAACGAATTAATTCAAGATTGTTTCGTGACAGTATGGGTGACAAATAAATCTCAAGTTAAGGCTTAGTTTAGTGCGTACAAAGTAGATTTTTCAGATTCGGGTAGCGGGACCACCGATTACATCGCTAAAATGTGATATTTTAGGATATATTTTCCATTGCAAATGTGGACAGTGACTCTGGCATGGTATGGTATGTGTGTGATAGGCCTAGGGAGTAGGGGGGTCTATGTCATGATGCACCCACAACAAAAAGTGAGTCACCCTTACTCAAATTGATGAGTCACTGGTTTGTCCGTACAGCGAAACACTTGAAGGATCATGTGAGTCACTATGACTCGATACAAATGAGTCTCTTAGATAAATAAGACTCATTTGTATCGAGTCATAGTGACTCACATGATCCTTCAAGTGTTTCGCTGTACGGACAAACCAGTGACTCATCAATTTGAGTAAGGGTGACTCACTTTTTGTTGTGGGTGTATATATATATATTGGATAAGGCAGACTAATGGAGCATGGTTGCAACTCCGAGTTTCACGCCTTGCGAGCGATCATCAGGCAACTGATAGCATGATTACTCTACAATCTACAATACGTTCAAAATAAGGAATACAATACAATACAAAACAATAAGATTTACTCATGGGTGAAGGGGCTATTGTGATTGTTCAGGTACTGCGATGGAATTTTAAACATGGGAGGGGGTATCGCAAAATAGTCTCCACCAAGGAGCTAGTACATAAATATATATATATTTAATTAAGTATAGTCTCTTTTGAAGTTGCAGAGGTAGAATTTGTAGAAGTTGCTACAACCAGCCGTGTCAGACATGTTGCCCCGGGGTGCGAGATAGGACACTTGTAGCGTGCCCGCATTTAAAACAATTATACACACGTCACTAGACGAGATATCGAGGTCATTATGCACTCGAGGAAATCTCTGCTGTTCGACAAAGGCAAACCATGGAGGAAGAAGGATAGCAACGGCCTCTTCGACGTCACTATGGGCAGTTTTGACGGAGCTGAGATATGTGAGTTGGTCGGCCTATACATCCTAAGTATCCTATCGAAGGACTATGGCAAAGATGGAATCGGGCTTTACAGAGACGATGGGCTAGCAGTCTTCAAGAGCATCTCCGGAAGCAGAGTCGATCGAATTAGGAAAAGCATAACGAGAACATTCCAAAAACTTGGCCTAAACATCACAATCGTTTGCAACCTAAAAATCACCAACTTCCTCGACATCACCTTCAACCTGAGTGATATATGGCAAGTACAACCCTTACAGGAAGCCGAATGACTGCCCAATGTACATCCACAAGCTATCCAACCACCCACCATCCATCATCAAGAATCTCCCAGCATCAATAAGCCGCCGAATAGCAGACATCTCATGCGATGAAGAGACTTTCAACGAAGCTTCCCCTGCCTACAACGATGCCCTAAAAGCCAGTGAATTTGCTGAAACCCTCACCTACACGAAGGAGCGCCCGACAAGGAGAAAGCAAAACCGGAAACGAAACATCATCTGGTTCAACCCTCCATTCAGCAAAAACGTCACAACCAACATCGGCAGATCGTTCCTGAGGCTTGTTGATAAGCACTTCCCAAAGAAATCAAAATTCAACAAGATATTCAACAGGAACACGCTCAAAGTCAGCTACAGTTGCATGCCGAATGTCGCCAGCATCATCAAGGCGCACAACAAGCAGGTTTCATCCACGGACGACCACACCAAGCCGAAAACCTGCAACTGCCGGAAAAAGAATGTGTGCCCCCTACAAGGAAACTGCCAGGCCGGCAGTATCATCTACAGTGCAAAAGTCTCCGGCCCAGAAAGCCCTAAGCAATATATTGGACTCACCGAGCCCCCGTTCAAGCTGAGGTACGGCAACCATCTACAGTCCTTCCGACATGAGAAGCACAAAAAACAGCACAGAACTCTCTAAACACATCTGGCAACTCAAACACCAAAGCACCCCATTCACCATCGAGTGGTCGATCTCCAGCAAGGCCCAGGCGTACTCCAGCGAAACGAAGAAATGCAACCTGTGCCTAACTGAGAAGCTTGCCATCATCAACGCCGAGAAACAGACACTCCTGAACAAAAGACCAGAACTCATCTCCAAATGCCGCCACGAAAACAAATTCTACCTCTGCAACTTCAAAAGAGACTATACTTAATTAAATATATATATATTTATGTACTAGCACCTTGGTGGAGACTATTTTGCGATACCCCCTCCCATGTTTAAAATTCCATCGCAGTACCTGAACAATCACAATAGCCCCTTCACCCATGAGTAAATCTTATTGTTTTGTATTGTATTGTATTCCTTATTTTGAACGTATTGTAGATTGTAGAGTAATCATGCTATCAGTTGCCTGATGATCGCTCGCAAGGCGTGAAACTCGGAGTTGCAACCATGCTCCATTAGTCTGCCTTGTCCAATATATATTTTGCTCTGCCCATAAGCATTGAGCACTGTACGGAGGTATAGACCAAATCTAAGTATATATATATATATATATATGTATTATGAATCAATTGATTTGGTCGATCCAGTTCGATGGCACAAACACGGCACTACTGGACAGAGAATGAAAAGAGATCATTTCATGACATGCTAAGGACGACACAGAATGCAAGGGTCCCCCCTTGCAAACTATGTAATCACAGAATGCAAGGGTACCACCTTGCATTTAGTCCCGTCCTTAACATCTCATGGAATGATCTGCGAGTACATAGTTTGGATAGACTGATCATACACTCCTATATAGAAATGAAAAGAGATCATTTTATGACATGCTAAGGACGACACAGAATGCAAGGGTCCACCCTTGCAAACTATGTAATCACAGAATGCAAGGGTCACCCCTTGCATTTTGTCCCGTCCTTAACACCTCATGGAATGATCTGCGATTTCATAGTTTGGATAGACTAATCGTACACTCCTATACAGAAATAAAAGGGGTCATTTCATGACATGAAAAGGACGACACAGAATGCAAGGGTCCCCCCTTGCATTTTGTCCCGTCCTTAACATCTCATGGAATGATCTGCGATTACATAGTTTGGATAGACTGATCATACACTCCTATATAAATGAAAAGAGATCATTTCATGACATGTTAAGGACGACAAAGAATGCAAGGGTCCCCCTTGCAAACTATGTAATCCAAGAATGCAAGGGTCCCCCCTTGCATTTTGTCCCGTCCTCAACATCTTATGGAATGATCTGCGATTTCATAGTTTGGATAGACTGATCCTACACTCCTATATAGAAATGAAAAGAGATCATTTCATGACATGTTAAGGACGACACAGAATGCAAGGGTCCCCCCTTGCATTTTGTCCCGTTCTTAACATCTCATGGAATGATCTGCGATTACATAGTTTGGATAGACTGATCCTACACTCCTATATAGAAATGAAAAGAGATCATTTCATGACATGTTAAGGACGACACAGAATGCAAGGGTCCCCCTTACAAACTATGTAATCACAGAATGCAAGGGCCCCCCTTGCATTTTGTCCCATTCTTAACATCTCATGGTATGATCTGCGATTTCATAGTTTGGATAGACAGATCCTACACTCCTATATAGAAATGAAAAGAGATCATTTCATGACATGTTAAGGACGACACAGAATGCAAGGGTTCCCCCTTGCATTTTGTCCCGTCCTTAACATCTCATGGAGAGATCTGCGATTACATAGTTTGGATAGACTGATCATATACACTCCTATATGGAAATGAAAAGAGATCATTTCATGACATGCTAAGGACGACACAGAATGCAAGGGTCCACCCTTGCAAACTATGTAATCAAGTAGTAGAGGTCTATTTTTAATAGTGTTACATGTAATCCACTACCGTATGGAAAATCATTACATCAACAATTAAAATGCAATTGGAAATCTGAAGAGGAGGCAGCACGTCAATAAGGAGAACATCACGATAATTAGTCAATAAAACTTAATTTACTTAAACGAAGAGGAATGTTATCTAAACACATAGTTCGCGATGGATATTAAAACTTCTTCGCAGCGCTAATGCGCTAGCGAACGTGCAGACACTATTCAGAAGGGAAAGAACGTACTTCCATAGGCTCAACACGCACCATGCCCCAATCTGTGCCGCATAACAAAATAACGCCCCCCGCCTCCATGCGCGCGCATTTCAGACGCACATACCCCCCCCCCCCAGTTTTTCCCGTTTTCGTCGTTACTGTCACTAAGTGCCATTTCCTTGTCTTTCTTCCTTTCTCACCCGGCTTCTCTCTTCTTTCTCTTTTCTCTTTCTCTCTCTCTCTCTCTTTCTTCTCTATACTTTTCTCTTCTCCTTTCTTTTTCTTTTCTTTTCCTCCTCTTTTTTTTCCTCCTCTTTTTTTTTGGCGCCGTCAATAGGGGGGGGGGGCGGCCGTTTCGCCCCCCTTGGATCCGCCACTGTATTGTATTACATTTTCACTGACAATGAATTCAAATTTTAATGCAATTTTAAAGTTTCCCAGGCTTATTTAGGAGAATGGAAAATTGATATCGTTAAGTTCTTCGATAACATCACTCAGTTTGATTTTATTGGAGATATACCTCATTAATGAAACAGTGTAAAGGCTATATAGTCTCATTTAAACCTATACCATTAAATTTCAAGCTCACCCACACATGATATATTGCGACACTTTCAAGGCTACTTATCTGACCGTAATAAAATGACTCAAATCCCTGAGTTTCAGGGGGCTCAGCCCCCTTGACCCTACGCCAATTAATAACCTGCCAGTGTCAAGAATAAGGTATCAAAATATGCTCATCTGACCGTAATTAAATGCCCACACCCCTAAGCTTCCGGGGGCTCTGCCCGTTTACCCTCGCCGGGGCTTTGCCTTTAGACCCCACGCCAATTTACGCTACGCTCTACCTGATAGTAAATACTTTAGCCTCCCCCACCCACTTTGAAAAAAGATCAGCGGGGCCTGCATGTAAGCGAATGGGGTGATGCTTATTTTTTGTCTGCCACCCAAACACTTTTGCTTATTATGTCACTGCTGGTCACCATAACGTACACAAATTTGGCTTGCAAAAATTCAAATTTGGGCCCCCCCCCCAAGAAATCCTGCCCAAAATATAACGCGGCGATGTAAGCGTGCATTCATAGTCGCTCTGGTAACGAAGGGATCGGTACCGAAATATGTGAAACAATTGCACATTTATCAAACAATGTTTAAGCTTTCTAGCATTGGCGCCGGAAGTGGGTGACAGGGGGGGGGGGGGAGAGAGGGGCACTTGCCCCCAACCCCCAAAATGGGGGGGGGGGCAAAACGCATTTTTGCCCCCCCACAAAAAAAAAAAAAAAAAAAAAAAAAAAAAACGCCCCCCTTCCCCAAAAAAGAAGATAAGCAGTAAAGGAGTAAAGATGGTTTGTATTTTTAAGCCAACAGAACATAACAATAATACAAACCTGAATTAAATCACATATTAAATTCCATTCAAAGAAAAAGAAAGTTAACATGAATTAAATTTCCTAAACATTCCGCATATGCTACCTATATTTATCAATGGAGGTTTTTATATTAGCGATACGCGCAAATCGTTGAAATATTATGAAGAGGATGGGAAAGCGTGTGTGTTTTTTTGTTATAGGGTGAGAAGACATGAGCCCCTGAACGGGGGGGGGGGGGGGTAATTTATTATTCGATACCAGTGATTTACAAATGTTGCTGAAATGACACGATTTTCCGGTATTTTTTTCTTCAATTTTTGTGTAAGTCATACATTTGTAATGCGTTTGTTAGAAAATTAGAAATTCCGAAATTTACAGTCGGGCGAAATATATGCTCATTTAGAAGCCATCTTGTCAGGTCCTGCAGAACGGCTGGGCTCGGCGGCTCGAGCCTCCCCCTCACTTTTTGAAAAATTATGTTATAGAGAAAAAGTAAGAAAAAGAGAGAGGAAAAATAAGTGACCTACCAATGTTACAAATGAGGTATCAAAATATGCTTATCTGACCGTAATTCAATGCCTGAAGCCCAAGAGCTTACGGGGGCTCCGCCCCCGGACCCCACCAAGGGCCCTAAGGCGGCCCCTGAATGCGCATCTGACCGTAATTGAATACCTAAAACCCCTGAGCTTCAGGGGGCTCTGCCCCCTGGACTCCCCGCCAATTAGTGACCTGCCAGTGTCACATATTAGGTATCTAAATATGCTTATCTGACCGTAATTTAATGCCTAAAAACTCTGAGCTTCCGGGGGCTCAGCCCCTTGACACTCCACTTTGAAAAATGTTCCACGGGGCCTGCATGTAACGTGTAAGAGTGGTGGTTAGCAGATTTTTCCTTCCCCCCTCCCTTCCAAACGTTTTTGCTCATTACGCCACTGCCCCTGGAAGGTGAGCCCCCTGGAATGTTTGCCTCCCCCCCCCAATCCCAAACTGCTTCCGGCGCGCCTGCTTTCTAGACTTCGGTAGATAACACTGTGGCTTTATATACAACGACAAACTCGTACAGCACTGTAGGATAGCAGGTCAGAGCAGGCGCGGATCCAGGATTTCTTAGGGGAGGGGGCCCAACTTTTTTTTTTTTTTGCTCCCGAAAATTTTGAAAAACGCGCCGGCCAAAAATTCGGTCAGGGGGGGGGGGGGGGGGGGGGGGGGGGGGGGGGGGGGGGGGGGGGGGGTAGTGAGCACATTTTTTTTTTTTTTATCCTCAAAAAAAATTCAATTTGCACCCCCCCCCCCTTGAGCGCCAGGGGGGGGGGGGGGGCCAACCCCACAAAATCATAAAAATCACGTGATTTCACATGATTTTTTTCTCAAGGAGGGGGGGGGGGGGGGGCCCGGGCCCCCAAAATCATAAAAATCACGTGATTTTACATGATTTTTTCCTCAAGGGGGGGGGGGGGGGGCCCGGGCCCCCCGGGCCCCCCCCCCCCCCCTGGATCCGCCACTGGGTCAGAGTTCACAGTGTTAAACAAAATCCATTTCAATGATGTTATTCTGGCGGCAAGACTACGGAATTTTCCGTACTTCGGTGATTGCATCATTCGCGGCTTCTACGGGAAATCCCGTAGATCGGCGGATATGGGTTTTAACAACTTGAATACTTTCAGTTTCATTTGTAGGGCTAAAAAGTATGGAGTTATGGCAATGGTTTGAAAAATGATCAGTAGAAGTTTGAGCAATATTGGAAAAAAATGAATAAAATTCCACAACGATGATTTGGTTGTCAGTTATTTTAATATCATCTTTAATAGGGTAACTTATAATATATATATATGTATTTTTTTTTGCCAAGTACATCTTTAATAATCTTCCTTTATTTAGAAAGATTACTCCTTTTTTTCTGCAACAAGTTGCAAAAGCATTGTATTTTAGCCCTTTTCAAAATAGAATTTAATTTATTGCGATAAGTTTTAAATATTTTTTCTGTTGATTGATTTCTGTTTTTACAAAATCTTTTGTACATCCAATCTGTTTTATGTATACATTTCAATACAGAATTTGTTTTCCATGGCTTACGTACTTGATATTTGTTATTCATTCTTCTTTTTGATAAACAATTATTTTCATTTGCTTTCTTAAAAAAGTGGATGAATTTACTATAAGCATTAATAATATCCTCACACGCTAAGACTTAACTATGGGCGGCTAAAGGGGCCAATATCAACAGTCACAAAAACAAACAAAGATGCATACAAACAAACAAAGAAGCATACAAACAAAGGACAGAGCAAAATAGACAAAGTACCCAGAAGAAAGGACCAATTAACAAAGAATAAATCAAAGGTCAGAGCAAAATAGACAAAGTACAGGTCAGAAGAAACAGAGGGCGTTATGGTTTACGGTAAGCAAATAGACATCAGGCACGAAAACGAGAAAGGACAAACTCAAACAGACATCACATCATCTATGAACTGACCCTCAAAGGACAACAGAGGGCGTTTTGGTTTACGGTAAGCAAATAGACATCAAGCACGAAAACGAGAAAGGACAAACTCAAAAGGACATCACATCATCTACGAACTGACCCTCAAAGGACAACAGAGGGCGTTTTGGTTTACGGTAAGCAAATAGACATCAAGCATGAAAACGAAAAAGGACAAACTCAAAATGACATCACATCACCTACGAACTGACCCTCAAAGGACAACAGAGGGCGTTTTGGTTTACGGTAAGCAAATAGACATCAAGCACGAAAACGAGAAAGGACAAACTCAAAAGGACATCACATCATCTACGAACTGACCCTCAAAGGACAACAGAGGGCGTTTTGGTTTACGGTAAGCAAATAGACATCAGGAACGAAAACGAGAAAGGACAAACTCAAACAGACATCACATCATCGTACGAACTGACCCTCAAAGGACAACAGAGGGCTAAGGCTCGCAAGTAATAACAGATGCGTATGTATTTCATTTAAAGACCGTCAATACTGGGCCAGAAGGGATTAGACCACACAGCGATAACGAGGTCACTGACAGGTGGCTATCTCTTTAACTCAGCTCTCAACTAACATAAGAAAAAGAGGGTGGGGGACCAAAAGGCACCGATTGGGGAAGTTTTCTATATAGAGGAACAGTGGCGTACGCAGGATTTTTTCAAGGGGGGGGGGGGTTTGGTAAAAAATACACATATAATACACACATAACAAAAACTCAAGGGGGGGGGGGGTTAACCCCCCAAACACCCCCCCCCCCCCCCCGCGTACGCGCCTGTAGAGGGAGCAAGTAGCTACAACATTACAAGTAGGACAGTGGGGCTTTAATCAATGATTATCCATCCAATTGCATAGACCATTTTGCCCAATTAAGACTGGGGCCAAAATGCCCTGTTGATTAATCATTATCGCTTCGTCTTCGATTATCTTTTTTTATTGTGAATGTCAGTCACTTGTTTTTTTTTTTTTTTTTTTTTTGGGGGGGGGGGGGGGGTCATTTGCCGGCGCTAATTCAGTAAGGTATCCAAAATATAGCCTACTAAAACAGACCCCAAATTTCGGTGAATAAATAATCAAATGTCCAAATAAAGATAATGATTTAAAAGGCGTTATGTTCCTTACCTGTTTCGTGTCAATTTTGTTGTATTTGGGGGAGTATTTTTCGGAAAAACATTGATTTTAGTATGCACTTTTTCAAAAGTTTCACGCCAAACCGCTGCACAATACAAATGCATCATGATGGTGGATTGCGTGCGGGCGCGCGCCTGTGTGAAGTTATCTACCGTAATGAGGATCTGGGACAGAAGATAATAGTTGCCAATTTAAGTATATTTAAGTATAAAAGAGGGAAACGGGGGCGAAGGGCTCTTGCCTCCTCCTCCCCCCCCCCGTCAAAAATTAAATGAGAGAGAGAGAGAGAAGGGAAAGAGAATATAAAAGGAAAGAAAGAAGAGGAAGAAGAATAAGAAGAAAAGAGGGAAACGGGTGGGGGGCAAAGGGCTCTTGCCTCCCCCCGCCCCATAAACAAAAATAGGAGAAAAGGAAGGAAATGGATAGAAAAAAGGAAAAGAGCAGATAAAGGGTAATAAAAATAGAGGAAGAAGAAAAGAAAAGAAGGGGGATATCAATTGCAATTTTCCTGCCAACAAGTTGTGGATCGGGGGGGGGGGGGGGCAAATGGCCCTTGCACCCAGGCGCGGATCTACGGGGGGGGGGTTTAGGGGGTTTAAACCCCCCCTTGGGCGGCCCAAAAAAAGAAAAAAAAAAAGAAAAAAGAACGCACTCTGGAGAGGAACCCTTTCAAGTGCAAATATTGTGAGAAGATATTCAACTCATCTGGTAACTTAACCAAACACATGATAACTCTGGATATAACTGTGTATTAAACTGTTACTTGATTTAAAAAGACGTTATCATGCACTGCTTTTTATGGTCTCCATTGTGTTAATAGATGCCAGGAAAACATCACTTACGGGGTTCAAATAAACACCCCCAAAAAAAATCGGCTCGCCGCTTCGCGGCTCGTGCACGATGCTCCGCATCGTCATTATTTTGGTCAACCCCCCCCTTAGCAAAAAGCTAGATCCGCCCCTGGCACCCCCTATCACCCCCCTTTCAGGATATTGCCGGTAAAATTGCGCTGCCGTCGGGAAAAAAGAGAAAAGGGGGAGGGAAAAAAGAGAGGGAAAGGAAAGAAAAAGGGAAAGAAAAGAAAGAAAGAAAAAGAAAGGAAAAGAATAGTTTAACTGCCAGAGTCACAAAATAATGAGGTATCAAAAAATGCTCATCTGACCGTGATTAAAAAAGACTAAAACCCCTCAGCTTCTGGGGGCTCTGCCCTCTTGATTCCGCCTAGGGCCCTGAGGCGGGCCCTTAGATGATCATGTGACCGTCATCAAATGCCTAAAAACCCTGAGCTTCCGGGGGCGGTGGGGGCGGTTCCCCCAAAACGCCGGCCAAAAAAAAGGAGCAGATAAAGAACACTTTTGAAATTCAGACAAGTATTACGAATCGCCTTCTTTCTCTGTAATAATTTAATGCAACCTCAAAGCTTCCGCACTTCGCGCGGGAGGGAGGGAGGGGGGCAACTGAATTCAGACTAAGATTAAGAGTCTAGAACGGTACCTGGAGTTGTCTTCTTTTTCTAATAATTATTCTATGAAACGTCAAAGCTTTCGCGCGGGAGGGGGGGGGGGGGGAGAGAAATGAATTTAATCAAGGATTAAGTGTCGAGAACGGTACAACCGTGCAGGAGGGGGGAACTGAGTTCCGACAAATATTAAGAGTCGAGAACGGTACAACGAATCGTCTTCTTATTCTCATTATTTAATGAAACTTAAAAGCTTCAACGCTTCGAGCGGGAGGGGGGAAACTCAATTCAGACAAGAATTAACAGTCGAGAACGGCACAATGATCGTCTTCTTTCCCTAGGGGCCAAATTTGAAATTATGCGAGCCAAATATTGACCAGCAGTGACGTAATAGGGGGGTGGGTGCAGGGAGGGGCGAGTTTTTCCCCTCCCTCCTCCGCAAAGCGCGAAAGCTTTGACGTTTCATAGAATTATTAGAGAAAGAAGACAATCCGACGTACCGTTCTCGACTCTTTATCCTAGTCTGAATTCAGTTGCCCCCCCCCTACCTCCCGTGCGGAAGCTTTAAGGTTTCATTAAATTATTAAAGAGAAAGAAGACGATTCGTGATACTGTCTTGTCTGAATTTCAAAAAATTTCTTCGTCTGCTCCTTTTGTTTCCTACGTCCTCTTCCTTTTTTCTCCTCTCTTTTTTGTTTTTTGTTTTTGGCCCGCGTTTCTGGGGGGGATCGCCCCCACCACCCCCACCCCCCCCCAATTCCAAACTGCTTCCGGTGCGCCTGTCCTGGGCAGCATTCCAGCCAGGCGTTACATGACGCTTAAAAACTGTATGACCAACAATGACTGTCGCATCCTACCTGGTACCCATTTAACACCGGGTGGAGAGTAGCAAGTGCAGGTTAATATCTTGCCAAAGGATATTAGTGCCGTGTCGGGATACGAACCCTCGACTTTTTCATCTCCAAGTCAAGCAGGGGATGTCTCTATAAAATTATCAAAGATAGAAGGTATAATATACCTACTTAAAAACAAAGACAATTATTCAGGGCCTTGTGTCGCCCCTCCCCTCAGCTACGCCATAGCCGTGGGGGTGTTTTACATCCAATATTTCCCTTTCCATATTATCAATAGCGACCCTCTGCTCCTATTATGAACAGAGACCCTCATTTCGTATTATGAATAAAGGTCCTTATAGTGACCCTCTTCTCCTATAATAAATAGCGGTCCTTGTGAATAGCGAGCAGACCCCCCCCTCCCACACCAACATTCTGATAATGAATGAAACCACTCTGTAATCAAAACCAGTCCGTTTTACGTAAAACTTTTCCACCCCCATGCTTTATTTTGTTTTATTGAAATGGCAATCAGTCGAGAACTAATTTTTTTCATTCTCTGTTTTATTCGGTTTTTTAAATATATAATGTGAATAACAGTATCCCTCCCTTTCATTTCCCTCCCTTCTCTCTTCTTTATTTTTTGGCGGGGAGGGGGGGGGGGGGGTTCCCTCTTTTCTTCTTATTCTTCTTCCTCTTCTTTCTTTCCTTTTATATTCTCTTCCCCCTTTTTCCTTCTCTCTGTCTCCCCCATCAACATAGTAATAACGAATAAGACCACTCTGTAATCAAGACCATTCCATTTTATTTGATACATTTTCAATATACTTAAATTGGCAACTATTTTCTTCTGTCCCACATCCTCATTACGGTAGATAACTTCACACAGGCGCGCGCCCGAACGCAATCCACCATCATTATGCATTTGTATTGTGCAGCAGTTTGGCGTGAAACTTTTGAAAAAGTGCATACTAAAATCAATGTTTTTCCAAAAAATACTCCCCAAAATACAACAAAATTGACACGAAACAGGTAAGGAACATAACGCCTTTTAAATCATTATCTTTATTTGGACATTTGATTATTTATTCACCGAAATTTGGGGTCTGTTTTAGTAGGCTATATTTTGAATACCTTACTGAATTAGCGCCGGCAAATGACCCCCCCCCCCCAAAAAAAAAAATAAAAAAAAATAAACGAGTGACTGACAATCACAATAAAAAAATATAATCGAAGACGAAGCGATAATGATTAATCAACAGGGAAATTTGGCCCCAGTCTTAATTGGGCAAAATGGTCTATGCAATTGGATGGATAATCATTGATTAAAGCCCCACTGTCCGACTTGTAATGTTGTAGGTACTTGCTCCAGGCGCGGATCCAAGGGGGGGGGGGGGGGAGGGGGCCGACGGGTCCGGCCCCCCCCTGTTTTTTGTTTTTTTTTCGGGGTCAAATACCAAAAAAAAATTATGCATACTACCCCTCCCCCCCACTGAGCGAGATATCGGTAGGCTCAATTTTCACATTTTCGAGGACAAATACGAGAAGAAAAAAAATTAAAATCACTACCCCCCCCCCCCCCCCCCCCACTGAGCGAGATTTTGGTCTGCGCGATTTTCACATTTTAGGCCCCCCTACCGGCAAATCCTGGATCCGCCCCTGACTTGCTCCCTCTACAGGCGCGTACGCGGGGGGGGGGGGGGGGGGGGGGGGGGGGGGGTGTTTGGGGGGGTTAACCCCCCCCCTTGAGTTTTTGTTATGTGTGTATTATATGTGTATTTTTTACCAACCCCCCCCCCCCTTGAAAAAATCCTGCGTACGCCACTGTTCCTCTATATAGAAAACTTCCCCAATCGGTGCCTTTTGGTCCCCCACCCTCTTTTCTTATGTTAGTTGAGAGCTGAGTTAAAGAGATAGCCACCTGTCAGTGACCTCGTTATCGCTGTGTGGTCTAATCCCTTCTGGCCCAGCATTGACGGTCTTTAAATGAAATACATACGCATCTTGCGAGCCTAAGCCCTCTGTTGTCCTTTGAGGGTCAGTTCGTACGATGATGTGATGTCTGTTTGAGTTTATCCTTTCTCGTTTTCGTTCCTGATGTCTATTTGCTTACCGTAAACCCAAACGCCCTCTGTTGTCCTTTGAGGGTCAGTTCGTAGATGATGTGATGTCCTTTTGAGTTTGTCCTTTCTCGTTTTCGTGCTTGATGTCTATTTGCTTACCGTAAACCAAAACGCCCTCTGTTGTCCTTTGAGGGTCAGTTCGTAGATGATGTGATGTCCTTTTGAGTTTGTTCTTTCTCGTTTTCGTGCTTGATGTCTATTTGCTTACCGTAAACCAAAACGCCCTCTGTTGTCCTTTGAGGGTCAGTTCGTAGATGATGTGATGTCTGTTTGAGTTTGTCCTTTCTCGTTTTCGTGCCTGATGTCTATTTGCTTACCGTAAACCATAACGCCCTCTGTTTCTTCTGACCTGTACTTTGTCTATTTTGCTCTGACCTTTGATTTATTCTTTGTTAATTGGTCCTTTCTTCTGGGTACTTTGTCTATTTTGCTCTGTCCTTTGTTTGTTTGTATGCTTCTTTGTTTGTTTGAATGCATCTTTGTTTGTTTTTGTGACTGTTGATATTGGCCCCTTTAGCCGCCCATATTAGTGGGCATTCAGTGGGCTCTGCGGACATAGAAACATACACATCGGTATGAAACGTTCACAGACGGAGCTATAATTCCCCTTGTTACCACAAACTTTTAAGCTAAGACAAGTAAGGATACTGAAATTGTGTGTGCTTGCTGCGTTCATCAGTGAGTTTATCGGATTTCGCACTGTTCGTATCAAAGCGATATTATAAAAAAAACTCTTTTCCTGTTCAATCGTCTTTGTCGATCAGTCAAGCTCCGACTATTGATCTAAAACAAACTAGCACGGATATATCTTGAGAAATAATTTGGATTGACTTAATTCACAGAAGTGGAGGACGCTGGCGCTATAACTCTAATCTCTAAGGTTTACAGATTGTTGTGTTCTTCTTGAAGTGTACCACGATGGAACGCATTAGATTGATCTATAGACTACTTTTTCTTTGCATGGCTGTAATCTTCATGAATATGATATTGCATTTACGAGTACAAGGTAAGTGGACATGTTTTAACAAGCAATAAGTAAATTAAGATTTCAAAATTGTGTGTGTGTGCGCGCGTGTGTGTGAGTGTGTATTTGTTATAAGTGTACACATATCCCTTTTTTCCACTGAAAATGCATGGTAACAATTTTGAGAAAAGAACAGCATGTATTGCGAACATGATTTGGGTAGTAGTTAGGCGCCCGAATATAACCATTTTTATATCGAAATGAAATTTATACCACAACAAAGTGTTTTTTCGGCATCGTTAATTTGGATATCTCGCAAAATTGAGAAATTGAGATAATTCTTTTTACGTTTTATCCAATGTATACTTTGGGCAAGGTTAATCAAGTTTCAAAATGTGGAAAGCTCTCAGGAATTATTCATGCTTTTGCCTTGCAGCCACTTTAGGTAAACTCGTGAAAACAGGGATTTCAAATTGATTATAATTCCCATAGTATTTAATTGGCATTATGCAAAATGTAACTGATATAAAAATGGTAAGAACTTAAAAGATATTACTGAGGCGCAACAAGTCAAATAGACCCCGCTTAGATCAGAGGCATTATGCATGCTTTTGACCACACACAAAAAGGCCATATGCTATGGTAAAGTACTATACCTTTAATAGTACAAATACAATTTACTAGCATTTCCTTGAAATTATGTAAATATGACTCCATAGATCCCAGGCATTATGCATGCTTTTAACCACAAAAAAGAGGCCAGTATTCACTCTCTATCACCGCCTTATATACTCCTGTGGTGACGTGATACATTCCCTTCATCCTTCACTTTCTACCACTGCCTTATATAATCCAGTGGTGACGTGATACATTCCCTTCGTCCTTCACTTTCTACCACTGCCTTATATACTCCAGTGGTGACGTGATACATTCCCTCCATCCTTCGCTTTCTACCACTGCCTTATATAATCCAGTGGTGACGTGATACATCCCCTTCGTCCTTCACTTTCTACCACTGCCTTATACACTCCAGTGGTGACGTGATACATTCCC
The DNA here is from genome assembly GCF_000002235.5 of Strongylocentrotus purpuratus. NCBI lineage: Eukaryota > Metazoa > Echinodermata > Echinoidea > Camarodonta > Strongylocentrotidae > Strongylocentrotus > Strongylocentrotus purpuratus. The sequence goes on along the minus strand of NW_022145614.1, from coordinate 43,970 downwards.
TCCATCCTTCTCTTTCTACCACTGCCTTATATAATCCAGTGGTGACGTGATACATCCCCTTCGTCCTTCACTTTCTACCACTGCCTTATACACTCCAGTGGTGACGTGATACATTCCCTCCATCCTTCTCTTTCTACCACTGCCTTATATAATCCAGTGGTGACGTGATACATCCCCTTCGTCCTTCACTTTCTACCACTGCCTTATACACTATTACATTATTTTCCACGTATATATTCCACCATGCAAACAATTTGGAAAAATAGATGTGTACTTGAATGAATGAAATATATATATAATTATATACATAGCAAGTTAACAAACTTTTGCTCGCGCGCTTCGCTATCAGCTTGAATATTTGTCCCTATGGTACCCTGCCTGCAACCCATGCTCCTTTTAAAGAACCAATTAATTTCATTCCAACTCAGCTTAATTTAAAAGAAAGTTGATCGATTAAGGACATCAGTAAACCATTGTTCTTTCTCATGATTTATAGATTTCAGGCCATGGCCAAAAAATTCCCAGGTCATATGTGAAAGTGACAGGATCCAACGCCTTCGCAATAATCTTGGTGTCAATAATCCACGAGATGAGGTAAGAACTTTCTTGAAATTTTAATACTGGACAGCACTTGACATCTTAATGTCTTTCGACAAGTCATTAACTCAACCCTTTAAGCTTATTGTCGTTTCTGTCTAACATCAAAATACAAATTAAAGGGAATATTTAATATCCAGTTAAAGGGCCAGCTAACTGACAGCATCTTATCGCTTATTCCACTGTGAAATATTGAATATTTTTCATCTCTTATTTTTTAGCCTTTACAAATTACATTCTTTAATAGTTCTTCCTTAGACGACACAGCTCTAAATATTCATCACATTATCTTTTTGATCTCACTAATCTGACATATCGCATGGCTTAAATATTCTTGTTAATGTGCTATATGTTGAAGAGAGTTTTGAAACACCCTTTTTGTCATATAGTGACAAAATGTTTCGCTAGCTTTTCGCTTTACATTATCCTAACGGAGAATGATAGCATAGAGCAATTCCATATTCCAGAAATAATTTCTGTTTGACATTTGTGTTATTCAATTATTTACTTATTGTTTGTTGATTTTATTTCCGAAATACATATATACATACAAATTAAAAAAACATACATATAAAACACATTTCAAACGATAAGAAAGTAAGTAAATGTGTAAAGTATAGACAAACGGTTGGATAGCCCATTTCAGAACCATTTTCAAAATGGTCCTGTTCTTTCATGGGGTCCAAAAGGAAAAATCATATTAATTTACATACAATATCAATTTTTATAAAAATCATAGTAATTTACCAATACACTACCCCCCCCTTATCGATCCCCCTAACCTCATCACCCCCAACCACCCTCTCGATACTGCCAACCCCTCCCGCTACCCCTTCCCAAGTCCTCGAAGGTATATTATCTCTGTCATAACATTTCAAACTAAACTTTTTATTTCTTTTTTAAACATAGCCAAACTTCTTGATTGTCGAATGTGCATAGACAATCCATTATACAATTTACTTCAGCGATACAGAAACGTACGCTTACAATTCTGTGTTTTCGGTTTAGGCAAAACTAAATTAGTACTACTAAGGGCATAGTTAGTAGTCTTAACAATAAACTTCTCTTTCAAATATACAGGTGCCAAATCGTGAAATATTTTATACATCAAAGTATAACTGTGCCTAACTTGTCTATTTTCTAACATATCCCAATTTAAAATATCATGAATTTCACTAATTGGTTTATGTTCAGATAATTTATATTCAAGAATAATTCTACCTGCCCTGTTCTGTAATTTTGTAACATGTCTACTTGAGACTTAGCGCCCGAATGCCATAACACGTCACCATAACCAAAATGGCATTATTGCGGCATAATATACAAGTTTTAACCTCTCATTAACATAGTTACGCAACCTTCCTAAGAAACTAATCATTTTTTCCAACCTTTTTACATAATTCATCAGCGTGTACATTCCATTATAATTCACAATCAATAAAAATACCAAGATATTCAAATTTGTCAATTTGTCATTTGTCAATTCGCCGTTCTCCACCGTCCGCAGACATTTTCGCGCACGGTGGCACACGGTAGGCCTACACGGCAGAGTGTGAGAGTCACTTAAGGACCGCTATTCATAAGGACCGCTATTTGTAAAGACCACTATTTATAACGTGCAAGTTCCATACCTGAAGGACCGCTATTCATAATAGAATTAGAGGGTCAACATTCATAAAGAAATAGGAAACGTAATTCCTAAGGATCGGTATTCATAATGTGAAATAAGGGTCGCTATTCATAATTTACTTGAGAGTCATTACTCATAAGGACCGCTATTCTTAAAACAACAGGAGGGTCGCTATTTATAAACAAAAGGAAGGGGCGCAAAACATAATTTACATTGGGGGTCACTACTCGTAAGGACCGCTATTCATAATACGAAATGATGGTCTCTATTCATATAACGAGAAGAGGGTCGCTATTCATAATAGGAGAAGAGGGTCGCTATTCATAGGACGAAATGAGGGTGTCTATTTATAATACGAGGAGAGGGTCGCTACTCATAATACTAAATAAGGGTCGCTATTCATAATATGAGATGAAGGTCGCTATTCATAATAGGAGAAGAAGGTCGCTATTCATATTACGAAATGAGGGTCGCTATTCAAAATATGAATTGAGTGTCGCTATTCATAATACGGAATACATGTCAGTTTTTTATTGCTATTATTGCTATTATTGTTATTGTTGTATTTTCTTTGTATCCTCGAATGTTTTTATATATTGTTTATGTTGCATGTATACGTGATTGTCACTCGCCAGTAGTGGACGAATTTCTGTATTTTTTAAATCAGACAATAAATTATCTTGAACCTGGGATGAGGGTCGCTTTTCATAAAAAATAAATAGGCCGTAGTAATAAACAAAATGCTAATAACAAAGGAAAATATTGGATGGAGGACATACCCAACGGCTGTGGCGAAGACTTTTTTCTGGGGGGGGGGGCGACATATGACCCTGATTTTTTTTATTAAAAAAAGGTATATTTTACCTTTTATCTTTCATAAATATATAGAGACATCCCCCGCTCCAGTGGTGACGAAAAAAAGAAGTAAAACTGAACACACATATAATCCTATCGTAATTTGTCCTCCTTGTGGGAAATCTTGCCCCACCACCCTGTCCCCTACTGATTATCATAGTGATCATAGTTATATGTTTTTAGAGCAAGGTTTTGTTCCTCTGCAATCGAAAATGTCTCGTGTTATTCCAGTTTTAAAATCGGGAAAAAGTCTGATATGACAAATTTAAAAACCAATATCGATTCTCTCGGCGATAGCTAAAATTGATGAACAATTGGTATTTGATGAACTTTACGCTTAAATGGATCACAACGGATTTATAAGTTGCAATCAATCAGGTTTTCGACCAAGACACTTTACAATGACACCTCTATTTAACGTCACGGAAGACGGGCTTGGTAGTTTAGATAAAGGTAATCTTGTAGGAGTAGTGACCCTTGACTAAAAAAGGCCTTTCATACAGTTGACCACTCAATTCTTTTGAATAAGCAACGATTTATTGGCTTGAATGTATCGTCATTACAGTGGTGTAGAAGCTACTTAGCCAATCGCATTCAATATACTTGTGTAAATGGAATTTATTCCAATTCACGTAGTTATTTATCTTTATTAATGATGTGCCTTTATGTCTCAAAAAACAAATATTTGTATATGCTGATGATACGTGTCTATATTACGCTAGTGCAAATCATCAAACTCTTACGGAATCATTAAATGCAGACTTATTACTTATTGATATTTGGTTAAGAAGGAACACACTTGCTTGAAATGTGAACAAATGTGACCTACTTTTTTATTGGAACGAAGAAACGGCTAAAAAATATTGTATATACCAGTTGTATACATACAAAATGTTTCTCTCAAACGTGTAACCCACTGTAATAGTTATTGAATATCTAAGTAAGAAGGTATTACAAGATTATGTATTAGTTGAAAAGACTTAGACCATATGTTACACAGCAAACTGCACTCATATTTTTTAAATCCGTAATTCAATGTAAGTTTGATTACTGTAGTGCAACTTGGGGGAATGCCGGGAAAGGTAGTTTAGAAAGTTTGCAAAAGCTACAGAATAGGACACTTCGGTGGTACTCCAAGTTGAATGGAGGTTCCCTAGCCGAGATTTATTTCTTTCTTTGAAAACAGAATATCTATCACAACGGAGAGACAAACATGTTTTATATATTTTTTATAAAATTGTTCATGAAATGATATCTGGTGGGTTTAAAAAGTACTTTGTTATTAAAGAATATCACCATAGCTTGAGAAATGCTCATAAAACCTTAGGACTGCCGAAACCACATATGAATTCAAGAAAAGGAGCTTATGTTATTGAAGCATTAAATCTTGGAATCAGCTACCTATGAACGTACAAAATATGTCTTTCTCTGTATTCAAATCAAGTGCAATATAAATAATAATTTTATAAAATGCAATTTTATTGTTTGAGTTTTATTATATTTTAAATAACAGATAATATTAATATTTCTTACGCTTAAATATATATGTTTATAAGTAAAAAGTTAAATTAAACGCTGTTTGGAAAAAATACTGGCCGATGGGGAAAGGGGGTGGATAGTAATATCTTGGTTTGTACATTTTCATTTTTATTTGTATACTTACACTGTCGCTCATAACGTTGGAATATTTTTTTTTACCCCAATTCATGGAATTATTATGACAATGATTTATTCCAAAGAGATCTAGATAATAGTAAACATTCTCAGATTTTATTGAATTATAATTTGCCAGTGTTTGTTTTGCGTAACTGCTAAAGCATGTGTATGCTAATATGCTTATCAACTATGGGACCTACGTCCTTAAGTCATAAATGACAGTAATGAGGATTAATGCCCCACGAAAGGGCACTTATATAGCACATCGACACGGTTTTGATCCTGGGGCCTCACAGTTACGAGGCCATTGCTTTGCCACTGAACCATGACTATACGCAGCGGGGGCTAGGGTAGGGGGCAGTTCCCACAAATAAAAAAATGTAATAAAAAATCCAACAAATTATCAATAATTCATTGAATTCCTCCCCCCCCCCGCCCGTCCCCAAAATATTTTTTTCTTTCTGTGTGCCCATGCCTTCAGCCATAATGCATGGCCGTACAGAGGATTTGTTTATTTTGGGACCGGGGTAAAGTGCATTATGAATAGAGACCCTCTTCTCATTTTATGGATAGCGACTCTCAGGCTTTTCTCGTATTATGAATAGCGACCCTCTTCTTCGATTATAAATAATGACCCTTATGAATTATGACCCTAATGAATAGCGACACTAATTTCGCATTATGAATAGCGACCCTCTCGTCGTGTTAAGAATAGATACCCTCTTGTCGTATTATGAATAGCGACACATCTCCGTATTATGAATAGCGACCATCTTCTCGTATTAAGTGATGTATTTGAAAACGGTCAATGGGTGTCATGCAACACTCTCTTCGAACGTTTGGGTACAAGTTCTTTATTAGATAGCTTCAAACTTTCAAAACTAAAAAGGGCTTTTCCAAAAGTATGGGTAGAACAAATAAGAAATACCAATTTTAATCCAATTGCAACAGAAGTTGTTGAAGGAATGTTTTATATATCGAAATGCGACTTGATTAAATTAAGTCTCATGAAAGCAAACACTTTTATATTCTTTTGAATGAGTTCAAAAAAGAAAATCCTCCGGTGTCATTGTTTTGGCAGGAAATACTGCAACTACCAATCAATTTTGAGTGGAGTCATGTTTTAGATTTTAAATTAAAAAAGATCAAAGACAACAGAGTAAGACAATTTAATTTCAAACTGCTTCATAAAGTTTTACCCTTCAAAGATAATCTTTACAAGTGGAAAATTACTTCTGATATGCTTTGTACATATTGCAATGAATCAGAATCGTTTATACACATTTTGCTAAAATGTCGCCAAGCCGCAGTCTTTTGGCAAAAAATTCTTCATCTGGTAACGAACTTGTTCCAAAAAGATATTGAGTTAGGAGAAAAGATCATATTAATTGGTTTCAACATTGAAGACCCGGAGTTTCTGCTCATGAATGTACTAATTGTTTACGCACAATATGCAATTTATAAGGTGTATATACTTAATCATCTTAGAAGTAAATCCTTCAATAGTCATTCAATTTGGATGACTTTCAAAAGCGATTTTATGTTTGATGTCAATTGGCAATACAGAAACCAAGAACAATTAATAAATAATATCAAGATGAATCTTTCTTAGTTGAACCTTTAACGCATTTATATTCATGCCTTGATCTTTCCCTTCCACTTTCCTTATGTTTCCCCTATTTTATTATATCAGTTTGTTGATTGTGTATATATATATATATTGTAATTAAACTCTATATGAAATGTTGTTAAAATGATATAAAGTAATAAAGTGCCTCGTATGAGGAAAAGAGAAAAAAAAATCTTCTCGTATTATGAATAGCGACCCTTTTCTAGTACAATGAATAGGGACCCTTATGAATAACGACCCAGATTTTGAATTATGATTAGCGACCCTCTTCTCATATTATGAATACCGATCCTCTTCTTAGATTATGAAAAGCGGTCCTTATGAATGATGACCCTTTTCTCAAATAATGAATAGCGGTCCTTAAGAATAGCTGTCCTTATGAATAGCGGTCCTTACGTATAGCGGTCCTTATGAATAGCGGTCCTTATGTATAGCGGTCCTTATGAATAAGGGAGTTTACAGATAGCACATGGTACAAATGACCCCAAATATCCACAGATCTTTTACACATGGAGAAGTTCCACTTTGAGCATCTTAGAATAATAACTGCCAAAGTCCTAGATGTGCTTCATGAATACCTTTTGTTTGCCCTTTTGAAAAGAATACTTCCACCTGCGTATCATAGAATGTACCGTTGGTGCATAAATGAATAATGTTACATAACTTTCATGAGCGCATATCCAGTATTCATCTCTGTGGGTTTTACCATTTTGGTACAAATGACCTTTATTTGCCCATGCGCAGATTGTATCTGTAAACTCCCCTATAGCGGTCCTTATGAAAAGCGACATTACCCCGCTTTCAGAACGGAGTACCGCCGTTCAAAAATTTAAACTAGCCTTTACCTAGTAATGCAGAACAGGCGTTTATAATAATTAAATCAATCAAAAGCTCCCCCCCGCTTATCCCGAAAGGGTGCGTTAGGGCGGTACTCCGTTCCCAACGCCCCCTTTCTAGACATGCGGGGAGGGGGGGGGGGGGGCTTTCCTCGAAAGTCGAAAGGGTGCTTTGGACGCACCACACCGCGCCGCACCGCATCCTTTTGATATAAGCCCCCCCCCCCCCCCTTTGCCAAGTTCCGTCTCTGCCATTTAGCTTCTTTTGCTATTTATGTTAATTGAAATTTTGATATTTGCACTCTGCTGTTTGTATTTTTGACACTGTGATTTTAATTTTTGTTATCCTTTATCAACATTTTTTTTTGAACGATAATACATGTTTCATTTCTAATCAACAAATTTGATTTTAAAAGTAATGTTTGAATTTGCCTTTGATCCCGGGCCCCAGGCATCATCCCATAATCTCAACAACAATTTGATGTAATTGCCTCCTGGCGTCTCCAGTCCATCCAGCGTCTAATTGTCTTGGAGACTTCTATACACACCTCATCAGCTAGGTGTATTTTCTCCCATTTGCAAACGTTGCTTATATACTAGTCAGCTGTAAGAATAATAAGAGAGTGAAAACAAAAGTAAGCTCAGACATAACTGAGAAAAACGGGGAAATAATTATTCTTCCTGTAGATGTCACAAAATCATTTTTTCTTGCAGTTTCCTTTTTAAAACAGTGCCGTTTTTTTACTCGCCCTATCGGCAGACACAGTTGAAAAATATTGATTTTTCATATATTTTTGCCAGGCTCATGGACTGTGGCTACATGTTTAAAAGAGTACTACTAACATGTCTGATATTAAGAATACTTCCACCCTGTCTTTGCTAGGTGCAGCATTCGTCGCATGGAATTAGGACACCTCAACTTTGGACCAGACCTAATGAGAATGAGTTGGAAAAAGCTCTTGTCCTGGGATCAAGGCGAAACTTATCAAGTAAATAGATAGTAGCCTAGAAGTGTTCTGTGTAGGGACTGTCAAATCATGTCTTACATACGTTACCGACTTCATATTAGTGTTTTGTGTATTAGTTAAAAATATGGCATTATAAAACCCCCTTCAAGATCGCCGCGGAAATTTGCACGCATGTCAAGTGAAGTGTATAGAATAATATGATAATTTCAATTTTTTTAAAAATTCACTCATTTGCATATTTATGGTAATTTATGCAAATAAAGTCATAACAATAACATTTTTACCCATAAATAATATATTATTCATATTTAAGCACTCTTTTTCACTACATATATTCATTAGACCATTATGAATAATAATACAACAAAAATATTTGGAAGAGCCGGTTAATTCCTTATGTTATCCCTTGTTTTGATAATTTCTTATGTATTTCATTGTTTTGATAATTTCTTATGTATTTCATTGTTATGATAATTTCTTATGTATTTCATTGTTTTTGTTGTTTTATTTCATTTCTTACTACAATTCAACTATTTTGACTCCCATAACAACCACCTAAACTTTAAACAAGACCAAATAACCCATGTTTGATCTGTTTTTAGGAACAATGACTTTTCCATATGTTTTGTACACAAATCACGAAAATGAGCGATTTTCGGGCTGCCATGCAAAGACAAAAGGTCACGTGACCTTGTAACCGTAGATACGATTTTCAAAACAACTCTTTTAAAAGTTGCGCAAGACACGATAGAAAAAAGTCAGCGAGCGGCGGGGCGCCATCCATATGCGTTCCCGAGCAATTGAAAAATCGTGGAGGGGGGGGGGGGCATAATGGCCCCCGGCCTTATTAGGGTTAATGGGTTTAACCTGTATGCTAAGCTTAACGAGTACTCATTAAAAAAGTGTAGACTGAATTAAGTAATTAAGTAATTAATAATTACCTGGTAGATTTATCGATGTCTGTCATAACTTAATCACAATTATAATTAAATAAATGACACATAGTTGTAAAGCTTAGATCCTCTTCTTTCATTTGATACAACTCATATGATGCATATTTCACGCATGATTGATTAAAAACAATTTGAAGAGAGGAAACCAAAAAAGTCATTTGGCGGGCGGTATCTGATTTTCAAAGAGAAAATAACATTTCCAGAAAGTTCAATTTCTGCCCTTTCTTATGACACCTCAATCAGGAAAAATGAGCCAGGACTAACAAAGTTCTATTTGTTTAAAGTTATGCTTGCATTTCCATAAATTGATTAAACGAGTTCATTTTAACTGGCTGCCTGCAGTAGCAACAAACAGAGTTGACAAAAGACTTTACTCCATTTTGTTGACGATCAGTCATGCACAAAGAAGACGAAAGACTTGATGCATGGCTGATAATGTGATAACCCCATATTCTTTAATAGTAAATCATACTTTTATGTTGTGCCATATAAAAATACAACAGTATAAAGACTGAATAATCCTGGATCAAGTGAGTTACAAGTGAGTTACATCATAATAATAATAATAATAGCCTAATAGTCCACTCCAAATTTTAATAACCGAAACGGAAATTCTTTTTGCCCAATTGATCGTGAGCCCGGCAGCCACTGAGCAGCGCCAGATCGACGTTGCTCTATCCCTAATATTGCTGAACGCCAAACAAGGTAGCAACAACTCCCATCTTTTAACGTCTTTTGGTATGACGCGGCCGGGGTTCGAATCCACGACGTCCCGGTTATGAGGCGGACGCTCTACTGACTGAGCCAACACTCATGTGTGTAATATCCAACTTTCAAATGTATATCAAACAGGTTGGGCTGAATAACATCAAATACGAAGATTTTAAACTATCTACTATAAAATGATGAATAATACAAAATATGTATTACTTAAATGAATCAAAATGAGACATCTGTTATTCAATCATATATGGTGTTGACAATGATGTAGAATATACTAAGTATCGTCAATTTCATTGTAAAAGGAACCGCTATAGAAACAGCTCAATTCCGTATTTAATAGACCTGATGAATGCATGAATGAATCACCATTTACACTTTTCCATTTGTCTTAATTTTCTACCTGTTGAATGGTCCGGAATCTCATCGTCTGCTCACATTTTACATTTTATGCTTCCTTTCACTTGTAACACCTTTTTAAAATGCATAAATGTATATTAGATAGTGATAAGGTTTTGTAGCAAACATGACATGGCAATTCAGATCAGATGGTGTTCAATATTTTAATTCATGAACGTATTTTGCTCTCATGTGTGAAGGTCGGGAGGGTGTTCTTTTTGTTGTTTTGTTTACATTTTGAAATACCCAACACTTCATGACACAGGAGAAGTCCAGGGATGGGAGAGCAGACCTCAGCAAGGGTATCTAGAACTTTTGTATGGTCAGGATGGGAGTGTGTATATAGTGTGAATGTGAGTGTTTATGAGAATTTGTTTGTTTGTTTATTTTATTTTAGCACGGTGGCATACTTCAGCCAGTGGCTGTTCTTTAGCATGGCCGTGCATATTACAAGCAATCACAATTTTACAAAGAAACATACACTATGGATTTACATGATTTACATACAACGTTAAATACACCTCCTCGCTCAAGCTATTTTCGTCCTACACCAGTCCCCCGAATGTCCATAATAATGGGACTTAGCAGTGGCGAATATGGGGATGCAAGGGGCACGTTCTTATGGCAGCCTTTGCAGAGACACAAAAATGCGCAAATGGTGGGGGAGCCATAGGCTCGAGTTTCCTCCCTCGTGTAAAGGCTCCCCTGTCTCATTCGTTGTGATAGGCTATAGGGTAATATTTCATTTTTACGCCCTACGGTAATTTTCCTGGTGATCTATAGTTTTGTATTAGACCCCCTTGTACATTCAGGGGCGCACTTGAAACACTCGGGTGCTTGTTTCCTTAAACCCCAACAAATTTGACCGATTACATAGTCTAAAAAATTGTTATTTTTTGGCAATCAATAAATTGGAATCAATAAATTCTCCAAATGCTCAAAATGGCCTGAGACGTATGCAAAAAAATTTTGGGATGATTTAGAGCATTTTAAATTTTTGCGCGCACGTAAACGCGCGGATGAACGCGCACGCGCGCATTTGCGCACGTTTATTGGCCTGAAATTGACCGGACGGATATTGATCTTAATCGTGGTAAATATGAATGAAAAATTTCTTTCCGTTATGAAGATATGATCATAAGTTGATTTTCACAAAATGGCGCCTGGATGACGTCACGATGACCTTGACTCTCTGAAAAGTCACACAGTTCTAAGTTAGACTAATATCTATCATCATGGCAAGTTTAATGATAATGGCTTAATTCAGTCTTGAGATATCCTGCGAACAAATTCGAGGAAGAAGAAAAAGAAAAATCTTGACGAAATCAATAGGTGATACGTAGACTTCGTACGTATCACCTAACTAGACTTTAATTCGTCACTTTGACGATTTAGGTGATACGTAGCTATTTTTATATCATGAAAGTGTGCTGATAATGATCTAATGATAATATTCATTAAATCGATAATGACGATATTTGATTTGATTTGATTTGATTTGATTTATTGGTTTCTGCATCTTTTTTCTTTTTTTAATCATACATTTTCATGAACATAATATGGTTTGATACAATATTTAATGTGTATATAATTTTAAACAGATAATAAACGAATTTAAGCAAATATATTGAATGCATAATTTTTTGGTTTTAAATGACGATGACCATGATTAAAAGTGGTATAGCGCCCCCTTTAGGTATTTGATAGAGAATTGTTATATGATTAATCTATTAATTTACTAAACAAGCTAAAATTTTCGCCTGATTGCAGAGCCTACCAATCATTGAACTGATATTTCGACGCACTACATACGCAACATAATGAAGTCTAGACTGGAATGTAGTATCAATCACCTTCCATAGGCATAACGCGCATATTAAGCAAAAATCTGACATGTGTCGCCTGTAATCACAATTTTCACTAAAATGACGTCATCAAAATGAATAAATATTTGTAGTGATCTTGTGGAGAATTGTCTCAGCTACAACGTATCAAAATTTAGAAGAAAATTGATCAATATTTACAGAGATACATTCGATTTCCCATAAATATGCTGACGTCATAATGTGCGTATTCGTATTTTGACTTCCAAGGCTATTATAATGACGTCACGATGTACTTAATGGCCGAATAAGACATGAAATCATATCTCCTACTCATACTCTATCCAAATATGAAAAAAATAATGGGGAGTCTCTAGGCATCCCAAAGAGCTATAATGGACTTTTTATAGGCATGTTTTTGCCAATATATGCTATGTATTACAAAACACGCGCATACGCCTTGAACAGACACTCATTCCGTTATTAATAGTGATAAAGAGATAAACATTGTATCAAATTGTTCAGACAAATATAAGGAATATCCTGTCAAAAAGAATTGACGGGTAATTATTTTGCATTCGGCTGTGACGGACGAAAACGCGCGAAAATGCGCGTTTGCGCGATTTTTTATGAAATGCATATAATGGCATGAAACGTATGCAAAATGAATTTAAGATGATTTGGAGCAATTAAAAAATTTGCGCGCGCATTGACGCGCGTACATACGCGCATTCGCGCATTTCTTAAACTGATATTGATTGGACGGATATTGACCTTGATCATGATAAATATGAATGAGGAAAGACTTTCTGTTATGAAGATATGATCATGAGTTGATTTTCTATATATATCTATCATCATTACAAGTTTCATGATAATAGCTTAATTCATTCTTGAGATATCTTGTGAACAAATTCGAGGAAGAATAATAAGAAAAACTAGACATTAATTCGTCACTTTGACGATTTAGGAGATACGTATGCTAATGATTTACATAATGAAGAACGCATTTTCGCGATGTCATATTGTTATATAAAATGCTTCTCCCATTATTATCTATCCATATGTCAAGTGTCTACTGTTTAGCCTTGATCATTATGGATGTATGGAAGATATATTGAGATAATTTGACCATTGACCCTAATTAACATAATGAGGCCTACACATACACATTACATATTCCGTGGTAAGAATGAAGTAAGCGAAGGAAAATGGAGGCAATGACAAACGAGAGCGACAGAGAGAGAGAGAGACAGAATATGGCCGGGTTCAAATTAAGTTTCCTTTAAATCAGACCCAGTACTGAGAATCTTTTCATGTGCCATGTTTTCGTTATTTGATGGCTTTTGACGCTACACAGAAATGCCGTCTTTTGTCACCAAATATTGTTCAAATAGCATTGTAGAGACGATGAATAACCTCTAACGCAAAGTCGTTAGCCATGAGAAAATCAATTTCTATCTCATTCTGCTAAATAACCCGAACAATAGAGTCAACCAAGTTGAATCAACTGTTAAACAAATTTATCATGAGTTCTGAAATTTCAATTTGTTACTGCACGTCATAATAGTATTAAAGAGCAGCAAAGGCGAACGATTGTCGCTAAAATTCAGAAATTGTTGCTTAGATTGCTTAAATTACCATGAGACATCAAGCTACATAGAACTATGATCGACACACATGATATTGTTTTGAAAACAGTCTGCAAAATTGGAGGTAGAATGAATAAGAGATAATGTGCTCATGTAAACAAGTGCATTATGTCATTATGTTAATCCCCTAGTTCTAAAATCATGATTGTATTCTCTATTTATTTCTCCTATATAATTTATTTCAATTTAAAATAGAAATTCTAATGTTCCTTCTTTGGCTTGATAATATTTCAGCAACGAATTGACAGTTTTGGTAGACATCTTGGATGTATCATAGCAATAAATTCTTGGCACATGACGTATTGTGTATACGATAATAATGATAAGAAGAAGAAGAAGCATACAAATAACTATAAGAATAATAAAAATAACACATACTTACTATAATAACGATTATTATTACGATATTTACTATAATAATAAATATAACAATGATAATAATAATGATTATTATGATACTGCTGCTATTACTACTACTACAACTACAACTACTAAGAAGAAGTAAATGAAGAAAAAGGGGTAGGAGAAGAATCATTTCAGCGATATTAGTGAGTATATTCTCAATGATTGAGGCATACACGTGCATACACATTACATATTCCGTGGTAAGACTGAAGGAAACGAGGGAAAATGAAGGCAATGACAAACGAGAGCGACAGAGAGAGAGAGAGGGAGAGACAGAATATGGCCGGGTTCAAATTAAGTTTTCTTTAAATCAGACCCAGTACTGAGAATCTTTTTATGTGCCATGTTTTCGTTATTTGATGGCTTTTGACGCTACATAGAAATGCCGTCTTTTTTCACCAAATATTGTTCAAATAGCATTGTAGAGACGATGAATAACTACTAACGCAAAGTCATTAGCCATGAGAATATCAATTTCTATCTCGTTCTGCTAAATAACCCGAACAATAGAATCAACTAAGTGGAATCAACTGTTAAACGAATTTATCATGAGTTCTGAAATTTCAATTTGTTATTGCACGTCATAATAGTATTAAAGTAGATATTCATTGATTTTAAAAACTAACTTTATTTTCATTATTGCAAAGTTGAAGCTTTGATTCGACAAGGTTATCAAAATTCAATGCTTGGACACATTCGAAGTAATGATTATTATAAATTACAAAACGCTTAAATACAGCCCCGGCATAGCACCTGAAGAGCTCTCCGAACGCTGCTGAGATGTGTGAGATCACAGTATGGACATGATTTGCACAAGCAGACGATGTCCCATGACATCTCACACATTTTCAGTGCCTGTGTTTTTATCTTCTCTTGAGTTCTTTCTGTTACTTCACTACCGTCAGGCTAAATGTATAATCTATTGCCTCACTCTAAACCCCGCGCATGGTTTATTTTGATGACAAATGCAGCGATACAAAAATAAAGGAATCTGTCGCTTTTAAGCAAAATAAGACGCCATTGTATATTCAGCTGCACACTACGCGGTATGTTCGGCGTTTCAAGAGGGAACAAATGCCGTCCTTAATATCATTCCGGGGGGTTTTCAATTTGAAAGTCTGGTTTCTTTGATTGTTAATTAACCCCTATCCACGTGTATTTACAAGCAAAATATTTTAGTTATCAGAATCGGGTCATATCCCTTTTGAATGGTTTGACATGCCATTACATTTATATACACTAAACTCATTATAATTTGACAAATAATAGCTTTGCAATTATGTTCATTCTTTACGGGATGTCGTCTGTTTGGGCAGTATTGGTCCATATAGTGACGTCATTAAAACATCGTTATTTTTCCGGCGAATCTCTCGCATATTCCAGCTGCTATGGGGGTGGTTGTATTTGTATTTTTATAAATCACCCGATATGTAGTTGACCTAAAACTTGTACGATGGCCATCTGTTAGCTTACCAGTTTCTAGTGATACATTTAGTTGACATATTTGTGATTTTCTTTGAATTTCACCTTTAAAGAGCAGCAAAGGCGAACGATTGTCGCTAAAATTCAGAAATTGTTGCTTAGATTGCTTAAATTACCATGAGGCATCAAGCTACATAAAACTATGATCGACAAACATGATATTGTTTTGAAAACAGTCTGAAAAATTGGAGGTAGAATGAATAAGAGATAATGTGGTCATGTAAACAAGTGCTTTATGTCCATGTTAATCCCCTTGTTCCAAAATCATGATTGTATTCTCTATTTATTTCTCCTATATAATTTATTTCAATTTAAAGTAGAAATTCTAATGTTTCTTCTTTTGGCTTGATTATTTCAGCAACGAATTGACAGTTTTGGTAGACATCTTGGATGTATCATAGCAATACATTCTTGGCACATGACGTATTGTGTATACGATAATTATGATCAGAAGAAAAAGCGTACAAGTAACTATAAGAATGATAACCAAAAAAAAGCTTTATAATAATGATTTTAATTATGATATTTACTATAATTATAAATATAACAATGATTATTATGATACTGCTGCTATTACTACTCCAACTACTGCAACTAGGAAGTAGAAGATGAAGAAGAACGGGGAGGAGGAGAATCGTTTCAGCGAAATTAGTGGTTATATTCTCTATATATGATTGAGGCATACACTCAAATTTAAATCATAATCAAACAGGCATCTGAAGTTTTTAGATGCTTACTATTTGCTTCATGTTGTTGAGAATCGTCCCCGGCTGGATCGCACCCTGCTTCCCTAAATCAACAAACAAACTTTGAGAAAAGATTTTTGTTGATGATAGTTGAAGACTTCAATGACCTTGATGTTAGTGTATTTGCGAGGCATCTCGGTTTGTCACAGATTGTTAAGCAATATACTAGCAATAATCACACCTTAGACATGATTTGTACTGATCATCCCGAGCAGTTTAACGAGCCTTTTATAAAAGCTCCTGTAGCTAATTCGGATCATGCACCTGTGTTGACGTCTTGATCGTCTCCTAACGTCATTAAAAATTACAGACGCCCTCTACGGGACTCTAACAAAAGAGCATTTGGACAATGGATAACATCTTACACATTCGATTGGCTACATCATATAAAAAGCACTGATGAAATGGGTAATAATCTTCATGAGGTGCTCAACAAAGCCTACTATAAAAACTTTCCAATCGTTATCTCGAAACGAAAAATATCAGATAAACCTTGGATCACAGCTCGAATTCTATCTTGGATACGACAGTGGGCATTTGATAGCAGGGATCAAGTTGAGTTTCGCGCCGTTCGGAATCTAGCTCAGAGAGAGATAGCAAAGAGAGAGACAACGTATTATATCCTCGACAGGTTCACAGATTAAAGCAGACCGAATCATTTCAGAAGCATCGTCAAATCCGAAACATGGCTGGGGTCTCCAAACCATCATTTAGCCTACAACCATGCCTTGGAAACAATGAGTCACAAAAGGCTACTAGGATTAACGACCATTTCTCTGATGTCTGTAGTCAACTCCCGACATTCGACCCTGCATCTCTGCCGTCCTACCTCCAAGATCCTCTTCGGCACCACCTACCATCTATGCTCATGAGGTTGACAATATCTTGCGACGTCTGAATGCGTCTGAGGCCACCTTGTCCAGTGATATCCCGGTATTGCGTTGCAACTTTCTAAGCCCCTGTCGGTATTATCCTTCGCATGGGTATTTATCCTTCTAGCTGGAAAAGAGCTGTGATTACCCCTATCCCAAAGAAACTGCAAATTACACAACTATCGAATCTAAGACCGATATCCTTCACGGGTATCTTTTCACGAGTGATGGAGACCTTCATCTCTAAGTTCCCCGTTATAGATCAAAAGCAATTTAGAAATGTCGCTGATACATTTACTTTGCACTACCTTTTTAGTCTCTTGAATCCTATCTTCAAGGATCTCGACAAGCCGGGTCGGTGGACAGCTTTGAGTGCAATGTTTAACGTCGTTGTTAAAAAAAGTTAATCGATTATGGTCTTCAACCTGCCCTGAAACTGGTCATTTGTAGTTTTTTATACCAAAAAGTTTAATACCAAAATATCAAATGCAAAAAAAGTATGAATAAATAAATAAATAAAACGATATCCAGTGACCTGAGTATAACATCCGGTGTTCTTCAGGTTACGAAACTGGGCCCCGTGCTCTTTCTTGCTATCATAAACGACGCCTAAGTCGAAAACAAATACAGGTGGAAATATGTTGATGACCGGAGCATAGCAGAATTCCGCCGATCAAGAGAGCCCTCCGTATTCCAAGATCAATTTGACCAGCTCGTCAAGTGATGCGATACTGTAATGACATGAGGCTCATTCCTTCAAAGAGTTGTGTCATGAATATATCATTCCTGAAACAAACAGCGTTTCCAGCACTTCAAATAGCTTATAGCAGATTGGATGTGGTTAACAAATTTGACATTATTAGGTGTCACTCTTCAATCTGATCTAAATTGGGATACCAATGTTTTGACGAAGGTTTCAAAGGCTAGCAGACGTCTCTTTATTCTGTGTTGACTAAAAAAATGTAAAATCCCGACCTTCTGATTTGATAGCAATTTATGCAATGCATATCATCCCTTACTGCTCGACAATCCGATGACATCGAAATGGTCCAGAAACGTGTGTGTCCGATTGATTTCGGCGGATACGATTCCTATCATGGAGCCTTGGACCAGTTTGGTCGTGGTCCTCTTTGGGACCGTCGTGTGAGTCTCCTATTCACCTTTCCACATACCCCTGTTACACATACGTCTGTTAGTGGACTGAGGCCGGCGCCGGAGGCGGCTCGACGTACGTGTAAAACCCAGTCCACCTCTGGATGTGGTTTGAGGCCGGCCCAATTCCGGACTCAGTCCCGCAATCAGTAGGTGTAACACCAAAGTGGACTCGGGGCCGGCTTAAGTTATAAGCGGAAGTGACGTGACCTGTCATCATATATCAACATAATACATCGGGCGCGCTTTGCCAACTTTTTTTTATGTTATTCATTGTTCTTATCATTCTATCACTTTCTCTTTCTGTCTTTCCTTGTGTTAATCTTTGTTTCTTCCTTCTGTCACCTTCTCTTATGTTACTCTTTGTCTTTATCAATATCACTTTCTCTTTCTGTCTTCTGGAGTGCGCCCCAACGTCAGCTCGTGAAAAGGAGACGTGAGGCCGGCCTATGTGTAGACACAAAATTGCGGGCCCGAGATTATGTGTAACAGGGGTTCGATGATCTCGAGGCGGCTTCAAGTTGCAGGTGTGAGGCCGCCTCCGGGGCCGGCTTTAAAAGCCGACGCATGTGTAACAGGGGTCATAGGCTCCTGACGTCAAGTCGCTGCCGTGACTTCCTTCTTGAACCCCGACGATCTCTACACTCTTAACCCGTTACTTACGAGAACCGGGTGGGCCCTGTACAAAGTGTATAGGAATTTTCGATATCTTGTCGTGAATGGGTTGACTTATTCATCAACCAAGATGCAGAACCACTAGGTAGTATCAGTAATGTCAGTCAATATTGTTCCACTTGTGCATTTGCAATTTGTCACATTATTAAATTTATTATCAATTAATGTCACACTATTACTTCTAATACGAGTTGGGATAGTAATCAAATTATATGAAGCCCAATTGAGGCATTTATATTTACAAATTTACTAGCGTCAGAATTAATCACTTGGGCATTATGAAATTAAAGAAGATCTACATTAAAATCACCGGCTATAACAACATTTCCGTGCGATAAAGTACCAAGTGCATCATTACAAATCTGTAAAAATTCTCAATGATAGAGTTAGGTTTTCTAAAAACAACACCCATTGTATATTTAAAGATTAGTACAAACACAAAGTCTACAAATAAATATTTAGAAATAGAATCGTCATAAAATTCAAATGAATCATTGAGAATAGTACATATAATATCTTCTTTTACAAATAATGCAACACCACCTCCCCTACCGCTTACTATATCTGAATGTATAAAAGTAAAACCATCTTAATGAAAAGGAACATTAGAGGTACCACAAATCCAAGTTTCTGGTCTAACAATAAGAGAGAATTTTAATGTAAGTGCATACAAAAAAAAAGTGTGAATATTTTCAAAGTTTAAAGAGAGACTACGGGCATTAAAATGTGTATAAACACTAAGCTTAAGTTTTATCATATCGTATATTTGAATTATATTCAGTGGGGGGGGGGGGGGGGGGGGATAAAACCCCTACCCCCTCGTAGATACGCCCCTGGCGGGAGTGAGACAAGAGCAATCATCATACGAGTCTAAAATCATATATCGGGATCAACATCTGTTAAAGATAAACTTGAGTTCTAGTAAAAAAAAGAAAATGAATTCTCACAGAATCAAACGAAACTTACGCATAATGTTCAAGATTACAAATAAATGTCATTTGCCAAACAATTTTGGTAGAAAATGTGTACTGCATAGAACGATAAGGAAATCAAGGAAAGTAGGCTCGACACCATTTGTGTAGTCCCATATACATCTTTTTGTGTACAGTGCTTGTTACTTTACCTCGACTGGGCCAAATTTATTATGATTTTGATAACTCCAGAACCTTGCAGTACACACTAATACTTAAATGCTACATGATCAGCTTTTTCTGATCCATTCCGCATCTTTTCTTTCAAAATGCAATCATGACCAGAACACAACTTTATCTTAAAGGGATAAGGGGTTAACTTTTAATAGCAAACAAAAACAACTGATTTGTTTTTCTTCTATTTTTTTTCTCTCTTTTCGTTTTCTTTTTCTAAATTAGGGCTTGTTTGGATTTCTCGCCTTCTAACCTTGTTGTATATATAAGGCGGTGTCACACAGAAAATCCCGACCCATCTTGATTAAACCAGATTTTAGAAATCTATTTTTTCATTTACGTCGGTGACAGACTGGTGACAGACAGGCTACGAAATATCCGGATAACTAAAATCCGGATTTTTGATGGGCCATTGCGCATTCGCCGTTAAGGTAGATATAAGCATTGTGACATCACACGTTCAATCAAAAGTAATGCGCAATGACAATGACAATGACAATTTATGACAATGATAATTTATTCTCATGACACCAACATTGGGGTATTGGAGAAGTTTACAATCAGTTGAATTTGTCAATTTAACACTGTAACATATACAATACAAATATAATTAATGTTAATCAATAAAAATAACACTATCGACAATAGTGAGAAAAACTATGATGATAATGATAATAACAATATTCCAATACTCCAAGGGAAATGAGGCTATGCACGCTGTGCAATTTGCAATCACTTGGGGATGAGTTTCATTACTTGTTTGTATGCCCTACATTCGTTCAGACAGAAAATTGTTCATCGATAAATATTTTATTGAAAGACCAAACACACTGAAAATGGATCAGCTTTTTAACTCCAATAATGTACAAACACGTTTAAACTTAGTAAAATTCTGTCGAAAAATAATGCTTCGTTTTCATTAATTTAAGTATGTGCAAAAAACATGTTATGAGTTCAATATTAACTTTATGTTTCTCTTCTTTGTCTTATATCAATTTATTAAATTGATGTCAAGAATATTTCCAGTAATTCATTAATTCAAATATCAATTTACTGGTGCCAGTAAATTTCTTTTTCAATAGCTTGCATTAATTTCGTAATTAATTATCGTTTTAATTAATATTATCGTTTTGTTTTTGATTATTAATACAGGGCGTACTTGGAAAGCAGTTTTGTTAAACTGAATGTACCTACCCTCTATTTTAAATAAAACTTGAATAAATAAATAAATAAATAAATAAATATTATTATTATCATCATCAATATTGTTATTATATTTATCATCATAATTGTTATCACTATTGTCGTAAGTGTTATTTAGTATTGCTTAACATTAATTCTATTTGTATTGTTTATTTTACAGTGTTAAATTGACAAATTCAAACTGATTGTAAACTTCTCCAATACCCCAATGTGGGTGACATGAGAATAAATTGTCATTTTCATTGGCATTGATAGCGCGTTAAAAATCATATGCCATCCAATCATTAAATCAAACGTTGACCTTACACTGACCTTTAAAGGGACTATTTCAACGTTGGTGTCAGACAGAAAAAATTCTTTGAAAATCTTTTCAAGGGCGAATTTTCTTGCTTCGTTAGAGGATTTTTAATGAGATAATTGAAGACAAACTGTCAGATTGCAATTCATAGGATAACTAAAATCCAGATTTTTGGCCTCTGTGTGACACCGCCTTATTAAAAAAAAAAAACCCAAACTATATTGAATTATTTATAATGTATGTGGGGTGTATTCATTCACTTCCTAAATCATTTTGTAATATATAATGTTTTATTATTTTGTTTTCAGATTTTTTGACGATAGGCTTACCTACAGTCCTTAGGGAAACGGATAACTATCTGTCTCAAACGCTGGATTCTCTAATTCTAAATTCATCTCCTGAGGAACGCTCTGCTGCCATTCTCCTCATCTTCCTTGCTGACTTTGAGGACGAGAAGCGCTCCATATTAAGGGATATGATAAAAGACAAATACCTTCCATATCTAGAAAGTGGATTCATCCAAGTCATCCAGGCCCCGGCGTCCTTTTACCCTTCCCTAAAAAATCTCAAGTCCAATTATGGAGATTCAGAGACCAGAGTCCGCTGGCGCTCAAAACAATGTGTTGACATTGCTTACACTTTCATTTACGGCAGTGGTCTTTCAGAGTACTACCTCCACATGGAAGACGACGTTATTACGGTAAAAGGATACATTACAGCTATTCGCACGTATATTCGGGAAAAGAGCAACGTTAAATGGGTGATACTGGAATTCGCTAGCTTGGGTACCTTTGGACAACTGTTGCGTGCATACGACTTGGATAGGCTTGCACAGTTTATCTTGTTTTTCTATCAGGATCAACCCGTCGATTGGCTTTTCAGTAAGTTCAAAGATTTGAATGCTCAGCAAAAGAAGTACATTAGAAAACCTTCTATCTTTCAGCACAAAGGTATTCAGTCGTCCCTCAAAGGAAAGAACATGGCGCATTGGGTGGATAAAACCTTTATTGACACCAATAAAGCATCAGGAAAAAACCAATCATCAGGAAAAGTGTAAAGCAAAATGATGGCATTTGAGAAATACTTGTCTCAGATGTCTTCAGCGAAAAAAAGAGAGAAATAGCTTCTTTTGGGCGAAAATAACTAAAAAAAGACGATATCTAGGTTCTCGTCATTGACTTGTCCACAGCCTGGAGTGTTTTCGTGTCATGCAAACAATCAGCTGAGAAAATATCACACCCTCAGTGCTATACTGGTGATAGTAGTCCTTGCCTCTCATTCTGTATACCGGTATCAGTCCAGACAAATTTGCTACTCTCCTATAATTCATTCGGAGAAATTAACTCCGCCCACAAGGCTACACTTTCGATGTATGCTGATTTGACAAGTAACTTGACACTCAGTTAATAAAGCATTACGTAATTTTTCCGGTGCCGTTACGAAAATACTATTCTCAATATAAGGATACCATAATGAGTACTCAATTGCATGCTAACAAGAAAATGGTTTCAATTCAGGAATTGTTTACTTCAAACAATTTTTTTCTGTATTTGTTTTTCTTCCATGAATATGGGAAATAAATTTTTGTTAACTCAACAGTTCAACAATATTTGTATTTTGAAAAGCCAATTTTATTTATGTTATAAATGTAAATTACCTTGAATATATTTTGTTAATTTGTTTCAAATGAAAATCAATAAAATCCCTGTGGAGGGAAAAATATGGGGGATTTTTAAAATTATGCTTATGATTATAACTATTAATATTATCATTATAACTATCACTATCATCATCACAATCATCATCATCCTTACTATTCTTATCATTTAGAATATTTATTTCATTATATTAGCCCTATAATAATTATTATATACATTTATCATTATCATTGATATTATTATCATTATTATTATAAGTAGTAGTAGTAGTAGAAGTAACATGAGTAGGATTAGTATCATAATAATTGATTATAATTAAATTACCGTAGATGGCCTATACAATGCACTTTATAAAGTGGTTGTTCATATATGAATTCAAATGAATATTTTGTTGTTATATTGAAGCCGGGATGGTTGCTGAGAAGAATGTAACGTAGAACAACGAATATTATGTAGCAATAAGTAAAACGAACGTTGAGTATATGTGGTGTACACGAGTGAGTGGTTCACTATAAAGCAATAGAAATAGAATTATAATGAATGTATGATCAACATTCAATAATGTGTCACACTTGAACACTGTGATTAATGCAACTCATTAAGCATTGATATTAATCTCTATGTCTTTTCCCGTAAATACAACTAATCTAGTTCGTATAAATGAAACCGAACATGACACAATATATATATATATATATATATAACACGTAATAATATAACTCAAACTAACTGAAATAAACTAAGCTACAGTTAAATCGGTATTAACTTTATTCTTGATTCTACTACTGTACACTAAATTATAGTGTGAAGATGCCTCTAGTCTGAGGTGCGCGTGCCAATCCCAACGGCATCCAAAGACCCTGTACTTGTTGTTATTATATTTTGGGTCAACATAGCATCATGTGACCTAACATAACATTGCTATAATGCAACCGTGACGTCATCCATGGTATAGTGCACTATACCATGGCACTATACCATGGATGACGTCATGTATATGCGATCGATCAAGATCAGTGTGCTATCGGTCTCGGTCATCCGCGCTGCTCTCACTGCACTCTACACTTTTTCAGTGACAGTTAACATTATTATTATTATCAGCATCGAACATTATTTTTTTTATAAAGTTTGGTTTGAAAAATGTAAAACAAATATATCATGCACTATTTCAAGCCACTAGTGAAGTTATGGATTCCTCGGCGACAGAAAAAACACTATTTTCTTCGGGGCTATGCCCCTCAGAAAATAGTGCTATTCCTGCCACCTCGATCCATAATTTCAACTAGAGCCTCTCAGTGCATGGTATATTTGTTTACTATACACGATTAAGATAGTTTGGAATTTGTAAAATGTAGCAATTTGGGGGAAACTGGTCTTCGTCATCTCGTATTGAGGTTGTTACACCCACAAATGTAATAACGCCCACAAATGTAATAACACCCACAAATGTAATAACACTTCACCCACAAATGTAATAATTTCACCCACAAATGTAATAACCACTTTATACCCACAAATGTAATAATTTTGAATCACCCACAAATGTAATAATGGCTTTACCCACAAATGTAATAAATTTGAAGGGATATTTTGTCGAATTTGTTCCAAAATAAAACCCTGTAATGAAGCATGGGTATAGCGCGCAGTCTTTACTCCAGACCCGGTTATTTCAAACATTTAAAAAATCTTCAAAACTAAGACCCCATAATCCTTTTCCTGTGGAATAACATGAGAATCAAGGATAGTCGTTCCTCCAGACACGGTTATTCAAAAGTAAAAAAAAAAAAAAAAAAAAAAAAAAAAAAAAAAAATTAACTAAGACCCCTGCATCTTCAAAACTAAGACCTGGTAATAAAGCATGGGTTTAGAGTGTAGTTTTTCTTCCAGACCCGGTTATTTCAAAACTTTTTAAAATTCTTCAAAACTAAGACCCCATCATCTTATTCCTGTGGAAGAACTGTTGTTGTTGTTGTTTTAATTTATAGGCGTTTTTCATTCAGAAGTGAATATTTACGCCTCTTCTCTCAGGATTTTTATTCCTTTAAAATTAGATTTACTTTTTTTGATATATAGATTTGGATAAATTGGATTTTTAAAAGCTAAACTTTTATTTAATGATGAAGAAATCAGTGGCTGGCGAGCAAAAGGCTTATCGGCTATATAGGACGCCCAAGGACCAACTCGGACACGGTACGTAGTGACAAGCTTCTCAACTCAGCCTAATGCTGAGCCTAGGCCCTCCGACGTCCACCAATATGTCTAGTCGTCTCCATCGTGTTTCTTCAAAATTTTGACCGAAAACCAAAAAATAAAAAAAAACAGATCATGATACATGAAGATTTTAAACGTTAATATAGACAGTTCTCTCTTCTAATTTTTTTTTTTTCCTTTTTTTTTTTTTTCTTTCTCACTTTTCTTCTTCATGTACATGTATACTCACTATAAAAAGCGAAACATATTGGGCTCAAATAATTATGTGCGGTGCAAGGTGGTTAGTAGGGGTACAGGTGTACCCTTTTAGATCTAACTACGAAGTTAACCAGAGCCTGTTGGTGATTAATATCTGTTGATTTTAGGAGTATTGGGATTAATTCTTCGTTTTCTATTCCAGATTCTGTTATAAGCATGGCTCTCTCTATAAGAAAGAGTGGGCACTTACATAAAAAATGTTTAACTGTTTCTTTTTGGTGCTCACAGTTTGGACAATGTCCTGTCTCATGTTGATTCAACTCAAAAAGATTATTATTTAAACCTAAGTTTCCCATTCTTAGGCGATGAAGAATAGTTTCATGATATCTGTTGTTCAGGTAACACACAAATGTTTTTGATACTAGAGTTTGCGTTTCCCGTAGGGGGGATGATGTTTCATTCCATCTTTTTTGCCATATCTCTATGTAGTATTTCTTTATAAAATAATTTGATTCTGCTCTGGTAAGAGCGTTGTTGATTTCTATATTTTTATTTAGTCCTGCTTTAGCAAACTTATCTGTTATCTCATTGTGTTGTAGACCACAATGACTGGGAATCCATTCGAAATAGACCTGGGTGCCCTTGTATTTTAGTTGACTACACAGGGTTAAAATTTCAAGAATGAAAGATTCGTCTTTACGAGATTCTATGGCCTGGAGTGAACTCAAAGAATCAGAAAAGATGACTGCCCCGGTGTAGAGTCCTGGGAGTTGTAATAGCCATGTCAGGGCAAGTACAATTGCGGCCATCTCTGCTCTATAAGACGATGTGTACTTAGCCAGTCTCTTAGATTGAGAAACATCATAATAAGGTACATGAAATGCAGCAGCAGCAGAGTCTTTATCTGGCGATCTTGATCCATCTGTATATATGTGTAAATAATTTGTCCATTTCGAATTTATCAATTCTAGGGCTGCTTGTTTTTGGGCAAAACAGATATCTGTTTTCGTTATTACCTCTTTTAGCTCTGATGACACATGGGGAGGGAGTATTTTCCAAAAGGGTGTGTTGAAAAAATACTTCATTGGATCTTCTAGTATGTAACTGAATTTTAATGTACAATCCTTGGTTCTACGTCCAAAAGCTAATCTAGAGTTAGTACCTCCAAGAATATTAAATTGCCAACAATCTTTCACATCTTCGTTCAGAGGGTGTTTGCGCATACTCTCGATTCGTTTTCTTAGTTTAATTGATAACATTTCTCGCCTTAAATCAAAAGGCATTTCGCCTAGTTCGACTTGCAGCGTTTTAAGGGATGTACCTTTCCGAGCGCCTGCACAAACAAATAACGATTGGTACTGAACTGAGTTCAACATATTTTTTGCGCTTGTCGTAGCCGAGTTGTATGCTTCGCAACCATAGTCGATAATTGATAGTATTAATGCTTTATATATCATCACTAGTTCTTTAGCATCTCCAGACCACTTGGCGTATGCTAGACTTTTGATAACATTAATCCTTCCTTTACATCTTTTACTAATATCTAATAAATGAGGTCTCCAAGTCATCCGTTTGTCAAATGTGACGCCGAGATACTCGTGCTCTTTATGTGGTGTCAACTTTTGACCTCTTATATATAACTCGTAATTATCATCATTTGTATTGTTCGAAAATAAGATAGGAGTCGTTTTCTCTACCGACATAATAAGTCCAAATGGATTGAGCCATGAGTTCAAGGAGTTTAGATATTGTTGTATGTTCTGGATATTTTGTTTTACATCATGGCCTGATTCCCAAATTACGATGTCGTCTGCATAAATCAAGCTATGTATATCTGGTCTCAAAGGTATGTCACTTATCATTATATTAAAAAGGAGGGAGCTCAAAATGCTGCCCTGGGGTAAACCGTTTTCAGGATGCGTAATTGCCGATTTGGCATTACCTATTTGCACTTGAAAGGTACGGTTCAACAAGTAGTTTCTCAAAAAAATCAATATGTTTCCTTGGAGACCAATTCTACGTAACTTGACGATTAATCCTTTCGTCCAGAGAGTATCATAGGCTTTGGCCAGATCAATAAATACGACTATGGTTTTCATACCCACAAATAGATATTTCTGAATTTCATTTTCTAAATGTACTAAGTTATCTATTGAGCTTCTCTTTTTTCTAAAACCATGTTGTATACTACTCAAAATTTCGTTTTTCTCTATGTACCATTCTAATCTCTCCTTTACCATACTTTCTAATATCTTGATAAAGCAAGGTAATAATGAGATAGGTCGGTAGGATGTTAGTTGGGAGGAGTCTTTATTTGGTTTTAATATTGGTATCAACATTGCATGTTTGCATTGTTCCGGAATCGTCCCAGAAGACCATATTCTGTTATAAAGACAGAGTAATGTTTTCCTAGCCCTTGTTGGAAGGTTTTGAAACACAGTATATATCAAGCCATCTTCACCAGGGGCTGATGTCTTTTTTATATTAAGTACTTTTTCGAGTTCCATCATAGTAAAAGGTTCATTGATAACTGAATCATGTTCTCCTTTATAATCAATAGTTTTATATTCATCTAGCAGTTCTTTATTTCCCTTTTTTGTTTTACTACTGATCTTCAGAAAATGCTTTCCAAATTCGTTAGCTTTTTCTTGATCATCTATAATTACTTTAGATTCTACTTTAAGTGCTGATATCTTAGAATGAGTTTTATTTGGATTACCCTTCAGACAACGAATCAAATTCCATAGTTCTGAGATTGAAGTGAACCTGTTCAGTTTTGAAGTGTAATCCAGCCAAAACATTCGTTTTGTCTGTCTAATAATCCTTTGGGCTTCGGCCTTCTTTTGTTTGTATAATTTTAGATTTTCATCATTCCATACTCTCAATAACCTATTTTTATATTCGTTCCGTTCCTTAATCTTTATTTTGCATTTTTCTGTCCACCATGGGACGGGGTTGAATCTCGCATTCTTGTTTTTATTTCTTTTGGGTACAGTGTGTAATTCATTTAAGATATTATTTAGAGATTCCATGAAGTTTCCGTAAAAAGTTTTGACATCTGCGTCTAGCAGCGAGTCAGTGTCCATTCGTTGATCGCACAGTTTATTGAATTCGTGCCAATCTATCTTCTTGAATGACCGTTTTAGAGTTAGGTCATCTTTCGTACAATCTGATTTAGGAGTTTTTTTGTCGATTTCAATATATATTGGAAAATGGTCACTTCCGAATTTGTTTGATAGCACTTTCCAGCTAGTGGAACTGGCTAGAGCGGGAGTTGCTAATGATAAATCTAAACATGAGGTTTCGCCAGTAGTTGGGTTTAGGCGAGTACCCGAGCCATCATTTAGGAAGACTAAATTGTGTTTCAGTAAATATTCCTCAATCACTTTTCCATTTTTATCTGTATTTTTACTGCCCCATTGAACATTATGAGAGTTAAAGTCTCCCAATATTAACATTCTACGTTTATTCTTTATTTCCTTTATCAAGAAATCTAGTTTATTCATAATTATGTCTTCACATGGATTATAGTAATTTATCACGGTTATGGATGTGTTGTCAAAATACAAATTAATCTGTTGCATTTCGATGTCAGTTTCTATGATTGGGTAATCATAATTTAAACTGTTGTGTACATATATGGCACATCCTCCACCGCGCCTTGTTTTCCTGCTTTTAGCAAAACATTTGTAATTAGCGATTTGTATTTTGTCGTGATCGCGGAACCATGTTTCCTGAATACATAATAAATGAATGGTTTCGCTTTTTATAGAGTTTAAGTAGAGCAATAACTCATCCCCGTGTCCCTTTAATCCCTGTGCATTCCACTGTAGGATGCGGAATGCCATCTTAGTTCCTTTAATTAACTCGCTTGCATTAATAGCTGACCAGCAGCTATCTTAATTAAAGACAACACCTCTCCTTCTGACTTATCTTTCATAATTTGGATCATTAGGTGAAGAAAGAAGGTTATCAATTCCTCATTTGTTGCTTTAGTTATAAAATTTTCCTTGATTTGTGAAGACGGTCGCCCTGTTTTTTCGCTAGTTTGCCTATCTTGGCGTTGTGGCAAGGGAGGATCTGCCTTTGGGGTGTGATCCGGAAACACATGAGAGTTATCGACTTGTGGGGTGGGGTGGTTTTGCTTTACTGTATTTAAACCAAGATCAACAGATGGTTGGGGATTATTTGCGGTGTTTAGATGTTGTTGGTGAGGAGCTAGTTTACGCTCCAATGGTATTGGAGCTTGCGCTTGCATATTATCTTTTTCTTCTTTCAATAGGCCATTTTCGTAATGTAACCAAATGTAATGCATAAGTCTTTGTGAAGTGCCTCAATACAAATTATTTCATTCACCTGATAGGATTAATAGTATTTCAATAGTCGGAATGCAACTGCATATATTAAGTGTTGCTAGGTAGGTCAAGCCATAATGTTTGTCCAACCTGGCAACAACTAATGTATGCAGTTCGGATTCTGTCTATTGAAATACTATTATTCTCATCAGGTGAATAAAATAATTTGTATTGAGGCACTTTACAAAGACGTATGCATTAAATTTGGTTACATTACGAAAATGGCCTATTGGCGAGCAGCTTGAGCATAGCTGAGATTATTCAGCACTTTTATCTTTTGTACTTCTTGCGCTTTTTGTGCTTGTTCGCATCCATTATATGCAGCGGAATGTTCACCTCCACAATTTACACATTTGGGAGTGTCCTTTTTTATGCAATCGTCGAAACTATGCTCCTCTCCACATCTGACACATCTCTGTTTCTGTTTGCAAATAGCTATGGTGTGGCCATATCTTTGGCATTTAAAACACCTGGGGCTTGAAGGTATATAGGGTTTGACCTTTATTCTTTGGAAACAAAGAATGATGTCTTGGGGAAGTACTGTAGCTTCAAATGAAACAATTACACTCCGAGTTGGAACTAAATCTACATGTACATTCCCATCTTGAGGTTCTTCCCTCTTTCGATTTTTCCTTACTATTCTTTTCACGTTAACTACCTTTTGACTCTTTAGTTCTGTTTCTATTTCTTTTTCTGACATCTCAGTCGGTATATCTGATATGACACCTTTCTTCAAATCAAGTTTCAAATTGACCTTCACTGGTACGTTATCAATGATTTGTATATCAGACAATTTCTTATGTTGTTTCGTATCCTTGCATTTAACGAGAATTCCGTTCCGGGTAGACTTTATAAATTCTGGCGATGAGCCGATACAGTTTTGGATAGATTTTGCGATCTTTAACATGCTAACGTTTCTTAATGATTTTTCCCTGTCAATAGGTGTAATGAAAAGCTTTAGATCTTGGTCAGTTGCTATTAGAATTACTGGATTTTGGTTACGAAATACTGAGTTTTGTGGTTCCATATTATCTGATGACGAATCCTCTTTTAGTGATAGGTTCTCAACATTGATACTTCCTTCACGTATCTTTCTTTTTTTTCTTCGAACACTTGCAGACGTGACTGTCTGGAATCCGTCCTTTAGCTCTATTCCTAAATCTTTGGCTTGGTTGCCTGAATCAATATCTGCCATAGCGTTAAGTGAACATGAACATGAGTATTGAGCGTAGTCTTTCCTCCAGACCCGGTTATTCAAAAGTTAAAAAAAAAACAACAAACTTTTAAACCTTTTGAACTGTCTTCCAAATTAAGACCCGACTACTTGTAAATGTAGTCCGGGAACGGAAGAAACCAAATTGTTACCTAATAATATTAAAGATAATTGTCTGAGAATAAAAAAGAAGCATGGAATAAGAATAGCTCAATTGAACATTAGAACTCTCTTATCTAATATTGACAATCTTCAATTGATGGTTAATGATTTTAAATTTGATCTTATTGCATTGAATGAAACAAGATTAAACAGTGAGATAAAGGACGTGCAGATAGGTATACATGATTACTGTATTTATAGGAAAGACCGTAATAAGAATGGCGGAGGGGTTGCAATATACGTTAATGAAAATAAACTAAGCCACAAACTAAGATCAGATCTTCTGGTAAATGATATCGAACTTGTTGCTGTTGAAGTGAAGCAACCTATGTCTTCACCTATAATTGTTTTAGCTTGGTATAGACCCCCTGGAACAAGTATCGAACTATTTAAAGCCATTGAGAATATTTTGTTAAAAATTGACGAGGAACGAAAGGATACCATATTTTTAGGAGATTTCAATTGCGATATACTTGCAGACCCTTTATCTTGCTATACAAAACGATTACTTGAAATTTGTCAAAATTATTCTCTAAGCCAAATAATCAAAGAACCCACGAGGGTAACACCGCTCTCATCTACCCTTATTGATTTAATTTATACTTCTAACTGTGTGAAAGTGGTCGAAAGTGGCGTTATTCATTTAGGAATAAGTGACCACTCACTTGTATATATTGTATGGGGTCGAGTTCGCAAATCATTTCCTAACCATGTGTGTAGGACATATAGAACTTATAAGAATTTCAATGTAAATGACTTTTGTGACGACCTAGGTAACATTGATTGGCAAAGTGTTTTTACATGTACTGATGCCGATTCTTCGCTACATGAATTCCAAACAAAGTTATTAACATTATGTAATTTACATGCTCCGGTCAGAAAAAGTCGTGTAAAAAGAGATTGGAAACCCTGGAAACGCTGAAATAATTAATCTTATTCATGAAAGGGATAAGTTGAAAGAAACTGCAACGCGAAATAATACTCGTGAGAATTGGAAAGCTTTCCGAAAAAACAAGAATCACGTTATTTATAGAATAAGAACAAACAAAAGAAAAGCATTTCAAAAGAATATTAAAGACTCGCAGGGTAATGTTAAGAAAACATGGACAAATCTTAACATGCTGATACCACGCAAGAATAAAAATGTGAAAATTCAATATTTAAAAATTGATGGAGAAGAAATTCATGACACGAAAACAATTTCACAAAAATTGAATGAATTCTTTGTCAAAGTAGGTCCTTCACTTGCTAGTGTCATTCAATGTACGAGGCACATAAATGCAATTACCAATGTTATGCAATTTTTACCGCATACGCTGACCAATATCTTTCAAATTATCCCAGTAACCACAGATGAAGTGAAAAAACAATTGTTGAAACTGTCAAATGACAAAGCAATGGGATGTGATATGATACCGATGAAACTGATTAAGCTGGCAATTTCCAGTATTAATGAACCTTTAACACATGTTATAAATACCTCTATTAGTACTGGATGTGTCCCTATCGAATGGAAAAAGGCAATAGCAAGTGCTCTACATAAAGGTGGAACAAATGAACCCACAAATTTTAGACCGATATCAATATTGCCAATACTTTCGAAAGTACTAGAACGTGTAGTGTTTGATCAGTTATATTACTATCTGAACAGTAATAATCTAATCAATGTATATCAATCTGGCTTCCGGCCACTGCACTCAACAGCCACTGCATTGCTGAATTCGACAGATGAATGGCTGAAAAGCTTTGAACAAGGCAAAGTGGTGCGCTCTGTAATGATAGATTTGAAGAAAGCCTTCGACACAGTTGATTTTGATTTACTAATTGAAAAGTTAAAATATTATGGTATTGGACAACACACACTTAATTGGTTTACAAGTTATCTGTATGAGAGATACCAAAAACCATAGTCCATGGTATATCATCTGAGTTTTTACCTATTCAGTCTGGAATTCCACAAGGGTCCATCCTTGGACCTCTTCTCTTTATTATGCACATCAACGATTTACCCTTGATACTAAAAATTTGCAAAATAAATATGTATGCTGATGACACTATTTTATATTATGCTAGTAATGACTTTTCTGAACTGGAAAACAAGGTAAACGAAGATTTAGTAAATGTGAAAAAATGGCTTGATGTCAATAAGTTAAGTTTAAATATAAATAAAACAGAATACATTGTACTAGGAACAAAAAATCGTCTAAAACTAGCTAGTAATACAAATTTGAATATAAACATAGATGGAACCCCTCTGAAAAGAGTTACTACGTGCAAGCATTTAGGAGTGATTTTGGATGAAACTCTATCATGGACAGACCATATTAAATCTGTACAAAAGAAATGTAGTAGTGGATTGTTTATGTTAAAATCAATACGTAATATTGTTGGTAAAGATACATTGAAATTAGTAAATAATGCATTGATTTTATCCCACCTCTCCTATTGTGATGTAATATGGGGAAACTGTGGAAAGTGCCTACAAAATGATCTCCAAAAAATTCAAAATCGGACAGCTCGAATAATAAAGGATACCCCTTGGGATTCATCGGGACACTTCAACCTTAATAAACTTGGATGGGATACGCTTGAACAGAAAAGGAAAGAAAATATCGCTTTAATGACTTTCAAAATACTTAATAAAAAAGCCCCTTCTTATCTAATTGATAAATTTTCGTTCAGAGAAAGACCATATAATACGAAAAGTGGCAATCTATGTGTTAAGACAATCCAGCCTAAAACGGATAGTACCAAACGCACATTTGTGTACAGAGGCGCTTGCCTATGGAACTCACTACCACACGAATTGCAAGCTGCACAAACCAAGTACAGTTTCACAACAGGACTTAAAAGAATAACCAATTTATAATCATATACAGTATACTATGCTCAAATATGTCTATGAACTTTCGAATGTTTCCTTCTTATTTTTGATGTGTCCATTTGTGTGTTGTTTGAATTTAAATTGTTGTGTATATATCTGCTCGGGTATTTTTAAATTTCCGTATGATGTAATATAGTTTCATTTCATTTTACCCGAAAATGATTAAATAATAGAGTTTTATCTGCTGTGCTTGTTATTTCAATTCACTTTCAAATGTTCTTTTACTGACTTAAATAAAATAAAATTGTAATCATATCCATAATTGTAATAATGCAGTATCTTGGCCAGCCACATTTTACTTTTTTATATTTTGTATATATCATTTCTGGCAGTTTATATGCACTAGTAACAATTCGTATTACCTATTTTAATTTGAAGTATATATACAGTACTTTTGTTTGGACACTCATGATTATTGTTATTCATATTAATATACGTTTTCGGCAGAACTATTCTATCGTTATCTTTTTAGATATTTATCTTGATTATTTCTTGTTTGTTTTAAATATGTCATTTGATGTACCATTATCATTTCTATGTTCATTCGATGTACTTACATTGTTTCCCACGGCCCCAATGGAAATCAGTCTTGTAACAGTTTGGGCTTTTTTAACCGTGTATAAATAAAGATATCAATTCAATTCAATAAAGCATGGGATTAGAGTGTAGTCTTTACTTCAGACTCGGTTATTTAAAAAAAAAATCTTCAAACTAAAACCTCACCATCTCATTCCTGTGGAATAACATGGGTATAGAGCGTAGTCTTTCCTCCAGACCCGGTTATTTCAAAAGAAATAGAAATTTAAACAAATATTCGAAACTAAGACCCACCATCTTATTCCTCTTTTTTTTCATTTAAAAATAAATTACATTATTACATAATATTATGTGGATACAACACGTCACAAATAAATGATTGGTCGGCGGTCACACGAACTGACGAATCAGTCAAAATGGTCCATATAAATAATACACAGAGGAGGGACCAATTCGATGGTTCGTTGACGGTCGACGATTTTTTTAATCGTGTAAATATTCTAACGCCCACAAATATCCTGGAATTCAATGATCGTAGAAAAAAAGTAATCTAATAAGTGACCTTAAATGTATTTAAATATTGACGCTGATTGTTTTATGCATGTGATTATGAAATATGTTCACGATATGTAACATATATATATATATATATTTATATATATATATATGTACGCTATTAGTGACATTAAAACGTTGGATTGCGATGTTATATTTTCATGAGTGCGTGAATGAATTACCTTTCTTCATGTGATGAACGTATCAATTACTTATACTGAAGACTACCAATTGGTACGCGGTAGACGGTGTGAATTCATGAGAACGAAATTTATTTAAAGGCAAATACAAACAAAACGCATTTATATTACAGTTTTCCCTACTTCTGAAACACTCACTTTTTTTTTTGAACTTTTGAATAACCGGGTCTGGAGGAAAGACTACGCTCAATACTCATGTTCTTCCACAGGAATAAGATGATGGGGTCTTAATAGTTTTGAAGATTTCTAAAAAGTTTTGAAATAACCAGGTCTGGAAGAAAAACTACGCTCCAAACCCATGCTTTATTACTGGGTCTTAGTTTGGAAGATGGTGGGGTCTTAGTTTAAAAGGTTTTCTTTTTTTTAAATTAAAAAAACAACAACAACTTTTGAATAACCGGGTCTGGAGGAAAGAGTACGCTCAATACTCATGTTCTTCCACAGGAATAAGATGATGGGGTCTTAGTTTTGAAGATTTTTTTAAATGTTTGAAATAACCGGGTCTGGAGTAAAGACTGCGCGCTATACCAATGCTATATTACAGGGTTTTAGTTTTGAACAAATTCGACAAAATATCCCTTCAAATTTATAGGTTTACCCGGCCAATTTCGTTAAAGCAGCAATCAAATTTATTAACGTACATTCATGTTCGAGCAAAATTTCTCCACTCGTTGCTCTCCTGTTTCATTTTTAAACTTGTTGCATTCAATTTCATTTCGAGTCACCGAATTTTCTAAACATGCACATTCAAATTTAAGCTTGGTTCAATCAATTTAGAAATGCGTAAGGGTCATTCAATTTCGCCAATGTTGAGTGGGAGGTGAATTCTTTGGCGAATTGCGGTTTCATTTTCGTTTATGGGCAACCTCTTTCGCAATCGGGTCATTCAAATTGAAACTTAGACCTCCTAATCATAGTATGAGGCTCGATGTTCATTCGGATATTCAGTATTTCATGTTCATTTATTTATTCTTTTTATCTATGATCTTTTCTGGCATGATTTCAAATTATACAATCTTCTCATTTATCTGATATATTTATATTGTATTTTTTGTTTTCTCTTTCTTTCGACATTCTTTATTTTTGTTGAAACATCAATTTATTCGTATCTTCATATTTTTCATTATAAATGTCTTAGGGAATATTTTTTTTAATGGTTTGTTTTGACCAATATTGATTGAGTAGGTGATTTTTCTTTCTTTTAATTTAAAATATTTTTCTTTATTCATCATTGTATTTTGTTTCCATCATGTCCATGTCACTCTGCCTCTGTCCAAGATCTTGTGCTTAGAAGAGAAGTCACAAATTGTGCACCTTCTCTGGGGACAGTTACCTGTGTGATGACATGCGAATACGCATGTCATTCCTCCAGGTAAAATGTGCATAACATTATTCAAACAGAAGTATATTAAGTGACAAATTAACATCAAATGAAAAGCAATGCACAAATGTCACAAATGTATGCCTAATCACGAAATTAAATGCACGAAGACATACCACCGTCTGTCCGGCGCGAATTTGAATGCTTTTTGCACGCTTTTCTAAATTGAATGCTCGTTTTGCACGTCTCCGTGACAAGAGTATGAAATCGCATGCTACTAAATGAAATTGAATGACGCAATTAGCTTTTTGAATGTTGATCTACGTAGTCATTCAATTTCGCACGAACTTGAATGAACGTAACGTTAATTCGGATGCTAAGTTTACGAAGTTGGGCGGGAAAACCTATATTACATTTGTGGGTAAAGTGGTTATTACATTTGTGGCTGAAATTATTACATTTGTGGGTGTTATTACATTTGTGGGCGTTATTACATTTGTAGGCGTTATTACATTTGTGGGTGTAACAGGGGTATGGGCACTTTTTGTTTGTTTGGGGGGGGGGGGGGGGGGGAGGTCCAATTTTTTTGGAAATATTTATCGGCGACTTAGCCAGCCGGTGAATTAAGGGGGGGGGGGGTGGGGGACCAGGCCCGTCGCCCCCTACCCCCGTGGATCCGCACCTGGGATGAGCAACCGAGTCTAGAGAGGGAGGGAAAAAAGATGATTGGGATTACAGTGAAGAGAGGGAAAGGGCGGCGGGGGGCAGAGGAGAAGGGGAAAATGAAAGATTCTCTTGTTCGTACAATTAATAAGCCTTGATTCTATCTCTCTCTCTCTCTCTCTACCTCTATCACCTTTCTCTCTCTCTGTCTCTCTCCATCTCTCTCTCCCTCTTTCCTTATTCCTTAGAATCTTTTTATTGACACATTCACAATTTGTTATACGTTAGATTTTAATAATGGCATTGTATAACTAATTTTTAAAGTCGATTCCAATTTGTAATATATATATATTTCTGTGTGGTAATCTTATCAACTCAAACGTAATTATGTTAATTCAGGTTTTAAGGCTTTTATCGTTGCCTATTTTCAAAATATTTTTTCCCTCATTTTTCTTTGATTGTTTGGTTACTCAACATTATTTTTGTTTGTTTATCTGCTACCATTACCATATATCAGTTTAGTAATTTGCCGATCTTTACTACTACTTTCTCTTAGTTTATTTTGGTATTTTATTGATGGAAATGTATTATTTATGTCATACCTTTAGTGCCGTGTTGTACTTGTCATACCTTTCGTTTGGCTCATTATTGTATATTTACTGTATTTATAACCGTATTGTATAATTTGTAAACATGAGCAGTTTTGGTCCTTGGACCTTTGAATCATGTATATTTATATGTCTTTTTAAACCGAAATAAATAAAAATAAATAAATAAAAAAGGGCTGTCGAGAGAATAGAAGGGGATGAGGCGAGAAGGAGAGAGTGGAAAACCGAGGGAATAGGAAAGAAGAGAGAAGGTGGATCGAGAGATGGAAAAGTGGATGGAAAGGGAGGAGAAAATGCAAGACGGGTCAGAAATGAGTGAGACAATAATAATGATATAGGATGTTAGCGTGAGTGAGGAGGAAGGCAAAGAGAGGTGAGGTGAGATATAAAATGAGGAGACTCCGTGAAAGCAGGGGAGAAAGCGAAAGGGGGAGAGGGAAGATAAAGGAGGGACAAAAAGACGAGGAAACAGAGAGGGACGGTGCAGCTGAAAGAGTGAGGCTAAAGTGGGGGAAGCAGGGAAAAAGAGGGAGGGGCAAGAGCAGTGGCGGATCCAGGGGGCCCGCCCCCCCCCCCTGGGAAAAAAAGAAGGAAAAAAAAAATAAGGGAAAAAAAAAGGGGAAAAAAAAAGGGGAAAAAAAGGAAGGAAAAAAAAAGGAAGGAAAAAAAAAAAAAGGAAAAAAAAGGGGAGAAAGAGAGAGAGAGAGA